>NC_052325.1:27758084-28083216 GCF_016432855.1 Salvelinus namaycush | reverse complement strand
TGGAAGGTTCCCCTATCTCCACAGAGGAACTCTGGAGCTCTGTCAGAGTGACTATTGGGTTCTTGGTCACCTCCCTGACCAAGGCCCTTCTCCCCCGATTGCTCAGTTTGGCCGGGTGGCCAGCTCTAGACTTGGTGTTTCCAAACTGCTTCAATTTAAGAATGCTACTATGTTCTTGGGGACCTTAAATGCTGCAGAAATGTTTTGATACCCTTCCCCAGATCTGTGCCTCGACACAATCCTGTCTCGGAGCTCTACGGACAATTCCTTCGACCTCATGGCTTGGTTTTTGCTCTGACATGCACTGTCACATGTGGGACCTTATATAGACAGGTGTGTGCCTTTCCAAATCATGTCCAATCAATTGAATTTACCACAGGGTGATCAATGGAAACAGGATGCACCTGAGCTCATTTTTTATTTTGAATAAATTTGCTAACATTTCTAAAAAACAGTTTTCACTTTGTCATTATGGGGTTTTGTGAGTAGATTGATGAATATAAGAATATAATTTTGAATATAATTTTTATGAATTACAGGCTATTTGTCATTGTTAAAGACTAATGAGTTAACTGATCGAAAGCCTTATCTAACAAACTGACAGACAGCAGAAAGAAGAGAGAGAGCCCTTGCAAGCACATAAACACATTTTGGTTACACCTTACAGTAATATAATAAACAGTTTATTTATCCATCATAAACATGAATAAATCCAAAAGGTGACACTGATCTCTACTTCAATCCCTCTCCCACCCATACAATTTGATTAACAGACCCAGGGTCAAATAAAGATTGTGTACTTGCATGGATGTGGTTTTATGAAGACTACAGGAAAACAACAATGCTCAAAAAGTCATTATTATGAGTTTAGCAGCAGGGCACATAAATTCAGCATGTTTGGATGAATTTCTGATGGGGGAGCTCTTCACTATTATTCTCTCCATCCACTCCCCCTGCACCTGCAGCGTCTTTCTCTCGGGTCTATCTGTCTCTCAGACACTGACTGATTCTGCTTCCTGTGTTGGTGAGGCTTTACAGTGGAGTGAGTGGGAGAGCGAGAACGAGAGATAAAGCTCTTAAATTGAATTGAGAGCGAGAGAGGGGCAGGGCGGAGAATTGAGAGGAGCAAACTCACTGCCAACGGTGGTAGCGCAATATGGAGTAATCGCGTCCGCTCGACAACGACGGGAGTAGTTTACAAAGAAAACCCCGCTTTGGATCGACATTACATTAGCAAGGAATAAGATAACAATTTCAATTATGAGATTACGGCATTGCATATAGACAATTGACTTGAAGAGACTAAAATAGACGTTGCAATTTCTATTTATTATAGAAAAATGGCGAACGAGTCTCCAGCTAAAAGTCTAGTGGACATAGACCTTGCCTCTTTGCGGGTGAGTGCAATGCATGTTATGCGGATTTGTGTTATTTGCTGTTCAAATCCTTGTATTGTAATTTTATTGACGCCACCATGGAATAAACCCTGGTAAAATGTGTCACAAATAGTATGTGTTGTTCTTGTTGTGGATACCGTTAGGTGGCTGAGTTCCAATCATTCTTTTGTTTGCAATGCTCTGGGATGTGAGGCAATTCGGTCGCAACCACCTGATTTAACGGGTTGTAACGTGGCCCATACTAAACCATCCTTCTCTCACAAACAGTTATTTGGTAAATGTTAACCATTTGATCATTTAATTTTATAGGACCCAGCTGGTATTTTCGAACTGGTGGAAGTGGTCGGCAATGGTACCTATGGACAAGTATACAAGGTTTGTTTGGATTTTCATATTCCATATAGGGTATATACTCGAAATAGGCGGAAACTAGCTCAAACATGTATTTTTCTCCCTACTCAAGAGAAGCTGCAATTATAGACCGTTGGACCAGTGCGGTCTGGACTGGATTAGTAATGCGCTGAGATGTAAAGGCCAACCTATATAACTGTTCCTTTTATTTTCTTTACGATTTTTTCGTGTGTTTTATTGTGTTAGGACTTACCAACTGTTCGTTTATTTATCCGTCAACAACATGTAAGCCAAACCAGACCCTCATCTCCCTGCCAATTTTCCTGCCAATGCTTAGGCCATCATACGAGCCTGACAAACTTCTCCCGTTGCGCTACTGGGTGTGCACGGTTGCGCATTCTAGTTAGGCCTACTGTATACTCAGATCCGATGCCGTGATAGGCAAATTGACATGCCACTGTAATAACAGTCGACTAGCACAGCATGGGATTCGATGTGGAGGAGATTGCGCCTACAGTATCCAGCTACCGTCACCCCTTCCCCATGTCACTGGAGAGTGGTTAGAGCAGCCTACCTACATCACATCCTGTTGTTTTGAAGCTGCTGTTACCTTGTAGAAAGAGAATATGTCCAGACTTGTTCAGCATAGACGACTTGCATCACACTGTTGTCGCCTGATTTTATTGGTCACATGGATTCCAATGGAAGACTTAGACCTGGGTCAAATAAATTGGTTGAAAACTTTCAAATAGCCAATTTGATAATGATGTTGCTTGCCTGGTAACATATGCAATGGCATAGTCTCAAAAGTGCCAACTCAAAGCCAAATAAATTGCACTATATAGATGATGTATTTGACATATGTAATTAATTACATAAACTTATTTGACATAAAACGGTCTGTAAAACTAACATTTGGACAAATGAGTCCTCCGTGGGTGGAAACACTCCAACAAACACATGGATTCACAGTGTACGCTACTACACCCTACTGTATACAATGACCGGGCTGACCAGGACTGGATCAGTGCAGATCTCACGGGCCTAGTGATGAACTGAGTCAGTCGATATCCAGTGATACAGTGATCAAAGCTGACCTCCATCAGCTCTACATAGCTGTTCAGCAGGGTATGATAGAAACATGTAATAATCAGAGGACATGTCAGAGGTTCAGAGTGAGGATACACAGTGGTGTGTATTCATGGATGCCAACGGAAGCCAGGTGTCCCAAAAAAAGAGAAGATATTTCGTCTCTCATAAATTTTCAAGAGGCTGAATGTATCTCACTGGAGAAAGCATCCCTCTGTCTCAGTATGTTTTTTTTTTTAACAGGTAAGTTGACTGAGAACACATTCTCATTTACAGCAACAACTTGGGGAACAGTTACAGAGGAGAGGGATGAATGAGCCAATTGTAAACTGGGGATGATTAGGTTACCATGATGGTATGAGGGTCAGATTGGGAATTTAGCCAGGACACCAGTGTTAACACCCCTACTCTTACATTAAATACCATGGGATCTTTAGCAACCACAGAGAGTCAGTCCACCATTTAACATCCCATCTGAAAGACTACACCCTACACAGGGTAATAGGATATTTTTTTTTAGACCAGAGGAAAGGGTGCCTCCTACTGGCCCTCCAACACCACTTCCAGCAGCATCTGGTCTCCCATCCAGGAACCAACCCTGCTTAGCTTCAGAAGCAAACCAGCAGTGGGATGCAGGGTGGTATGCTGCTGGCAAAGCTTATCTGTGTAGCGTATCTATCTGATGTCTGGTCAGAAAGAATGTGCCATTGTTGCCGCCCATAGCATTGAATGCATGGGAAGCCAGCGAGCATTTGGCATCCCTTGATTAAAATAATAGCCAATTAGCGTTGAGCTAAACTGAGTGAGCTCAGCTGTGAATGGTTCTGGCGCACCCCAAAAAATTATCAAGGGAAGCCAGTTTGGGTTTGGCTTCAGACCAATCACAAGCCATGTCATTATTGACAGAAAACAAAAATGTATTTATTTCATTGTGTTGTTGTCCTCTGGTGGCTAGCTGGCTAAAATCATCCCTTTCCTAATTTAGCCATGGATGGAGATAGGGATTTGGACTTGTGGTTTTACTTAATTCTCCGTACTGGCTAATGATTATAATGGCGATTTTGATCAACCGTAAACTCATACATTGTGCCCCTGGCCTGAGAGGATGGAAGATCAACATGTAGCTAGATATAGTATGCTAATGTTAGCTAGCTGGCCTGGCACATCATTGCCCATGAAAGGAAGTTAGTCTAGTGAGCAAGTATTTTAGCCAGGTAGTCTAGGACAAAAAAAAACAAACGCGTGTACTGTATGACCGAGTGATAGACCGTTTAGGCAACATGAAAGAGGAGGATGGCATTGTGTTTCTCTACAAGTAGAGTGAGTCAACATGTTTTTTCTACTTACACACACACAGAAATCAGTACCATGGACAGCCACATCATATTTAGCTTACGTTGATGGGACTAAATAGTTTTTGCTCTCTTTTAGTTGTCATTGTATTGAACTAAGCATAGATGATTAGATGTTGAAATGGTGCTGGAATAGTGGAAGCAGCTCCCGTTTTCTTTGAGACTTGCGGTAACTCTCCATGGTTCTAAATCAATAGTTGATTAGTAGTCTGAAAATTTGTCAGAAATATTACTTTGCTTGACCATGCTGTAGGTCATGTAACTGTTTGCTACATGCAATATGTTTTGTGGACTTCACCGGACAGTTTTGTGCTGAAAGAATTGTGTGGTTGAATTTATTCTGCAACTGTTTTCGTATTGTCTCGGCCTTTCGGCCTATATATCACGGTGTCCAGGCATATGAACTAACAGGTTATAGAGCAAACAAGGCAATTATCACAACACAGGTTGTAATATGCCTTTTCTTCTGCATTGGCTTCCCCGGTGATTTTACCCACACACCGCTACTGAAAATACAGGCTCCTCCTCCCTCCAGGAATCCACAGAATGTCAACATCAAGATACAACCAAGAGTTTTCTGTAGTGTGTCATTATCTTGATTCTGTCTAAAACCATCCACTCTGCATTTGGGTGTGTGCTGACAGGTTGTCTTCCTTTTAGGGACTGTAGCAGATATTCTCTGTACATAAATCTAAAAACATACATTCTGTAGCAGCCATTTTCTCTTGAGAGCAGATGATATCCTTGACTGAATCAACTTGTTTTATATGAAATCATTTCACCATGAGTAGCTAGCTACAATGTCTTCTTAGATCTGGGGACTGGCACATAAACAATTTGCTATATATAAAGAACCGGGCGTAAAGAAATGTTACATCAAATCATATTGTTTAGGGACTGCCAACGTCATGAAGGCTGCCGAAGGATTAAGCCTACTCGGTCATTAAAATAGAGAGTTTCCCATATCCCACATTCATTTAGTGCCTCAGTCTATGTGTGTGTTTGGGGTTTGCATATGTTTTGATCCACAGCTGTGTGTGTTTGTGTTAGGATCTGCATGTGTATATTCGATCTACAGCCCTTTTTGATTGGCCATCATATTCAGACGTGCTAATGGCAGCTGTGTGCCTTTTTTGTAGCTATGTGGACAGCAGCTGTTGTGGTGGAGAGAGAGATTTCCCTCAGATTACACAGACCCACAAAGAAAACAAATCCAATTTTGATAAACTCCCAAATCCAATTTTGATAAACTCCCATGTCTATTAGGTGAAATACCACAGTGTGCATTCATAGCAGGAATATTTGTGACCTGTTGCCACAAGAAAAGGGCAACCAGTGAAGCACAAACACCATTGTAAATACAAACTACACTGAGTATGCAACACATTAAGAAAATGACAGACTGACCAGGTGAGTCCAGGTGAAAGCTATGATCCCTTATTGATGTCACTTGTTAAATTCACTTCAATCAGTGTAGATGAAGGTGTAGGAGACAGGTTAAATACGTTTTTTTAAGCCTTGAGACAATTGAGACATGGATTGTGTATGTGTGCCATTCATAGGGTGAATGGGCAAGACAAAAGATTTAAGTGCCTTTGAACGGGGTATGGAAGTAGGTGCCAGGCGCACCGGTTTGTGTCAAGAACTGCAACGCTGATGGGGTTTTCATGCTGGTTAGTTTCTTGTGTGTATCAACAATTGTCCACCACCCAAAGGACATCCAGCCTACTTGACACAACTGTGGGAAGCATTGGAGTCAACATAGAGAGAGAGAATCTCATAATGAAAGGTGTTTTTGTTTAGATGGTAAGACCCAGCAGGAGTTGTAATGGCCCATTCTGCAAATATTTTAACCCAATTATAACCCCTCATAATAACTGTCTAGTCCATTCTACAACTGGTCAACGGTTCAGTTAATTCTAGTTAGTCTGACATGGTTATTTCAAGGAACTTGATATTGTTTGCTTGGTCCTCAGCTTTTCTGTAGAGAGCTGGTGGATGTTAGTCAGACTTGAGGAAGTAGCAAAATGCCAGAAGTCATCATGTAATGACGAGAAGTTGGTGACTTGAGCGGTGTACTGTGTATACCGGGGTATTTGGAAATAGCCACGGGATGGTTATTCAATACCGTTGAAATTATTTATTTGAAGTTTTTCAATACATTTGGATATTTATATATATATATATTTTTCAACTTGTGCAATGCATTAGGAGATAAAGTAGATTCCGTTCTTCATTTCACCTGTCACATATTTTACATTATGACGCTTACGTAGTTACCCTGAACAGTTGTAAATAGCACAACGGGAGAAATCGGGAGCAAGTGAGTCCAGCTCTGTATTGACAGGGTTGCGTTTTATATTGAAAGTCAAGTCTTTTTTTGCTTCTACAGAGTGATTAGGGATGTGCAACTATAGTTTTCCTTAACAGAAAATACATTAGTGCAACACATTCAGAAAATTGATTTTCATCAGATGACAACAGAAGTGTAACGCTATGACTGCCAGCCAAACAAGTAAATGAGCTAACAATGAAATAGCAAGGTCTTTTTTGCGAAACGATGCATGACCGTCATATTTCTAATGTTTAGGCCTGTCATATAAAGAATGTAGCCGGATATATTTCCTAAGATATATTTCCTAAGTTAATCTTGCATTTTACTGGAGAAAAATGGTCTGGCTTCACCGAGAGGAGAAAAGTAGCTACACATCAGTCAGAGTGCTGTCAGTTGATAGAATGCCGTTCGTGAATTCTCATCTGAGTTTAGAAGTGCAACTGAAGCACAAAAGTTGTCTGATGCTGAGCAGAAATTACAATAAGAAGCATTTTAGATCTGCGTTTATAAAACGCAGCATGATATTTCTCGGCCGTCTGTTCCTCCCTCTTCTTCCGAGCAGAGCATGTCCAAACTCACCAAACTCTTCGGTTAGCTCCTCCCTATAAATGTCTAACTTTATGAGCTGGATTGCCTGTCTTTGCAATTAGTTTATTTTTGTTTGTGCTTATTTAGAATATTTAGCTAGCAGCCTCCATGGAAATGTTCTATTACTTGTGCTAATTTTGTTAGCATTCTGGTAATAGATGCCCAATGGTATTTTTAGCATTTTGGCGCCTCCTTGTGTACCAAGCCGAAAATACAGTAAATCCCGGGGTGACAGAAGGACGGTATGACGATATGAAAATCTGGATACCGCCAAACCCCACATGTCAATCTGAAGTTCCATTTTGGACACAGAGATGGATGTCGAATGAGTCTGATTGCTTATTTGTGCTGGCTCAAACGCATTAAGAAGGAAAGAAATTCCACAAATGAACTTTTAACAAGGCACACCTGTTTTAATTGAAATGCATTCCAGCTGACTACCTCATGAAGCTGGTTGAGAATGCCAAGATGTCATCAAGCTGTGCAAAGCTGTCATCAAGGCAAAGGGTGGCTACTTTGAAGAATCTCAAATATAAAATATATTTTGATTTGTTTAACACTTTTTTGGTTACTACATTATTCCATATGTGTTATTTCATAGTTTTGATGTCTTCACTATTATTCAACAATGTAGAAAATAGTAAAAATAAAGAAAAATCCTTGAATGAGTAGGTGTGTCCAAACTTTTGACTGGTACTGTATGTGCCTCACCCACACCTATGCATAACACATTCCTTTATGGCTGCAACTCAAGATCAGCTCCTGTAGCTATCATTAACTTTCCAAGGGAAAAGTCCAGTGCACATTTTTGGATCATGGCGGAAGGAAGGTTCTGTGTCAGTCTATCTTTTTTATTTTTTTTTATCTATCTTTTCCATTCGTTTGAAGCACCTAGGCATGGTTGGCTGAGCTTGCTTTTTGAACTCTGGCTTTTTCTTCTCCTCCTCTCTCCGGGACCGAGGGCTTTTATCAGGCGGATGTTTGGGTTGGGCATCAATACCGTACATCAGAGTAAATACTGGCAAAGACGGAGAGGCAGCGTTGAAGCACTTTACAGATGGGCCAGGGGAATTTTGGCTTGGCTCTGCAGGAGCTGTCTGCTTTAGAGATCTCCCCCTGCCCTGACCTTCCACCACCTCCTTCTCCATCTGCCTTAGGTCTACAAGAGATGAGAGAGGACAAAGATGAGAGAGCGAGTGAGGAACAGGGTTACGGTCCATGGTGGGAGGTGTGATGCGGTGCAGTGTCCATGTAGTTTGGAGTGGGCACCTACACTTACTTACAGCAGCTTAAATGTACTAGAAGCCTGGCAAGAAGTAAGGCCTGATTTTTCACCTGACTTTCATTTCCACACTCTGCTGATTCAAACCACCATCCCTGCTGGTGTCTTTAAAAAAAACTGAAGGAAAGTGTAAATTTAACACTGGATTGCCCCTTCTCACTGTAATGTCAGGCACACCAGTCCATGACATTAGCTACCACCTAATTAAAACACTGTTTGTGGTTAACACCTAGTTTCCCCTCATTACCTGCTCCAGGTGTAGGTCCTTCATGAACATACCGACATTCTACCCAGATGAAGTCACTGCTACTGCGTACTGAAACGCTGGCTCGACTCTCCCTAACAAGAGTTTAATAGAGAGACTGCAGTTGTCCTATCCTTCCCAGAGCCCGGCCACCCAAGCACAGGGGCTCGGCCAAATGCTTAGCCCCCTGGCAGCTTGCTGTGAACGGTGGAAAAGCTGCAAAACATACAGCGGTCCACCTCTCTCCTCTCCCTCCACTATGGCAGTAGTGGACGAGCCCTCACTGTGGAATGCAAGGTCTGGGCTGTGTCCATGAGAATTAAGAGGGGGGGGGGGGGGGGGGGGGGTGAAGAGGGAGTGAGAGAGAGAGACCTGGCTTTTGGCCCCAGATTGACTTGACACCCCTCTGACTGCCCTCAGGGTCAGGTGGCTGGCTGGCCCATTATCCAGCCATGCATAGCCATGTCTAATTAGCAGCTTATGGCCATGATGTGACTGGGCGACAACTTTACCCCCCCATTTAGATCGTGTCCATTTACCTCCTCCCCCTTTTTAACTTGTCCCCCTGATTATTAAGCTAGCTTTGGTCCTTCCATATACCCAGCTAGCCCCCAGTACACCATGCCCACCCACTCCCCTCCCCCATATGATAGGAAAATTAAGACGCAGTGAAGGGAGTTGAGACCTGATCAATAAGGGCTAAGCGTTGTTCTTCGCTTGCGTGCCTCCAACAAAATACAATCATCACAAGCACCAGCTGCTTGTTTGTCCTGATCGCCTTCAGACTCATTAATTTCCAAACCATAAGCATCTTTATGTCCCCTGTGAAGAGACAGATTGTTATACAATACACTCAGTATGTGTTCATGCTCTGTTATAGGGCGGCCCAATGACTAATAAATTCAGACAATAGGGTAAATAGACAGCCATTCTAGCTCCCAGAGACAGTGACAGCACTGATCTTTTTGAGTGCATTTCTGTGAAAACACTATTTCCTCTGTGTGGGTTTGACAGCTCACTGGATACTTTCTTCACAGATACAACTTTGAAGTCCACAATGCTATTTTGCAAGGCGTGTATTGTTTCATTGGGGCTGAAGAAGACATTACAGTATTATGTCTATGTAGTGTGTAGAGAACAAGTGTGCTCCGCTGGCTTTTAGGTCTTTCAAAATGAGGCTGCAACTCTACCCCTAAAGAGGGTTAGCTAGACATGCAGGAGTCTTTTCTGAGTTATTCTATCTAAACCAAGAAGGAGACCAGTAGATGGCTATGAGTCATAGGTCTACACAGGAACGCACCCACGTCCAATGGCACACATGTCATGTCACTGTCAGTTCATCAGTCATGCGTGTTCGAGGTGTCCCATGGTGTGGGGTAGTAGGTTTAGCTTAGTCAGATGTCGCTCTCCTTCTCCCCCTCTCTCTCTCTTTCTTCCTCTTTCTTGCTCGCTCGCTCGCCTGGCTGTAATGATTCTTAAAAGAGTTGTCTGTTAGACACAGAGAGCCTGGTGCTAACTGGCCTCACAGACAACAGCTCCTTCATTCTGCTATCTATTTCTGACCTCCTTCTGACTGATAAGGCCTAGAGAAGGCCTCTCTGTTCCACACCAAAATGTCCGCCGTGGCCGGCCAGCTGCCATCAGATCCGTGTGTACCGGACAGACCGAAGGGCAACTGTGAGCGGGCGGGCTCTGGAGAAACCCCACAATGCTACACTCTGCCTGAGAGGGGTTCAGACACAAGGAGATAGTATTACTGTCTTATGTATTCTGTCTATTAGTGTAGTCAATCAAGCAAGGTCCGATGAATGGTGGTACTAGCAGTTTAGGATGAGAGACATTGTCTTGTGGCTTCTGGCTGCAAGACATTCACTAGCTCTTAGGTATATATCTTCAGGTTCTGTGTCTTGAAAAGTCTAACTCGGTGTGTTGTGTTTGTTCTTAATGACAGTTGTGGCTTGTCTGAGCCTTTAGGGTTTAGCATGCTACTGTATGGGAGGCCATCTGGACTGGGTATAGGGGATATAAGGATGGGAGGGGCAGGCTGAGGCACTCTGTCTGATCTGTGTGGGCACATGGTTTTAGGGAGAGATTGGGGAATGTAGCATAAAAAGAAGACAAAAAACAGCAGGTGTCCATTGGAATAGCTTATACCACTCTCAGTAGTGAGACTGTTGGTATATCTGGCTGTATTCACTTTAATTTAGGGGTACCAAACATATGGCCCGCAGGCCAGTGGTTTGAGTAAATAAAGAACTATACTTTAAAATGACTAAAACCAAATTCAAACTGTGTAAAAATTATAATGGACCTGCAGTCATACAGTTTATGTCCAGCTAGCTAATAATCACCTAAATGACATCTAGAGAGTCAGGGAACATCAGAAAAAAGGACTATCTTTTGCAAATTTTGATGGCAAGGAAATTTCAGTGTGGCCTTCCGGCCCTCATTGAAGACCGGATGCGGCCCCTGAGACAAAATGTGTTTGACACCCCTGCTGTAATGTTGTACCTGACTCTTCTTTGTTTTAATGGCTTTTTATATTGCATAAAAGTTGTATCTCCTCCAAACACATTTCTGACCATGGCCCTATTGTCTTCCATTTCGGTTTAACCTTAAATATATCTATCAGTGTGTTTATTTATACAAAGTTTAATTTGTCTTATTTTGTAGTTTTCCTTCACTTAAACTCCTCCCACTTCCCACACACACTCACTTAACACACTTCCATGCAATCTCCATATGTCCCTGATTCTTATAATGGCTGTTTTTCTTAATTGGGGGCTGCCTCTTTCCTTTCATCCCCTTCCCCTCCACTTTCAGGGCTAGGCGGCTGGTTCGACTGACAGACTGGCTGGTTGAACTAAATTAATGACTGGCTGACTGAATGACTGTGGGCCTCATTTAAGGTTGTTTTAATCTGATTCACAACACTTGAGTGCTGCCCAAGTCACCTGACTATAACACAGGTCACCTGACTAGAACCCAGGCCTGTGATTGGAGCAGAGCACCAGAGCACTTCCTCCTGTAGCTGGGCAGACTCTCTAAACTCCCGAGAGAATGTGTACTTCAAACGCACATATGCACACAAAGATACATCCTCATAGTCTATCTAACACATACATACTTCCACACACTAATGGAGATTCAGAGTTGAACCCAGACGTGCTACCTGTCCCAGACCTGCTGTTTTCAACTCTCTAGAGACAGCAGGAGCAGTAGAGATACTCTGAATGATCGGCTATGAAAAGCCAACTGACATTTACTCCTGAGGTGCTGACTTGTTGCACCCTCGACAACCACTGTGATTATTATTATTTGACCCTGCTGGTCATCTATGAACATTTGAACATCGTGGCCATGTTCTGTTATAATCTCCACCCGGCACAGCCAGAAGAGGACTGGCCACCCCTCATAGCCTGGTTCCTCTCTAGGTTTCTTCCTAGGTTCTGGCCTTTCTAGGGAGTTTTTCCTAGCCACCGTGCTTCTACACCTGCATTGCTTGCTGTTTGGGGTTTTAGGCTGTGTTTCTGTACAGCACTTTGAGATATCAGCTGATGTAAGAAGGGCGTTATAAATAAATTTGATTTGAACACTGACACTCTTTCGCATGCACTGACTGTACACATACACAGGCTTGTGTTGAGACACTGACTTTCACTTTCTCTCCCCCGTATCATATTTAAATTATTTGAATACCCTGAGTAGCACACACATACAGTACCAGTCAAAAGTTTGGACACACCTACTCATTCAAGGGTTTTTCTTTATTTTTACTATGTTCTATATTGTAGAATAATAGTGACGACATCAAAACTATGAAATAACACATGGAATCATGTAGTAACCAAAAAAGTGGTGAACAAATCAAAATATATTTTATATTTGAGATTCTTTAAAGTATCCACCCTTTGCCTTCATGACAGCTTTACACACTCTTGGCATTCTCTCAACCAGCTTCATGAGGAATGCTCTTCCAACAGTCTTGAAGGAGTTCCCACATATGCTGAGCACTTGTTGGCTGCTTTTCCTTCACTCTTCGGTCAAACTCATCCCAAACCATCTCAATTGGGTTGAGGTCGGGTGATTGTGGAGGCCAGGTCATCTGATGCAGCACTCCATCACTCTCCATCTTGGTCAAATAGCCCTTACAGTGGTTCCTCTTAAAAGGTGTGAGTTTACGCCGCGGGATTTAGAGGTAATTTGTGGTTTAGTAAGGTACTCTGTGTCACCACTTCATTACTCCACTGATTATGCTTTTGGGGCCTACTGTGTCTCTAACTGACAATGAATGGGCGACATAAACCTAAATAGAAACTGATAATTGTGCACAACTTCAGTATTACTTACTAAAACTGTTGTTACACTAAGGTTTTTATTATTTTATTTTGTTAGGATTATTTTGCTCTTACTGTAGGCCACTCCCGACCAGTCACGTTGTACAGCGCCTGAGTCGGTCTAAGACACTGCATAGCAGTGCAAGCTGTGTTGCTACAGATACTGATTCAGTATCCGTGCCGGCCTCGACTGGGAGACCCATGAGATAGCTGTAGGTTTTTGGTTTTTCTCCCTCTAAAAACATAAATAAATCATTCTAAATAACAAACTGGTTTTATTTACAAATTAGTACCAATGTCTCACCCCATGTTCAAGAATGGCCTTTTTCTCACTCATTTTACAAAATTATCTCCAAAATATTTAAGGGGCATTACACTAATAATAGCGCTGACTAGGGAAACGTTCCCGCTGTTCTGTTCTTAGTGCCAGTCTGCACGTTCAGACTAAAACAATGTAACTAATAATGGCATCTTTATGCAGTCAATAATACAATAATGATACAAATACTGATGTTTATTTAGTTATGGATCCATAACGAATTACTATGGGAATAAATATCACTGAATTACAGAAATATCCCCCAATCCTCTATATGTAATTATTGGTGCAGAGTCACGTCATATTTTTCAATATACTGTAGGCCTACCGTAAGCGACATGAGTCTCACTAGTGTTGAGTAATGTGCCGTTAAAAGGGGTGTAGGTCTTATTTATTTAAAGAGCACATTGAAGTTAGAAGCAATAGAATTTTAGCACCGTTCCGCGCTTCTCTGAGACGAGCATGGGGACTGGTCTTGATAAATCAATGAGATTTTATTTTCACTGAATCCCTGTTTGGGTATTGGTTAGATTAGAAAATGATGGTGTAGAAATGTAATGCTCTTATTGCAACCTTTAACTAGGCAAGTCAGTTTAAGAACAAATTCTTATTTTCAAGGACAGTCTACTCCTTCCTCCCCTTCGGGGAATTGAACCCCGGTCTCCCGCAGGACACTGGATTCTTTAGCTAAATAGCCCAGTACTATACTCCCGACCGTCATGTTGTACAGCGCCATATTTTTCGTTCCAGCCTAATGGAAACCCAGAGTGTTTTTCGTTTTCCTTGGAAAAGAAACACCATAATATTAATCAAATTAATCCCAAACTAAAATTACTAAAAGTAATTGGAAATGTAGATACAAATTATTTGTGACATTGTGGTTACAATAAAGAATGTAAACAAGGTGCTGTGCTTTTATTTACGGTAGTGATGGACAGCTGGTGGCATTTTGAAAACAGGTTTTCAAACACTTGTGGCCCGATTAGCAGGACAACAGACTCTATAGCCCGGCTACTGTAGGCGTGAACATCCCCCTACCTGCAATGTATTCGATGCTTAAGTACTCTGAAGTGTTACATTTCCAACTCAAAACAACAGTACAGTATTTCTTCATCAACATCTTAATGCTTTCGTTAATAAAATAATTATAAAAATGTTCTTTCAAACTGCTGATGTTTATTTAGTTATGGATCCATAACGAATTACTATGGGAATAAATATCAGTGAATTACAGAAATATTGGAACAAAGTTGTCTAATGAAGGTAAACAAATTGTTGCTTACTGGAAAATACTCTTTCAAACACACGGTCACGTTGTACAGCACCATTATGGATATTAGCAGAGCTATGTTTTGGCCTTTATGGGAGGCGCACAATTGGCCCAGCGTTTCCCTCCCTCTAAAAACAGAAAGAATGTTTTTGCCTTTACAAATATTATTTTGGCCTTTATTCAGATTGCAATCGCTCTCTTCCGTTTTTTGAAGACGAAATAACCTCCAAAATATCATTATATATTATCAAGTTGATGACACAGTCATATAGCCGGCACCTACATAAAGCTGAGTGACTCACTCATTCATGGCTTTGGATCAAAATAAATACGTACCAACATTCTTTCTGATAGTCTTTAATTAAGAAATGTCTTAGTTATCCTGACCTGGACACCATGTACAGTATTATAATAGCCCATTACCAACACCTCTCTGTATTTTGATACTTTGCTCCGGAGTGGATGGGCATTGCTACAGATGCAGGTTCGATACCCGTGCCGGCCGCCACCGGGAGACGCATGAGGTGGCTTTTGGTTTTAATTTAGAATCCTCCAATCCTCTATATGTAATTATTGGCAGAGAGTCACATAATTTTTTACGATATACTGTAGACCTACCGTAGGCGAAATGAGTCTCACTAGTGTTGAGCAATGTGCTGTTAAAAGTGGTGTAGGTCTTATTTATTTAAAGAGCATATTGAAGTTGGAAGCAATAGGATTTTAGCACCGTTTTGCGCTGCTCTGAGACGAGCATGGGGACTGGTCTTGATAAATCAATCAATCAATTTTATTTTCACTTAATCTCCGTTTGGGTATTGGTTAGACTAGATAAGAAAATTAGTGTGCAGAAATGTTATGCTCTTAGTGTAAACTTTATTTAACGAGG
This sequence comes from Salvelinus namaycush, assembly GCF_016432855.1. Lineage (NCBI taxonomy): Eukaryota > Metazoa > Chordata > Actinopteri > Salmoniformes > Salmonidae > Salvelinus > Salvelinus namaycush. The sequence continues at coordinate 28,067,766 of NC_052325.1, read as the reverse complement.
CATGTCAGTTAAGAACAAATTCTTATTTACAAGGACAGCCTACTCCTTCCTCTCTGTCGGGGACTTGAACCCCAGTCTCCTGCGTGCCCTGCCCACACGACACAAGGATTCTTTAGCTAAATAGCCCAGTACTGTACTCCCGACCGTCACGTTGTACAGCGCCATATTCACCTAGTCTGTGCCTCACAATGACACAGCGGTTGGAACCAAAAATCTCAAATTTGGACTCATCAGACTAAAGGACAGATTTCCACCGGTCTAATGTCCATTGCTAGTGTTTCTTGGCCCAAGCAAGTCTATTTGTGTCCTTTACCAGTGGTTTCTTTGCAGCAAATCGACCACGAAGGCCTGATTCACGCAGTGTCCTCTGAACAGTTGATGTTGAGATGTGTCTGTTACTTGAACTCTGTAAAGCATTTATTTGGGCTGCAATCTGGGTGCAGTTAACTCTAATGAACTTATCCTCTGCAGCAGAGGTAACTCTTGGTCTTCCTTTCCTGTGGCGGTCCTCATGAGAGCCAGTTTCATCATAGCGCTTGATGGTTTTTGCGACTGCACTTGAAGAAACTTTCAAAGTTCTTGACATTTTCCGCATTAAGACATGAAGGTCAGTTAAAGTATTGATTGACTATCATTTCTCTTTGCTTATTTGAGCTGTTCTTGCCATAATATATCTTCTGTATACCACCTCTACCTTGTCTCAACACAACTGATTGGCTCAAACAAATTCACTTTTAACAACACACACCTGTTAATTGAATTGCATTCTATGTGACTACCTCATGAAGCTGGTTGAGAGAATGCCAAGCGTGTGCAAAGCTGTCATCAAGGCAAAGGGTGGCTACTTTGAAGAATCTCAAATATTAAATATATTTTGATTTGTTTAACACTTTTTTGGTTACAACATGATTCGATGAGTAGGTGTGTCCAAACTTTTGATTGGTACTGTGTGTGTGTGTGTGTGTGTGTGTGTGTGTGCGTGCATGCACATCTACATAAACAACACACACTCACCACCCTGTTTGCTACAGTGGAGGTGAATAGTGAAAGCCTAGTCTCATTGTGGTTGTGGATGCAGCCGTGGGCATTTTGACACCAGGCACGAGAAGGGCAGCCTCTTTCTCTCTCCTCCTCTCCTCTGTCTGTGCCAACTCTTTGCTCTGAGCTGGAAGACTCACTAGCAAGGTGTTCTACATGCCAACACTGCCTTTAACAAGAGGGAAAGAACTGCTGCAATCCTCTCCCGCCAGCCAGCTTATATACAGCACTGGGACCCCCTTCCCAAGGGTACTGCTAAGGTATTGAACTGACTTCACAAAGACCTTCCCCCTCTCTCCTCTCTCTCCACACACAAGTTTGTCTCAGTTGCACAGGTGGTGGGGGAGTATTCATTGAGGGGAAGTGGGTGGTAGGTTAGGGGGGTGCGGTATAGATGTCATGGTGATGAGTTGCCATGGTTTTGTCTCAGGGTTCTGGACAGTATGGTACTTCATTTAAACTCTGGTTCCCTGTTGTGGTGCACTGTTTTCTCCAAGGTAGGTGTGTGTGTGTGTGTGTGCGTAATGGGTCATCTGTTTCCAGTTCCACACAGCGATTCTCAGTGTAGTGAAAGTCAGCCTTTAACTGACTTGGTAACCTGTAACTACCTCTCCACCCCCTCTTCCCCAAAAACAAAAGCACACTTTCACCGCTCACCACATACTGTAGGGCAAGTCCAGACAAAGAGGGCTAGCACCTGCTCCCCTCATCTCTCTTTCTGCAGGTAAGCCCATCTGATGCCTGTCATGCTCAGCCCCTATCAGTTTCATGTGGAGCAGCGCCATACCCGGAGGAAACAGGGAGGTAGAGTGGTTTAGGCAGGTCTTTAATTGCTGGGCTCAGGACCAGCTGGCAGAGGATGGGAGGGGAGGAGAGAGCCCTGGGTGGTGTAATAGAGAGAAGATGGACCAGGGTATTTTTGGATAGAAGTGTGTTACTGGTGGTGAATCCCTAGCTCTACTGAATGAATGGCCATGAAGGTGCCCCAAGACTTCTGTCTTTCTCACTGTTAGTTTTCACCTATCTCTCTGGCTCTCTCTGATCCCGTCTGTCTCTTGCACTCTTTCTTTCTAAATCCCCCATCCCCATTTCTCTCTCCCTTCCCTCCTCCCTTTCTTCTCTCATCCCTACATAGAGTTAGCTGTGCCACGTGTGTAAGTTATGTGCCAGACAGTGGTGGGTTAAGGCTGAGGGTGAGCGTCCTGCCTTAAATCACTTGGCCTACTTCTGCACTGCACTCAGCTCAGGGGCTGTGACTGGTGCGTGCTTTAGGGATGGGCATTTGACATTTTTAAAACTATTTTTAGAACACAAGGCCCACACTGGAAAAAAAGTGTGCATTTATCTATACGCCAACAGTGCGCAACAATGCCTAATTTGTCATAACCATTACAGATATCAAATCCTAATTGCTAAATTGCCATATATGTACAGTTGAAGTCAGGAGTTTACATACACTTAGGTTGGAGTCATTAACTCGTTTTTCAACCACTCCACAAATTTCTTGTTAACTTCTCTGGGATATGTGGGACGGTAGCGTCCCACTTGGCTAAAAGCAAGAAAAAAAATGTATCGCGCCAAATTCAAATATATTACTGTAAAAATCTATCTTTCATGAAATCACACATGAAAGACACCAAATTAAAGCTACACATGTTGTGAATCCAGCCAACATGTATGATTTCAAAAAGGATTTACGGCGAAAGCACACCAAACGATTATGTTAGCTCAGTACATAGCCACAGAAAAACACAGCCATTTTCCCAGCAAAAGATAGTAGTCACAAAAAGCAGAAATAGAGATAAAATGAATCACTAACCTTTGATGATCTTCATCAGATGACACTCATAGGACATCATGTTACACAATACATTTATGTTTTGTTCGGTTTACATTGGCGCCATGTTCAGAAATGCCTCCAAAATATCCAGAGAAATTGCAGAGAGCCACGTCAAATAACAGAAATACTCATCATAAATTTTGATGAAAGATACATGTTTTACATATAATTAAAGATACACTTGTTCTTAATGCAACCGCTGTGTCAGATTTCTAAAAAAACTTTACGTAAAAAGCACACTGAGACGGCAATAATCTGAGACGGCGCTCAAACATAACAACATTTCTCCGCCATGTTGGAGTCAACAGAAATACGAAATTACATCATAAATATTCCCTTTGGGTGTTTTATATCCAATAGTAATAATAATATGCATATATTAGCATCTGGGACAGAGTAGGAGGCAGTTCACTATGGGCACGCAGTCTAAAAGTGAAAATGCTGCCCCCTATCATAAAGAAGTTAACAAACTATAGATTTTGGTAAGTCGCTTAGGACATCTACTTTGTGCATGACACAAGTAATTTTTCCAACAATTGTTTACAGACAGATTATTTCACATATAATTCACTGTATCACAATTCCAGTGGGCCAGAAGGTTACATACACTAAGTTGACTGTGCCCTTAAACGGCTTGGAAAATTCCAGAAATTATGTCATGGCTTTAGAAGCTTCTGATAGACTAATTGACCATTTGATTAAATTGGAGGTGTACCTGTGGATGTATTTCAAGGCCTACCTTCAAACTCAGTGCCTCTTTGCTTGACATCATGGGAAAATCAAAAGAAATCAGCCAAGACCTCAGAAGAAAAATTGTAGACCTCCACAAGTCTGGTTCATCCTTGTGCGCAATTTCCAAATGCCTGAAGGTACCACGTTCATCTGTACAAACAATAGTATGCAAGTATAAACACATTGGGACCACGCAGCCGTCATACCGCTCAGGAAGGAGACGCGTTCTGTCTCCTAGAGATGAATGTACTTTAGTGCGAAAAGTGCAAATCAATCCCAGAACAAGAGCAAAGGACCTTGTGAAGATGCTGGAGGAAACTGGTACAAAAGTATCTATATCCACAGTAAAATGAGTCCTATATCAACATAACCTGAAAGGCCGCTGAGCAAGGAAGAAGCCACTGCTCCAAAACTGCCATTAAAAAGCCAGACTACGCTTTGCAACTGCACATGGGGACAAAGATCGTACTTTTTGGAGAAATGTCCTCTGGTCTGATGAAGCAAAAATAGAACTGTTTGGCCATAATGACCATCTTTATGTTTGGAGGAAAAAGGGGGAGGCTTGCAAGCCCAAAGAACACCATCCCAACTGTGAAGCACGGGGGTGGCAGCATCATGTTGTGGGGGTGCTTTGCAGCAGGAGGGACTGGTGCACTTCACAAAATAGATGGCGTCATGAGGAAGGAAAATTATGTGGATATATTGAAGCAACATCTCAAGACATCAGTCAGGAAGTTAAAGCTTGGTCGCAAATGGGTCTTCCAAATTGACAATGACCCCAAGCATACTTCCAAAGTTGTGGCATAATGGCTTAAGGACAACAAAGTCAAGGTATTGGAGTGGCCATCAGAAAGCTCTGACCTCAATCCTATAGAACATTTGTGGGCAGAACTGAAAAAGCGTGTGCGAACAAGGAGGCCTACTAACCTGACTCAGTTACACTAGCTCTGTCAGGAGGAATGGGCCAAAATTCACCCAATTTATTGTGGGAAGCTTGTGGAAGGCTACCAAAAACCTTTGTCCCAAGTTAAACAATTTAAAGGCTATACTACCAAATACTAATTGAGTATATGTAAACTTCTGACCCACTGGGAATGTGATGAAAGAAATAAAAGCTGAAATAAATAATTCTCTCTACTATTATTCTGACATTTCACATTCTTAAAATAAAGTGGTAATTCTATCTGACCTAAAACAGGGAATATTTCCTGGGATTAAATGTCAGGAATTGTGAAAAAATGAGTTTAAATGTATTTGGCTAAGGTGTATGTAAACTTCTGACTTCAACTGTATGTACTGTATATTCAGTCAATGAAAAAGCCAATGCCTTTTCAAGATGAATTTATCTAACCCGTAATATCAACTGGTTATATTATATCATGGAACACAATCTTCAGAAAGGCAATAACCTCAGCAGTGGCGCTTGCTTGAAGAAGCCTATAGCTGTGCAATGACATAGCCTTTTATTTGTTAATTAACAGACAACACGCTGTTATTTCCCAAGCCCTTATCACATTCAGACCCACCTATTTTATGGTAAAAACATGATGTGATCTAGAACAGAATATTTTTTCAAATGATAAAAGTTGCAAGTGTGAAGTGACGCGCGTCTGGAACAGTTATTCTCAAAGAGTGATCATTTGAAACTGGGCTCAATTGGGCAAGTTGAAATAAAAACATTTCAGGGTTACAAATCAAAATCTGTCATTTCGCTAGGTTTGATCTAGATTATTCTGCCATTTTATTTCTTATGTTCTGAGTGGATGAACAACTCCACATTGAACAGTGCATGGTGATGAATCACAGCCAGGACATCTGTTTGGTGAGAAGGACTATGCTTAATGATTCTGATGAAAATACGCTCTTTGTCTTTGTCAAACTAATGTTTTAGCATCTTTTCAGTGTGGAACCCGTCTAGCTAGCCTCGGCTAACCAATTGTTAATGGCATTAGCAGTTCGCAAAGTAGCATACCCATCCCTAATCTGCGTTTGTAGGTCAGACTCTGACAAGAAGACATACGGACAGACTGACAGTGCATGTCTTCAGAATGACATGATACAAGCCACCATATTGTGTGCGCACATACATTAGGTGGCTCACGTAATGTTGTGTGAGACGGTGACTTTATCTCGTTGGTATTGACTTGAGGTGTTAGAAGAAACTCTTCAGATGACCAACTGTGTTAGCTAATGTTATTCATTAGTTCCACAGGTTCACTTTTTACACACACACACACACACACACACACACACACACACACACACACACACACACACACACACTTATGAATGAGGGAAAATCAGACCCCAGATTGTGGCACTAAAGGGTGGGTCAGGAATGCTACTCAACAACAGTAATGCATCACAGTAAATATTATGTTCATCACTGTGGTGTGTGTGTGTTTGTGGCGTGTGTGCATGAGTGTGTGTGTGTCAAGTGGAAAAAGCATCAATGGAAGTCAACAACAGTACACAACACATAAATGCCTTGGATGCACGGAAGATCTGTGTACTCATAGAACTCTCCCTCTCTCTCCCTCCCTTACTCCCTCTCTTTCATCATCCCTCCTAGGGCTGGGGATGAGACGATATGTATTGTGCCTATAGGATATGCATTGCGTCTCCCGATTCTATATGTACTGAGATTTTATTGCAATTTGATGTTCCAAACATTTTGCTTACTATATATCTTCTGCAGAGAGGCGAGATAGCACGAGAAAACAAGTTTTGATCAGTCAGGGAAATAACAGTGCTGAAAACATGTTGGCTCACTTTAAAAAGAGAACAAGGTATAGGATGAAAAATACTGGAGTTTTGGTGCCAGTACAGCCGACTAGCCCTAGCTAACGCTACCTACAGTAGTAAAAAATATGATACATGTATGAAATATATATATATATAACAAATCGATACTTGTAGTCAAATATCGAAAAAATATCCTCCAAAAATATTGCGATATGTAACTGTATCAATGTTTTCCCCATCACTACTACCTCCCTTCCCCCTCTTCCTACTTGGTAAATATCTCACTCTCTCTGTGAAGGCCTCATTCTTTTTTTTTTATCATGGCATCGCTCTGCACTGTAATCATTTTGTAATTTCTCTCTCTCTCCCTCCCTCTCTCACTCTCTTTTTCTTCATGACTAACACCACCACCCCCTCCATATGATTAAAACAAGCCCTTGGCAACCATGGTCCCATGGCAACTTGTGAGGCAGACAGGTATAGCTGCTATATTAGACCGCTCCCCTGAGAGAAGCGAGAGAGTGACCGAGCTAGTGAATCAGTTGATCTGTGTCAGGCCCAGTAGGAAAGTGTTAATGGCTTCAGTGGTGTTAATGGCAAAGATTTGCCGAGCTCTATCTCTCTCCTGAGTGCTGTTGTGCACAGTTGCTTTGGGACAATTTATGAGCTCGGGCCTCACAAGCCCACAGTGCTTTATAGGGGAGTGTGTTTGTTTTTGTACCGGCAGTGGTCCATTGCCGAGAATCAGATCACCCCCCCCCCTAAAAACCACAATAATGTAATATTCTGGCGAGGCAGTAACAGATTGTGTAAAATAAAGCTATTTATCATGTCGTGCTGATTTGGCTCCTATTCTGTCTGCTCTCCTGCTGACTAGTGGCTAATACTGTCCTTAAAAACACCTTCCAACCACCAATCTGTTTTACCATCAGCACTTTTCTTCTTCCCTTCCATACCATTAGAATCACAGCCAAACTTCTCTCTCCTTGTGGACTGTAGCTCAGGCCTATTTTTAGGAAGGATTTGTTATTTTCTTCTGTCATCTCATGCAAAGCATTCTGTGAGGATAAAGCATAGGGGGACATCATAATGGAGAACAGATTGATGGAGGAGGGGGAATTGAGGACAGACCGAGGCTGATGATGCTGATGAGGATGCAAGGGAGAAGAGGCAAGTTTACCTTAACAGAACCCTACGACAGGGTTTACAGACTGTTGCCTCGATGGGCATATGGTTAAATGTTTTATTTTTCCCCCTCTCCCTTTTTCTTCTCCCATCCTCTATTGTAATCCCCTTTCTCATTCTCCTAGCCATCTAAATAAATGATCCCCTGTTTCCTGGATGTGTAGCCTAAATGACAGAAGATTTTGTCAGACCAGATGCAGGAGGCTGGGAGCTCATTAACCCCAGCGCTGCTGGTATCTGGCAGACTGGCACGGGAAGGGTTAAACTGCTCTCTCTGTCTGCCTCTCCTCTCGCTGTGGATTAACAGCTATTTTTGTAGCGCAGCAGGGCTGCATTGTGGGTTAGTATGTGTTTCAGGCAGAGGCAGGGGGCTACAGTCATATGTGATCTGGGTAGTGGTTCAGGGTGAGGCCTCCACGGCGCTAGGCTAGCCCAGGAATCAGGGTTTTGCGCTAACAGCCCTTCACAGCTGTTTGCTCAGTTTAAGAGCGATCAACGTTCAAATCCATCTTTCTGTTGAGTCCTCCAACCACGATAACACGCATACGGTCTCTCATAGGCGTACACACTTAATACACAGGCATATTCTTTTTAGTACACACACACCCCCACACACACACACTAGAGCTGGTATGATAAAGTGAAAAGTATCGACAATGACCATACGATCACTTATTACAGGCATTTTGCTGATATCGTTCATTACGATAAGAAATGTGAAGTTTGACATGAAATAAGGTTGATAATCTGGGAGATTGTTATTGGGACAATTGATGGCTCCAACCATCTAACTAGTTATTTAAAGGATAAATAAACAAAACTGTGGTGCAGATTAATGTTCTATTTATCGTTATCGCATCAATTCAAACAATATACCGCAATATGGATTTTTGTCCATATCGCCCAGCTCTCTCTCTCGCTCTCTCTCACACACACACACACACACACACACACACACAGACACACACACACACAGACAGACTGAAAGAACCCTTGCACTGTGTACATGTTTACAGAAGGAAGAAGCCGGTGAAGCTCTGCTCCTGCATTAGGGGTCTGAATAGCGGACAAAATGCTGTCTGCTATTATTAGCCTTGGATTGTGTGTTTATTATGATTGGTGATATTAGTATTAAAATAGACACCTAATCTAAGACAAACACAGGTTTCAGCCTCCTGAGTGTATAGCTAACAAAGCACACAATAGTCAGCTTTTGTATGTTCGTTGTATGACCTTGTACTTTGACTGTATCCTATTCTGTAAACGCCCACCTTAATGAGTGGTACCAGTACAGATCCCGGAGGTACACCCAGTCTGAGGCCTTGTTTTTGGGTTACTCCCTTGGAACAGGAGGTGGATGGGTGTTGAATGTGTCACCCTCTCACTAAGAGGGCCGGGGTTTGACCCGGTGCGACAGTAAGCATTAATGTCTCCTTGTTGACATGTTGGTATGTGTTGTTTTGGAACTGAGAGGGTGGATAAGCTTCGTTATGACAACTCCCCATCTTCTACCTCCCAATGCTAAAGCTTTTTATAATGGATGTCACAAGGACCACAGTAGCCTACAATACGTGTTTTTGGTAGAGAAGAAGACCAACAGAGTACGGACTGTCCATGCAGTTGCCTGAAAAGGACTCTGGTTTTTGTAAAAGAGGACCCATACATTTTTGGCTTTCCAAAGCCATTGTCCGAACAGAATGCTCTCTTCTATCACAACTTCTATGGTTCACACAACTTCACAGCACTTTTGCTGACCATGTGTATGCTTGTGCAGTTCTTGGCAAAGTTGGTCAACTTAAATCGTTTGGGCTGTCTATGGCGTTGCCGGAGCTTTTGGGGAAGAAGCTCTTCTCTGAAGCGGCTCATTGTGTCAGACTAGCCATCATTGCGTGCCGTGAGAAAGAAAATCTCGACGAAACAACACCGGGCACTGTGTTCCTCTCAAGGACTGTTATCCAATCTCCAGTGTAATGTTTCTCACTCCCCGTTTCTCTTTTTTTGGCATTTGTTTTTACTGGCGGTTAAAACAACTCTGTCTTAATTAACTGAGCCTCGCCCTTCCCTGCACCAAAGAGGCACTCTTTTATTACTGTGAATATGAAACCTCATCACAAGGACATATATTTATCATAAACCCAGCCCTTTGAGGAGGTGATAAAAATGCCTGTGTAAAAATTTCCAGTGGTTTAGATATCACCCCACTTGTTCCCACAAAATGGACGGTTATGGAGCCTTGAGGAGGCCTGGTGGACTCAAAGGCCCCGACAGCAGCTTCCTGTCTGGGAGACGTGGAGAAATGACCGAGCAGGATAGATCCTAGAGAGAGAGAGTTTTTAATTTGGTTTTCAGAAGCATTTGACTCTCCCTGTCAAATTCTCCCCATTGCTAGTTTTCCTTTAGCATCCACCTACAGACACATCCAGAATAGCTCCTCTTTCTTTCTGACGCATAGTTATCCAGGATCCTATCCCGCCTATCCACTCCTTTGAGAATGACGAGTCCAAAGACTTTACATGGATGAGTCGTCAAGGGGAAGGGAAGGAAGCAGGAATCCCTGGTTTGTCATTGGCTGGAGTGTCTTCGATATCATACTCCATACGATCCTCTGTGATTGGAGCTTGGCGTGTGCGGTGATGTTATTGCTCAGTGCACTTAAAGGAGCTGGTATGGGAGGGTCTCCCCTTGGCCCTGGGAAGGTTGGTGGTGGTGTGTGTGTGTGCTGCAGCCTCTCGCTGTATGTAATTGGTAGTCATACAGGCCAAAGTGGAGTGGACGGGGCAACCCTGTTTCTGTCAAACTGCACCTATATACACCGCCAGGACCACCATGCAGCGCTCTTCATCTTTACCTGTCCTCTCAGTCTTTCCATCACATTACTGCCACTCAATGATGCATGAGTACAATACATATGATTAGAAATAGTGTGGGTGTTTGGGTAGGTTGGAGACCTTTCTGACCTTTGACCTCTATAGATTGGTCTTTATGACAGAGCTAAATCAGGATTATGATGTTGGCTTGTTTCCATGGTGATGCAATCCTTGCACTCTGTAGTGCAACCAGAGGTTTATGTCTTATGGGAATGAGAATATGCACACCACGCCACCCCTGCACTGTTGTGTGTCCAGTCAAGAAGATGACACACACACACACACATGTTTTGTTCTTCTATCCTCATGGGGACCTACAATTTATTTCCGTTGAAAATATTTTTTTTCCTTAACCCTAACCTTAACTCGTAACCCAAACCCAAACCCTAAACCTAACCACTAACCCTTTGCTCTAAACCTAATTGTAAACCTAACCGCTAAGCTTAAAATAGCCTTTGTCCTCATGGGGATGTGGGAATTCTCCTTGTTTTACTATCCTTTGGGGGATTTTAGGTCCCCACAAGAATAGAAGAACCAACTCACAAACACACACACACTCCCTCACACACTCTTCCAGATGTACACTTCTCCAGTCACACATTCATTAACCTTACGTAGCAGGCATAAAAGAAACGCCTGAGTGGGATTCCCCACATTCTGGTCCTGACGAGAGAAAAGAAATACTATCGGGAGATTCCCTTCTGCACTGTTCAACCAATCCAGTAATTGTGGAGGAGGTCCAAAGGATCTCTTCCATCTCCCCTAAAAACCAGATGCATCCGATTCCGATTGTTTCCGTCCTCGCTGAGAGTGCACATTCATGCAAGAATGCACTGATGCTTTACACTATGCATTTGTAGGCCTACTCTACATTCACAGTCACACACACACACACACACACACACACACACACACCTCCCCTCGAGGCTTGATAAAGAATACATATGCTTTCTGTATTAACCCCTATAACCCAATGGAATGGAAAGAAGAAAGGAGTAAAATACTGCCGTGTGTGTCTCTCTCCAGTGCTCATGTACTATGTAGCTCTCTTAGATACGTCATTTGTACAGTATTCAGGCATGCTGCATTTAGAAAGCAGCAGAGGCTAATAGATTTCTGTAGCAGTGCTCTTCTTGCATCACTACCCAGCCAGAGAAACTAGGCCTTTTGACTTTTCACATACAGGAAGGCAAATGAGACCAGGCAGGCTGAGCAACTGATCACTATTGAAGTCGTGTCAGACAACAGACATGCGTCTGTGTTGTTTCATAATGGTTGCCTGTAGCTATAACTAGCTGGCTGCACTGTATCCGATGGACTGTCTGTCCTTGAAATGGTTGGTGTGTAAAATGATTCTGAGACTCCATTATCTGCTCGTGTTAACGGTGCTGTGAGATTATCTGTTAGTTGACTGGTTGGGCTGTATTTTGGGTTGCTCAACAGTGCAGTAGGTAAGTGGCTGGTTGGCATTGACAATATCCATCAGTAGTAATGTTTTTCTGGGTTTTCCTGCATTTCTAAGCATAGTTATAATAGTCTCATAATGGTCTGGTTTTATTGAGTTCCCCCATCCGGATGTTAAGGTAATTGTCACTCCCCATAGCAATAATGAATCCTAATATCAGAGCTTGGAGTATAAATCATAACTGGAAGCCAGACCTAGCAGCTCGTCTTATTCGCTAATAAGAGCTAGGCTAGTTCAGCCATTAGCTCTCCCCATCCGTTTAAGAGGGCAGATAGGCTAATAGCTAACACAGACAGCTCCCGCTAATTCAGTTACCGCTTTCCCCTGCTGTCCCCTCTCTGATTAACCGTAGCATTGGTTCCAGGTTTGGTTTGATCAGGTTCTGTGCCTAAGAGGATAATTAAAATTAGCTATAACTGGGCTAATAATTCACTTACTAGCAAATATAAGGAACAAATGTGCACACGTGGCTACATGCAGCTCTCGCTTGGATCTCAAAACAAGAGCATCTACTCGTGACCACTCATGCTGTAAACGCAATCCAGTTCAAAGGAATGGCACAGATCCATATATGGCAATGATCTATTTGCATAAAGGGATACTGCAGCTCTGATTGGTTGTCACACCTGTCTGTAGAGTACAGTTGAGTCGTGCCTATCAATGCAATAGAATCCCCCATCCGGTGCGTTCTGCCTACAAGAAAATCTCTTGCATAGTTAAGTTTCGCTATGTTGCATTGAAATTGCTAATATTGGCAATTCCTACAGTAGATGGAAACGTTGATAGTGTTAACTAAAGGGAAAGTGAAGTTCAATCTTGTGCTTCTTGCGTGGGTTGATATTTCTTCTGCGCTGCAGTCCCAGGGGAGCTGTATGCAGCTTAGAGGGAACGTTGACTATGGTTTTGTCTCCGTCCGTTGGTACATTAGTCACATGTGATATCTCAGACAGCACTGGCCCAATTTTGAATAACATGGGTGAATGATGTGTCTTGCCATAAAGATCCTACATTTACACTTACACTGATTGGCCAGATGGTGGTGCTATAACAAGAGATTGACAATTAAAACTTTGAAAAGTCATGAAATTAGGTAAACTCAGCAGAAAAAGAAACGTCCTCTCACTGCTAACAGTCAGTATCTGGTGTGGCCACCAGCTGCATTAAGTACTGCAATGCATCTCCTCCTCATGGACTGCACCAGATTTGCCAATTGCTTGCTGTGAGATGTTACCCCACTCTTCCACCAAGGCACCTGCAAGTTCCTGAACATTTCTGGGGGGAATGGCCCTAGCCCTCACCCTCCGTTCCAACAGGTCCCAGACCTGCTCAATGGGATTGAGATCCGGGCTCTTCGCTGGCCATGGAAAAACACTGACATTCCTGTCTTGCAGGAAATCACGCACAGAACGAGCAGTATGGCTGGTGGCATTGTCATGCTGGAGGATCATGTCAGGATGAGCCTGCAGGAAGGGTACCACATGAGGGAGGATGTCTTCCCTGTAACGCACAGTGTTGAGATTGCCTGCAATGACAACAAGCTCAGTCCGATGATGCTGTGACACACCGCCCCAGACCATGAAGGACCCTCCACCTCCAGATCGATCCTGCTCCAGAGTACAGGCCTCGGTGTAACGCTCATTCCTTCGAAGATAAATGTAAATCTGACCATCACCCCTGGTGAGACAAAACCGCGACTCGTCAGTGAAGAGCACTTTTTGCCAGTCCTATCTGGTCCAGCAACGGTGGGTTTGTGCCTATAGGCGACGTTGTTGACGGTGATGTCTGGTGAGAACCTGCCTTACAACAGGCCTACAAGCCCTCAGTCCAGCCTCTCTCAGCCTATTGCGGACAGTCTGAGCACTGATGGAGGGATTGTGCGTTACTGGTGTAACTCGGGCAGTTGTTGCCATCCTGTACCTGTCCCGCAGCTATGATGTTCGGATGTACCGTTCCTGTGCAGGTGTTGTTAAACGTGGTCTGCCACTGTGAGGACGATCAGCTTTCTGACCTGTCTCCTTGTAGTGCAGTCTTAGGCGTCTCACAGTTCGGACATTGCAATTTATTGCCCTGGCCACATCTGCAGTCCTCATGCCTCCTTGCAGCATGCCTAAGGCACATTCACGCAGATGAGCAGGGACCCTGGGCATCTTTCTTTTGGTGTTTTTCAGAGTCAATAGAAAGGCCTCTTTTAGTGTCCTAAGTTTTCATAACTGTGACCTTAATTGCCTACCGTCTGTAAGCTGTTAGTGTCTTAACGACCGTTCCACAGGTGCATGTTCATTAATTGTTCATGGTTCATTGAACAAGCATGGGAAACAGTGTTTAAACCCTTTACAATGAAGATCTGTGAAGTTATTTGGATTTTTACGAATTATCTTTGAAAGACAGGGTCCTGAAAAAGGGACGTTTCTTTTTTTGCTGAGTTTATATAAGTCCCTCTCACAAATAACTAATTTGCGATTCATAAGATATGCCATGATGGATTTTCCGCCATTTACAATTTTGTGAAAAACACTTGAGGCGCTTCTCTTCTGGCACCGAGTTACTGATTTGCGCAATTCTTGATTTGTGGCATCTATGGACAAAAGGTTTCAACGCAATATTTTCCAGACTAGTACCTAAAACAGTAATGTGGACGTTCTGGCACATAAATGCATATAAAGCAGTCATGGATATTTGTATTGTAACAAAAGTGGGTATACATGTTGAAAACACTGTCAAGACTCAACATATGCAAGAACATTCATATCGACTACATGGTGGCGCGCTAACGGGCACGTTTATCTCTTGACCTGTTTGATTTGGCACACATGCCCAGGGATATGGTCTAGCTAACCCACGCGATATCTCAGACACCACTGGCCCGATTTTGACTAAACTTGTAGTGTTTAGCGATCTTCAACAGCTGTTCTTTATTACTTAATTCTAACAGTTCCTCTGATGGAAAGTGAATGAACTCGTCTACATTAGACGCCATAGTCAGAAGTAAATACAAAAAAATATATATCTCTCGCTCTTCCGCTCTGCTGAACACACCAGACCACAAGAGAAGTGACAATCACACTGGGCACCACAGAAGAGAGATGAGATATATATGGAGCTTCCCCAAAACCTACAGTAACTCAACCCTAGTCTTCATGCAGATTTGCGGTGGGTAATTGCGCACTGTAGCCCACTGGCAAGGAAATAAACCACCCAGCACCCTGGCAGATTCCCCCAAGCCACGGATGTGCCCCGAGACAACTGCTCAGTCCACAGACACCACACAAAAATAACAGACAAAATAACCATGGCCATCGTATTCCAAAATGAAACAAGTCACTAAGCCTAACAGGGGAAAAAGGTTATAGCTCCGGGTAGTAAGTGTCACTACCCTACCCAAATCTCCCACTGAGGTACACAGCCAATTGTATTCACCTCAGACCAATGTCCCAACAGCGAGTAAAGCAAGAGTTTCCAGGCTGGGCAGGGGCCTGGAAACTAACCAATGTACTCTCTCCAACACAGCACACTATCCACCGCAGTGCCAAGTTTACCAAAAACAAACAAAGGCAACCAATACTGGGCCTACCAAACTCAAAAACTGTAACAAAAGATACAAACAAAGCATCTATAGAATTTTTATAGAACTTTTCTCCCAAACACCACACATACTAGTAAGCCAAATGACACTAGTATTAGTCCTTCATAATGCAACAAAGTGCTATACACCAAAATGTCTAGGAACCAACCTTATTATCCCGAATGAGCCCCCACTTGTCACGAACCGGCTCAAAGTTCATAACAAAAGGGAGACAAGGAATAACAAAATATATTTATTAAATGAAGTAAACTAAATACAATTAACAATGGTGTGTGTAATCAGTAGTGTGAGTGTTTGCATGCGTAAATGTGATAATGTGGGTTGTTGAAAGGTGCCCAAACAAAAGGCCACCAAAAATACCACAACAAAATCTATAAAGGTGTCTGCATGGAGAGAGTCTCCTCCATAAATGGGGAAGTGGTGTATTTATCCTGGGACACACCCGGGCCCAAGTGTGTCCCATGTCGCTGACGACCCTCCCGGCTCCGCCCACCGGCATACTAATAAGGAAAACGAGAGCAAAGAGAAAGAATACGGCAGGCAGAGTGGGAGGGTCGTCACTATTAAAATAACACCATATTGATCAGAAATACAGTGTAAACATTGTTAATGTTGAAAATTACCATTGTAAAAAAGCTGATTTTTAATGGAATATCTACATAGGCGTACAGAGGCCCATTATCAGCAACCATCACTCCTGTTTTCCAATGGCACGCTGTGTTAGCTAATCCAAGTTTATCATTTTAAAAGGCTAATTGATCATTAGAAAACCCTTTTGCAATTATGTTAGCACAGCTGAAAACTGTTGTTCTGATTTAAAGAAGCAATAAAACTAGCCTTCTTTAGACTAGTTGAGTATCTGGAGCATCAGCATTTGTGGGTTCGATTACAGGCTCATAATGGCCAGAAACAAAGGACTTTCTTCTGAAACTCGTCTGTCTATTTTTGTTCTGAGAAATGAAGGCTATTCCATGCGAGAAATTGCAAAGAAACTGAAGATCTCGTACAACGATGTGTACTACTCCCTTCACAGAACAGCGCAAACTGTCTCTAACCGGAATAGAAAGAGTAGGAGGCCCCGGTGCACAACTGAGCAAGAGGACAAGTACATTGGAGTGTCTAGTTTGAGAAACAGATGCCTCACAAGTCCTCAACTGGTAGCTTCATTAAATAGTACCGCAAAACACAAGTCTCAACGTCAACAGTGAAGAGCGACTCCGGGATGCTGGCCTTATCGGCAGAGTTCCTCTGTCCAGTGTCTGTGTTCTTTTGCCCATCGTAATCTTTTATTTTTGTTGGCCAGTCTGAGATATGGCTTTTTCTTTGCAACTCTGCCTAGAAGGCCAGCATCCCGGCTTCACCTCTTCACTGTTGACGTTGAGACTGGTGTTTTGCGGGTACTATTAGTAGCTGTAATGTTACAGTGACTTTTGTGTTTTATGGTGAAAATGCCATTTAAAAACATTCTGATACAGATTATTTATTGTTTTTTGGGGGGGCAAATTTTGACACATTCTAAATTGTGATTAACTAATGCCATTAACTCGATTTGAATTATTTTAAATTGTTTGAGAGCCCTAATTCTGGACGATGGATATGATTAGCATCTAGCTAGCTAGCCACTTTAGCTTGTAACTTCCTCAGGCTCCAAATCCTAATTGTTTCCCCCCCCCCCAATGTTAGTCTAAGAAAGCTTTCCTTTGAGCCCCTTTGTTTCGTGGATTCTCTGATTTGTATCTCTGTAATTCACTCATCCCAGATCCACACGCTCTGAATGAGTTTATGAAATAAACTCTCTCCCTCTGGACAAGGTGGATCTGACAGGGCGAGGCAGCGCAGCGCTCCAGATGATAGTGCTCCGTAATAACATGAATAATGGCATCGGACAGCGCGGTAATCCTCCTGTGTGCCCAGGGCTTCACTTGGCTTTATTCAGGGGCTCAGGCCTGAGCAACACTGCCCCTGCCTCTCTAACACTTCTAGCTCCACTCCCCTGGCTGTTTTTACTAGTGATTCTTGTGCTTCAAATGAGGAATGTGAGGAGGGGATGGGTGTATGATGGAGGAGAGGGGAGGGGGGATCCTCTGTCTGTCTGTAAGCTACACACCATAAAGCAGGGATTGCATAGCGGAGCTGCAGTCTTTTCCCAGCTTCTGGCTAGCATTTTACTGTCTCCAAATGGTCTTATGTTAAGATTTGAAGGTGTTATGCTTAGGTCTCTCTGCGGCACGTCTGGCGGAAGCGTGGAGATTTACTTCACACTATCCAGGGTGCTGATTTTGGAGAACCTTTCATATTGTAGTCTATCACCATCACCACTTATAAACCTTGTGTGTGTGTGTGTGTGTGTGTGTGTGTGTGTGTAACTCAAACCCCAGTGGATCTAAATATGTGCTGAGCACTCTTAGGTGTGGGAAAGTTGTGCCACTGCGCAGAATTTAACTTCTTACTTACTAGTACTTGACCTGATGGTATGTGCAACACACACTTACACCTACGGCTGTGACGGTCATGGAATTTTGGATGACTGTAATTGGCCAGTCCAAGTGACCGCAGTCTCCGTAATAACAAAATGGCAACAACAAAAAAAGTTAAATATATACACTGCTCAAAAAAATAAAGGGAACACTTAAACAACACAATGTAACTCCAAGTCAATCACACTTCTGTGAAATCAAACTGTCCACTTAGGAAGCAACACTGATTGACAATAAATTTCACATGCTGTTGTGCAAATGGAATAGACAAAAGGTGGAAATTATAGGCAATTAGCAAGACACCCCCAAAAAAGGAGTGATTCTGCAGGTGGTGACCACAGACCACTTCTCAGTTCCTATGCTTCCTAGCTGATGTTTTGGTCACTTTTGAATGCTGGCGGTGCTCTCACTCTAGTGGTAGCATGAGACGGAGTCTACAACCCACACAAGTGGCTCAGGTAGTGCAGTTCATCCAGGATGGCACATCAATGCGAGCTGTGGCAAAAAGGTTTGCTGTGTCTGTCAGCGTAGTGTCCAGAGCATGGAGGCGCTACCAGGAGACAGGCCAGTACATCAGGAGACGTGGAGGAGGCCGTAGGAGGGCAACAACCCAGCAGCAGGACCGCTACCTCCGCCTTTGTGCAAGGAGGTGCACTGCCAGAGCCCTGCAAAATGACCTCCAGCAGGCCACAAATGTGCATGTGTCAGCATATGGTCTCACAAGGGGTCTGAGGATCTCATCTCGGTACCTATTGGCAGTCAGGCTACCTCTGGCGAGCACATGGAGGGCTGTGCGGCCCCACAAAGAAATGCCACCCCACACCATGACTGACCCATCGCCAAACCGGTCATGCTGGAGGATGTTGCAGGCAGCAGAACGTTCTCCACGGCGTCTCCAGACTCTGTCACGTCTGTCACATGTGCTCAGTGTGAACCTGCTTTCATCTGTGAAGAGCACAGGGCGCCAGTGGCGAATTTGCCAATCTTGGTGTTCTCTGGCAAATGCCAAACGTCCTGCACGGTGTTGGGCTGTAAGCACAACCCCCACCTGTGGACGTCGGGCCCTCATACCACCCTCATGGAGTCTGTTTCTGACCGTTTGAGCAGACACATGCACATTTGTGGCCTGCCGGAGGTCATTTTGCAGGGCGCTGGCAGTGCACCTCCTTGCACAAAGGCGGAGGTAGCGGTCCTGCTGCTGGGTTGTTGCCCTCCTACGGCCTCCTCCACGTCTCCTGATGTACTGGCCTGTCTCCTGGTAGCGCCTCCATGCTCTGGACACTACGCTGACAGACACAGCAAACCTTTTTGCCACAGCTCGCATTGATGTGCCATCCTGGATGAACTGCACTACCTGAGCCACTTGTGTGGGTTGTAGACTCCGTCTCATGCTACCACTAGAGTGAGAGCACCGCCAGCATTCAAAAGTGACCAAAACATCAGCTAGGAAGCATAGGAACTGAGAAGTGGTCTGTGGTCACCACCTGCAGAACCATTCCTTTATTGGGGGTGTCTTGCTAATTGCCTATAATTTCCACCTTTTGTCTATTCCATTTGCACAACAGCATGTGAAATTTATTGTCAATCAGTGTTGCTTCCTAAGTGGACAGTTTGATTTCACAAAAGTGTGATTGACTTGGAGTTACATTGTGTTGTTTAAGTGTTCCCTTTATTTTTTTGAGCAGTGTATATACAGTTGAAGTCGGAAGTTTACATACACTTAGGTTGGAGTCATTAACAAACAGATTACCGACCATTTCGAATCCCACCGTACCTTCTCCGTTGTGCAATCCAGTTTCCGAGCTGGTCACGGGTGCACCTCAGGCACGCTCAAGGTACTAAATGATATCATAACCGCCATCGATAAAAGACAGTACTGTGCAGCCGTCTTCATTGACCTGGCCAAGGCTTTCGACTCTGTCAATCATCGTATTCTTATCGGCAGACTCAATAGCCTTGGTTTTTCAAATGACTGCCTCGCCTGGTTCACCAACTACTTCTCAGATAGAATTCAGTGTGTCAAATCGGAGGGCCTGTTGTCCGGACCTCTGCAGTCTCTACGGGGGTACTACATGGTTCAATTCTCGGGCCGACTCTTTTCTCTGTATATATCAACGATGTCACTCTTGCTGCGGGTGATTCCCTGATCCACCTCTACGCAGACGACACCATTCTGTATATATCTGGCCCTTCTTTGGACACTGTGTTAACTAACCTCTAAACGAGCTTCAGTGCCATACAACACTCCTTCTGTGGCCTCCAACTGCTCTTAAACGCTAGCAAAACCAAATGCATGCTTTTCAACCGTTCGCTGCCTGCACCCGCCTGCCCGACTAGCATCACTACTCTGGACGGTTCTGACCTAGAATATGTGGACAACTACAAATACCTAGGTGTCTGGCTAGACTGTAAACTCTCCTTCCAGACTCATATCAAACATCTCCAATCCAAAATCAAATCTAGAATCGGCTTTCTATTCCGTAACAAAGCCTCCTTCACTCACGCCGCCAAACTTACCCTCGTAAAACTGACTATCCTACCAATCCTCGACTTTGGCGATGTCATCTACAAAATAGCTTCCAATACTCTACTCAGCAAATTGGATGCAGTCTATCACAGTGCCATCCGTTTTGTTACCAAAGCGCCTTATACCACCCACCACTGCGACCTGTATGCTCTAGTTGGCTGGCCCTCGCTACATATTCGTTGCCAGACCCACTGGCTCCAGGTCATCTATAAGTCTATGCTAGGTAAAGCTCCGCCTTATCTCAGCTCACTGGTCACGATAACAACATCCACCCGTAGGCACGCGCTCCAGCAGGTATATCTCACTGGTCATCCCCAAAGCCAACACCTCCTTTGGCCTCCTTTCCTTCCAGTTCTCTGCTGCCAGTGACTGGAATGAATTGCAAAAATCGCTGAAGCTGGAGACTTACATTTCCCTCACTAACTTTAAACATCAGCTATCTGAGCAGCTAACCGATCGCTGCAGCTGTACATAGTCCATCTGTAAATAGCCCACCCAATCTACCTACCACATCCCCATATTGTTTTTATTTACTTTGCTGCTCTTTTGCACACCAGTATCACTACTTACACACCATCATCTGCTCATCATCATCTGCTCATCTATCACTCCAGTGTTAATCTGCTAAATTGTAATTATTTGCTACTATGGCCTATTTATTGCCATACCTCCTCATGCCATTTACACACACTGTATATAGACTTTCTTTTTTTCTATTGTGTTATTGACTGTACGCTTGTTTATTCCATGTGTAAGTCTGTGTTGTTGTTTCTGTCGCACTGCTTTGCTTTATCTTGGCCAGGTCGCAGTTGTAAATGAGAACTTGTTCTCAACTACCTTACCTGGTTAAATAAAGGTGAAATTAAAAAAATAAAATAAAAATGTCCAATCAATTGAATTTACCACAGGTGGACTCCAATCAAGTTGTAAAAACATCTCAAGGATGATCAATGGAAACAGGATGCACCTGAGCTCAATTTCGAGTCTCATAGCAAAGGGTCTGAATACTTATGTAAATACAATGTTTCTGTTTTTTTTTTTTTATACATTTGCAGACATTTAAAAAAAACAGTTTTTCGCTTTGTCATTATGGGGTATTGTGTGTTGATTGCTTCGGATTTTTTATTAATTTAATCAATTTTAGAATAAGGCTGTAACGTAACATGTGTTTTCCTCTGCTCCTGACTGCATGTGCTGCTCCTGACTGCATGTGCTGCCATAAATTCTATTTCTGTGTCCTGCTGCTGAACCTTTCTGTGTGCTCGTTTGCTACAAAACCTTGCTTGTTTCAGCAAGGAGCAACAGTGTCATCACGTTAAGAGTCCATGTTACTGCAGAAACGGATTCAACCGCATGAATGCCCGGCTGTCCCATCTTCAGTCAGCAGTTTGATAAAATGTTTTATGCATTATTAAACAACTAATTGACTGACGTCGGTTCAATTACTTGAATTCTATTTAGTTTATTTAAAAATCTTTTTTTTAAGCCTAACATGCCGTTTCTCTAGAGAAATCAAATAATTAATGAGAGAAATTAAGTCGTTAACTAAATGGAATGCTGGGCTGAAGAAAGTTGTAGTTTTCATTAAGCCAATATTCAACCTAATTCAGCGCAGAAACGTTGTAATTAACTACAACGACCATAATCCATTGAGCCTGCTATTTTCTGTCTCAGACAGATATGGATACACTTTTAGGCATGCTATGTTAGATTACACCCATACCGCATATGTACACAACACAACGATGAGAAAGGGGGATAGAGAGAGTTTGTGAAAGTATGCCTCATCTTCTTTGAAAAACGAGTTAAATGATTGTCAGACAGCTCTTCACCACTTAGGAAGGCTAGCCTAGCAAAATAGGATGACTAAAGACAGTACAGTATGGGGAGAACAGAGATCATGTTAGATGGTTAGCTGGTTGGCTGCTACTGCCTCAGCAGAGATGAGATGATGACTTTAAGGAATGAGATGATATAGTCATCAAATAAAAGTAAGTAATACACACAACTGTCTTATTTTTCTTTTGTCTACCCAATGTTGATCTGACAGAGACAATGGAATATTTTCAATGTTTTGGCAGTTAAATGTTCAACATTTTTGGCTTTAGAATTTCCATGAAAAAGCTCTAATCATTTTAATCTCATTATTTCATAATGCATTTAATGTTTAAAATAAATGATCGAAAACCGTGATTATTTTTTACCACAAATTCTCAATGGGATTAAGGTCTGGGGAGTTTCCTGGCCATGGACCCAAAATATTGATGTTTTGTTCCCTGAGCCACTTAGTTATCACTTTTGCCTTATGGCAAGGAGCTCCATCATGCTGGAAAAGGCATTGTTCGTCACCAAACTAGTTCCTGAATGGTTGGGAGAAGTTGCTCTCGGGAGGATGTGTTGGTACCATTCTTTATTCATGGCTGTGTTCTTAGGCAAAATTGTGAGTGAGCCCACTCCCTTGGCTGAGAAGCAACCCCACACATGAATGGTCTCAGGATGCTTTACTGTTGGCATGACACAGGACTGATGGTAGCACTCACCTTGTCTTCTCCGGACAAGCTTTTTTCCGGATGCCCCAAACAATCGGAAAGGGGATTCATCAGAGAAAATGTCTTTACCCCAGTCCTCAGCAGTCCAATCCCTGTACCTTTTGCAGAATATCAGTCTGTCCCTGATGTTTTTCCTGGAGAGAAGTGGCTTCTTTGCTGCCCTTCTTGACACTAGGCCATCCTCCAAACGTCTTTGCCTCACTGTGCGTGCAGATGCACTCACACCTGCCTGCTGCCATTTCTGATTCCTGCCATTCCTGTCATGGTGGTGCCCCGATCCCGCAGCTGAATCAACTTTAGGAGACGGTCCTGCGCTTGCTGGACTTTCTTGGGCGCCCTGAAGCCTTCTTCACAACAATTGAATCGCTCTCCTTGAAGTTCTTGATGATCCAATAAATGGTTGATTTAGGGGCAATCTTACTGGCAGCAATATCCTTGCCTGTGATGCCCTTTTTGTGCAAAGCAATGATGACGGCACATGTTTCCTTGCAGGTAACCATGATTGACAGAGGAAGAACAATGATTCCAAGCACCACCCTCCTTTTGAAGCTTCCAGTCTGTTATTCGAACTCAATCAGCATGACAGAGTGATCTCCAGCCTTGTCCTCGTCAACACTCACACCTGTGTTAACGAGAGAATCACTGACATGTTGTCAGCTGGTCCTTTTGTGGCAGGGCTGAAATGCAGTGGAAATGTTTTTTGGGGATTCAGTTCATTTGCAAAGAGGGACTTTGCAATTAATTGCAAATCATCTGATCACTCTTCATAACATTCTGGAGTATATGCAAATTGCCATCATACAAACTGAGGCAGCAGACTTTGTGAAAATTAATATTTGTGTCATTCTCAAAACTTTTGGCCACGACTGTATTCTTTGCCTACTTACACAAAGGACACACCTCTCTTGCTCGAGATGAAGAGTTGTGGTGGTGTATTCCCCTGCATGTTCTTGCACAAGTCTACATCACAGGCCTTTTACAGAGTTGTGCTGCACTAAATTGCTTGGTTGCATGGTGTGTTTGTGCTTTTCTGTGTCAGTGTGGTTGCATGTTTGTTCGTAAGTGTACATCTGTTCACGCGTAAGTGTGTGTACATGAGATTGAAACAAACATATATCAGAAAAGCAACAAAAAAAAGCATTTTGGTGTGCTAATTCTGTTCTGGTATCTAGAATGCAGTGCTTCAACATTAATTCTGTTCTGGTATCTAGAATGCAGTGCTTCAATATTAATTCTGTTCTGGTATCTAGAATGCAGTGCTTCAACATTAATTATGTTCTGGTATCTAGAATGCAGTGCTTCAACATTAATTCCTCTGCTCTGGTTCTCTTGTCTCCCTCCTCAGTGAGCTTGGGCGGGCTGGAGTGCTCTGTAATGTGTGTGTGTGTGGTTGTATGTGTGTACCTCCAGTTTTTTGGACAAGGGGTTCTTTATTGCACCCCTCTAGGCTTGAGGAACGGGACAAGAGGGCCAGGTGCGGGCATGGAGCAGTACTACAACAGATACACACACACACACACATACTTTGTCTCGCTCTTTCTCGCTCTCTTTCGCGCTCTCTCTTTCACTGTGCTCAGGGCCAGTTTCCAGTCATGGACGTTTATTTTTGCATGGTGGCATTTCAGTATTGATAGACACAGAAAAACAGGAATGTGTATAGGCTCCTGAGTGGCGCAGCGGTCTAAGGCACTGTATCTCAGTGCTAGAGGCGTCACTACAGACCCTGGTTCGATTCCGGGCTGTATCACAATAGGCCGTGATTGGGAGTCCCATAGGGCGGCGTACAATTGGCCCAGCGTCGTCCGGGTTAGAGGAGGGTTTCATTGTAAGAATTTGTTCTAACTTGCCTAGTTAAATAAAAATGTGTGTGAGAAGCTTCACATTTGTGTGTGCTGATACAGGATGACTCTACTCCCCTGGTATTTCCTCAGGGAAGTGGCTCTCTTATCTGGCTTTTATCTTCCTCAGACACAAGACATTGAACTATACACTTCCTATACTCTACTGCTTTATTAACTTTTCACTCTTTTTCAGTTTTCTGCTTTGGTTTGTTCTGTACTTGATATACTACTGCTTTTGCATTCTGTTGCATTCTTTGTTTTGATTGATTTCCATTAAAAACATTTTTCAACCAGGCAGGTGCGCCACGAAAGTCAGAAATAGCGATAAAATAAATGCCTTACCTTTGAAGATCTTCTGTTGGCACTCCAAAAGGTCCCAGCTACATCACAAATGGTCCTTTTGTTCAATAAAGTCCTTCTTTATATCCCCAAAAACTCAGTTTAGCTGGCACGCTTCATTCAATAATCCACGGGTTTCCCTCCTTCAAAATGCATACAAAATGAATCCCAAACGTTACCAATAAACTTTTCCAAACAAGTCAAACAATGTTTATAATCAAATCTCAGGTACCCTAATACGTAAATAAACGATAAAATTTAAGACAGAGAATTGTTATTGTCTTTACCGGAGATAAACAACAAAGAACGCACTCTCATCCACGCGCATGAAAACACTACAGCCAAAATGGGAGCCACTTAGAAAAACTACAAACTACAAAGGTTTTCCCTTCATATTAAACATGACAGCCTTTGGAAACAGTGGGGTGCTGAACCTATTTTTTTCTGGATGGTTTGTCCTCGGGTTTTTGCCTGCCATATAAGTTCTGTTATAGTCACAGACATTATTTTAACAGTTTTAGAAACTTTAGAGTGTTTTCTATCCATATTTACCAATTATATGCATATCCTAGCTTCTGGCCCTGAGTAACATGCAGTTTACTTTGGGCACGCTTTTCATCCAGAAGTCAAAATACTGCCCCCTAGCCCAAAGAGGTTAACTAGTTCCAGTCAGTCCTTGACTGTCACCATTATTTACTGCATAGGAGAATAATTAATGTTCCACCATTTGTTGCCATTTGTAGAAAAGGGGTGAGGTTAGTTAGTTCGGGATGGGCGTTGGGTTATGGTTTGTGGAGGTCGACAGGAAGCCAAATGGTGCTCTGGTCCTTTTAATGAGGACTCTAGATTAACCCCTTGTGTGCTGGGGTCAAAGGTCAGACTCCCAGAATGATTATCTTATTAACTGAAGGGGTCTGGTCCCCATAGTCCTAGAAGGCTTAATTACCACATCTCCTTCCCTTGGTGATTATTGGAAGGGGAGTTAGAAGGTTGAAGGAAAACAGGCCTTTCAAGACTGTTGGAACATGACCAAAGTTTTGTGAAATTACTATTATGGAGGAAGTCACTCCAAAATGGTTTGCTTGTGGTCAAAGATGTAAGTTTTGCACAGTCAACTGAGACGGTGGACTTTAGTCTATTTTATGTAATTTGTTTTTATTCAATTCAAGCCGCAGGTAAGACAAACTAACCACTACTTCCTATATTTGACTGACTAGAGGCAGAGAATACAGACTTTTCAGTAGGGTTGGGTAGAGAAGATACATTATGATACAGCACAGAGACTGGTCATAGAGCAAGTTATGGGGAAGTTAATGCACAGAAAATAGAAACACTCACATGGTGGGGGGGTTATTGTCCTTTTGTGTGTGTGTGAGCATGCTCCTGTTTGTGTGTGTGCGTGCATCTGTTTGTGTTAGGCAGACAGAGGGCAGACTCAAGACTGTCTGGAGTAGAGGAACCTGAGAGGAGGATGATGTCATAGTGAAGTTGGCCTCCGGTGATTGGTCTGGGAGAGAACGCACACACACACACGCACACACGCACACATGCAAACCTCTGAAAGTGAGCTGGTTGGGTGCCAATCATTTGTGGGTTATTTTACTTCAAAGAGGCCTAAAACCAAACCCCTTGAAGCAGAGAGCGAGGGAAGGAGGGAAATAGTGAGCGAGTGAGAGACAGCTCATTGAGACACAGCCAAAGGCTGAAACTGACATCATGACAGTCAGAGCACCTATACCAGCCCTGCCTACCGTATGCACCCAGTCTGTGGCGGTATCTGAGAGTTTGTGTGTGGGGAGGGGCTGTGATTAGGTCCAGTCGACACACTCTTTTCCCAGATTCTGCCGGAAAACCTGCTTAGATCAGCAGAAAAACTTGGCCTTCAGCCTC
The DNA here is from genome assembly GCF_016432855.1 of Salvelinus namaycush. Classification (NCBI taxonomy): domain Eukaryota; kingdom Metazoa; phylum Chordata; class Actinopteri; order Salmoniformes; family Salmonidae; genus Salvelinus; species Salvelinus namaycush. The sequence continues at coordinate 28,040,688 of NC_052325.1, read as the reverse complement.
TTTTTTTCTTCTTCTGTTCTTCCCTTTCCCTCCTCCCCTGCCACCTCTCCTCCATCTCTCCCCCCGCCACCTCTGTACCCAAGTCTCTCTCTCAAACTCATATACACTTAAAATTGCATAAAAGCCTTTGGAGAGAGATAATGTGTTCTACAAATTCTCAAGGTGAGGGAAAGAGGCTAGACTGAGTAGGCAATAAGCACAGGATATTGCTTTGTACTGGGTGTGTGCATGCTCATAGTGTGAGAAAAGCATTCAATGTGAAGCTGGTTGAGAGAATGCCAAGAGTGTGCAAAGCTGTCATCAATGCAAAGGGTTGCTACGTTATGTGTGTGTATGTATATACACTGCTCAAAAAAATAAAGGGAACACTTAAACAACACAATGTAACTCCAAGTCAATCACACTTCTGTGAAATCAAACTGTCCACTTAGGAAGCAACACTGATTGACAATACATTTCACATGCTGTTGTGCAAATGGAATAGACAAAAGGTGGAAATTATAGGCAATTAGCAAGACACCCCCAATAAAGGAATGGTTCTGCAGGTGGTGACCACAGACCACTTCTCAGTTCCTATGCTTCCTGGCTGATGTTTTGGTCACTTTTGAATGCTGGCGGTGCTTTCACTCTAGTGGTAGCATGAGACGGAGTCTACAACCCACACAAGTGGCTCAGGTAGTGCAGCTCATCCAGGATGGCACGTCAATGCGAGCTGTGGCAAAAAGGTTTGCTGTGTCTGTCAGCGTAGTGTCCAGAGCATGGAGGCGCTACCAGGAGACAGGCCAGTACATCAGGAGACGTGGAGGAGGCCGTAGGAGGGCAACAACCCAGCAGCAGGACCGCTACCTCCGCCTTTGTGCAAGGAGGTGCACTGCCAGAGCCCTGCAAAATGACCTCCAGCAGGCCACATGTGCATGTGCAATGTGCATGTGTCAGCATATGGTCTCACAAGGGGTCTGAGGATCTCATCTCGGTACCTAATGGCAGTCAGGCTACCTCTGGCGAGCACATGGAGGGCTGTGCGGCCCCACAAAGAAATGCCACCCCACACCATGACTGACCCACCGCCAAACCGGTCATGCTGGAGGATGTTGCATGCTCCACGGCGTCTCCAGACTCTGTCACGTCTGTCACATGTGCTCAGTGTGAACCTGCTTTCATCTGTGAAGAGCACAGGGCACCAGTGGCGAATTTGCCAATCTTGGTGTTCTCTGGCAAATGCCAAACGTCCTGCACGGTGTTGGGCTGTAAGCACAACCCCCACCTGTGGACGTCGGGCCCTCATACCACCCTCATGGAGTCTGTTTCTGACCGTTTGAGCAGACACATGCACATTTGTGGCCTGCTGGAGGTCATTTTGCAGGGCTCTGGCAGTGCACCTCCTTGCACAAAGGCGGAGGTAGCGGTCCTGCTGCTGGGTTGTTGCCCTCCTACGGCCTCCTCCACGTCTCCTGATGTACTGGCCTGTCTCCTGGTAGCGCCTCCATGCTCTGGACACTACGCTGACAGACACAGCAAACCTTTTTGCCACAGCTCGCATTGACGTGCCATCCTGGATGAGCTGCACTACCTGAGCCACTTGTGTGGGTTGTAGACTCCGTCTCATGCTACCACTAGAGTGAGAGCACCGCCAGCATTCAAAAGTGACCAAAACATCAGCTAGGAAGCATAGGAACTGAGAAGTGGTCTGTGGTCACCACCTGCAGAACCATTCCTTTATTGGGGGTGTCTTGCTAATTGCCTATAATTTCCACCTTTTGTCTATTCCATTTGCACAACAGCATGTGAAATTTATTGTCAATCAGTGTTGCTTCCTAAGTGGACAGTTTGATTTCACAAAAGTGTGATTGACTTGGAGTTACATTGTGTTGTTTAAGTGTTCCCTTTATTTTTTTGAGCAGTGTATATATACAGTACCAGTCAAAAGTTTGGACACCTACTCATTCCAGGGTTATTCTTTATTTGTACTCTTTTCTACATTGTATAATAATAGTGAATACATCACAACTATGGAATCATGTAGTAACCAAAAAAGTGTTAAACAAATCAAAAAATATTTTAGATTTGAGGTTCTTCAAAGTAGCCACCCTTTGCATTGATGACAGCTTTGCACACTCTTGGCATTCTCTCAACCAGCTTCACATACAAATAACAGAAATATACATCATACTCCACATAAAACATGTATCTTTCATCAAAGTTTATGATGAGTATTTCCCGTTATTTGATGTGGCTCTCTGCAATTTCTCCAGATATTTTGGAGGCATTTCTGAACATGGCGCCAATGTAAACTGAGATTTTTGGATATAAATATGCACATTATCGAACAAAACATACATGTATTGTGTAACATGATGTCCTATGAGTGTCATCTGATGAAGATCATCAAAGGTTAGTGATTCATTTTATCTCTATTTCTGCTTTCTGTGACTACTATCTTTGGCTGGGAAAATGGCTGTGTGTTTTTTGGACTAGGCGGTGATCTAACATAATCATATGTTGTGTTTTTGCTGTAAATCATTTTTTAAATCGGACACGATGGGTAGATTAACAAGATGTTTATCTTTCATTTGCTGTATTGGACTTGTTAACCTCTAATTCCTCCCAAACCCGGATCCGGGAGCACCCCCATCAGTAAAAAAGCTGACTAGCATAGCCTAGCATAGCGTCACAAGTAAATACTAGCATCTAAATATCATTAAATCACAAGTCCAAGACACCAGATGAAAGATACACATCTTGTGAATCCAGCCATCATTTCTGATTTTTAAAATGTTTTACAGGGAAGACACTATGTAAATCTATTAGCTAACCACGTTAGCAAAAGACACCACTTTTTTTACTCCACCATTTTTTTTCTGCATCAGTAGCTATCACAAATTCGACCAAATAAAGATATAAATAGCCACTAACCAAGAAACAACTTCATCAGATGACAGTCTGATAACATATTTATTGTATAGCATATGTTTTGTTAGAAAAATGTGCATATTTCAGGTATAAATCATAGTTTACCATTGCAGCCACCATCACAACTCTCACCAAAGCGACTAGAATAACTACAGAGAGCAACGTGAATTACCTAAATACTCATCATAAAACATTTCTGAAAAATACACAGCGTACAGCAAATGAAAGACAAACATCTTGTGAATCCAGCCAATATTTCAGATTTTTTAAGTGTTTTACAGCGAAAACACAATATAGCATTATATTAGCTTACCACAATAGCCAGAAACACAACACCATTTACCAGCAGCAAAGGTTAGCGATCGTAACAAGCAAGCAAAAGATATATAATTTTTGACTAACCTTCATAAACTTCTTCAGATGACAGTCCTGTAACATCATATTACACAATGCATATAGGGTTTGTTCGAAAATGTGCATATGTAGCGGCACAAATCGTGGTTATACAATGTGATTAGTGGCCAAACTTCAAGCAATCTGTCCGGCGCCATCTTGGAGAGGCACCTAATCTAATCGATTAACTATTCATAAACTTGACTAAAAAATACAGGTTGGACAGCAAATGAAAGATACATTAGTTCTTAATGCAACCGCTGTGTTAGATTTTTAAAATTAACGTTACTGCGCATACAGCGTGCGCTAAAGCGAGACCGCACCAAAATTCATGGCGGAATTATTGTTTAACATTTGTCAACATAAATACGAATTAACAGCATAAAGACTTCTTACTATTCGACGAGCTTCCATCAGAATCTTGGGCAAGGTGTCCTTTCTCCAGAACAATCGTCTTTTGGTTGAAAGATGTCCTCTTCTCCTGTAGAAATAGCAGCTAACGCTAGCTATGTGCAGGAGAGGTGTCCAACTCGTGATAGCGCGTGACAAAGAAATTCCAGAAAATCGCAATAAACTGATATAAACTGCTATAAGTCGGTTTAAATTAACTACCTTATGATGTCTTTAACACCTATAACGAATAAAAACATGACCGGATATATCTAAGGCCTATAACCGGAGCGTTCTAGAGCCACAGCCAGATGTCCTCCCTGCGTCAGAGCGAAGTGAAAAAAGGCCGGACACTTTGTTCCGAGGTCTTTTATAAGCTCTCAGTTCTGCCTAGCAACCCCATTTCAACTCTCACTATTCGCTGACACCCAGGGGAAGACGTATGCAGTGCATCTCAACCAATAGAAGACAGGCATATTTATAAACCGATCTCAGAACAGCAAGCAGATTTCTGCATTCTCACATCCTCATAGGATAGCTCTAACTCGAGTTCTGTTTCACTCACAGATATAATTCAAACGGTTTTAGAAACTAGAGAGTGTTTTCTATCCAATAGTAATAATAATATGCATATTGTACGAGCAAGAATTGAGTACGAGGCAGTTTAATTTGGGAACGAAATTATTACAAAGTGCAAATAGCACCCCCTATTGAGAAGAAGTTTAATGTGTGAAAGTTACATATTTCAAAAAAATATTTTTGAATTTCCCGCGCTGCCTTTTCAGCGGAATGTGTGGGGGGGGTTCCGCTAGCGGAACGTGTGTCCTAGAAAGGTTAAAGGAATTCCCACATATCAAATTCTATTAGTCACATGCACCAATAGGTGTAGACCTTACAGTGAAATGCTTACTCGGCTAGCCCTTAACCAACAGTGCAGTTTAAAAAAAAACAGATAAGAATAAGAGATGAAAGTAACAAGTAATTAAAGAGCAGCAGTAAAAAATAATAATATATACAGGGGGGTGCCGGTACAGAGTCAATGTGCGGGGACACCGGTTATTTGAGGGAGTAGGTAGAGTTAATTAAAGTGACTATGCATAGATGACAACAGAGGGGGGGGGGCACTGCAAATAGTCTGGGTAGCCATTTAACTAGATGTTCAGGAGTCTTATGGCTTGGGGGTAGAAGCTGTTTAGAAGCCTCTTGGACCAACACTTGGCGCTCCGGTACTGCTTGCCATGCCGTAGCAGAGAGAACAGTCTATGACTAGGGTGGCTGGAGTCTTTGACAATTTTTAGGGCCTTCCTCTGACACCGCCTGGTATAGAGGTCCTGGATGGCAGGAAGCTTGGCCCCCGTGATGTAATGGTACCCTCTGTAGTGCCTTGCGGTCGGAGGCCGAGCAGTTGCCATACCAGGCAGGGATGCAACAAGTCAGGATGCTCTCGATGGTGCAGCTGTAGAACCTTTTGAGGATCTGAGGACCATGCCAAATCTTTTCAGTCTCCTGACGGGGAATTGGTTTTGTCGTGCCCACTTCACAACTGTAATGATGTGCTTGGACCATGTTAGTTTGTTGGTGATGTGGACACCAAGGAACTTGAAGCTCTCAACCTACTCCACTGCAGCCCCATCGATAAGAATGGGGGTGTGCTCAGTCCTCTTTTTCCTGTAGTCCACAATCATCTCCTTTGTCTTGATCACGTTGAGGGAGAGGTTGTTGTCCTGGCACCACACGGCCAGGTCTCTGACCTCCTCCCTTTAGGCTGTCTCGTTGTTGTTGGTGATCAGCCCGTCAGGAAGTCCAGGATCCAGTTGCAGAGGGAGGTGTTTAGTCCCAGGGTCCTTAGCTTATTGATGAGCTTTGAGGGCACTATGGTGTTGAACGCTGAGCTTTTGTCCAGGTGGGAAAGGGCAGTGTGGAGTGCAATAGAGACTACATCATCTGTGGATCTGTTGGGGCGGTATGCAAATTGGAATGGGTCTAGGGTTTCTGGCATGATGGTGTTGATGTGAGCCATGACCAGCCTTTCAAAGCACTTCATGGCTACAGATGTGAGTGCTACGGATCGGTAGTCCTAGGCAGGTTACCTTAGTGTTCTTGGGCACAGGCACTATGGTGGTCTGCTTAAAACACGTTGGTATTACAGACTCGGACAGGAAGAGGTTGAAAATGTTAGTGAAGACACTTGCCAGTTGGTCAGCGCATGCTTGCAGTACACACCCTGGTAATCCGTTTGGCCCTGCGGCCTTGTGAATGTTGACCTGTCTAAAGGTCTTACTCACATCGGCTGTGCAGAGCGTGATCACACAGTCTTCCGGTACAGCTGGTGCTCTAATGCATGTTTCAGTGTTATTTCCCTCGAAGCGAGCATAGAAGTAGTTTAGCTCGTCTGGTAGGCTCGTGTCACTGGGCAGCTCTTGGCAGTGCTTCCCTTTGTAGTCTGTAATGGTTTGCAGGCCCTGCCACATCCGACGAGCGTCAGAGCCGGTGTAGTACGATTCAATCTTAGTCCTGTATTGATGCTTTGCCAGTTTGATGGTTCATCGGAGGGCATAGCGGGATTTCTTATGAGCTTCCGAGTCTCACTCCTTGAATGCGGCAGCTCTAGCCTTTAGCTCAGTGCGGATGCTGCCTGTAATCCATGGCTTCTGGTTGGGGTATGTACGTACAGTCATGGTGGGGACGACGTCATTGATGCACTTTTTGATGAAGCCAATGACAGACGTGGTGTACTCCTCAATGCCATTGGAGGAATCCCGGAACATATTCCAGTATGTGCTAGCGAAACAGTCCTGTAGCTTAGCATCTGCTTCATCTGACCACTTTTTTTTTTATTGATCTAGTCACTGGTGCAGGAATCAGGAGGATATAATTATGGTCAGATTTGCCAAATAGAGGGAGAGCTTTGTATGCGTCTCTGTGTGGGGAGTATAGGTGGTTGCACATTTAACATGCTGATAGAAATTTGTTAAAACTGATTTAAGTTTCCCTGCATTAAAGTCCCCGGCTACTAGGAGCACCGCCTCTGGGTGAGCGTTTTGTTGTTTGCTAATGGCGGAATACATCTCAGTCAATGCTTTCTTAGTGCCAGCCTGACTGTGGTGATATGTAAACAGCTACAAAGAATACAGGTGAAAACTCTCTCGGTAGGTAGTGTGGTCTACAGCTTATTATGAGAAACCTTACCTCAGGCAAGGAATAGCTCGAGACTTCCTTTGATATCGTGCACCAGCTGTTGTTTACAAAAATACATCGACCACCACCCCTTCCTTGTCTTACCAGACGCCGCTGAGCACTTGTTGGCTGCTTTTCCTTCACTTTGCGGTCCAATTCATACCAAACCATCTCAATTGGGTTGAGGTCGGATGATTGTGGAGGCCAGGTCATCTGATGCAGCACTCCATCACTGTCCTTCTTGGTCAAATAGCCCTTACACAGCCTGGAAGTGTGTTTTGGGTCATTGTCCTGTTGAAAAACAAATGATAGTCCCACTAAGCTTAAACCTGATGGGATGGCGTAACGCTGCAGAATGCTGTGGTAGCCATGCTGGTTGTGTGCCTTGAATTCTAAATAAGTCACTGACAGTGTCACCAGCAAAACACCATCATACCTCTTCCTCCATGCTTCACGGTGGGAACAACACATGCAGAGATCCTCCGTTCACCTAGTCTGCGCCTCACAAAGATTCGGCGGCTGGAACCAAAAATCTCAAATATGGACTCCTCAGACCAAAGGACAGATTTCCACCGGTCTATTGTCCATTGCTCGTGTTCTCCTTATAGTCTCTTCTCCTTATTGGTGTCCTTTAGTAGTGGTTTCTTTGCAGCAAATCGACCACAACGGTCTGATTCACACAGTGTCCTCTGAACAGTTGATGTTGAGATGTGTCTGTTGAACTCTGTGAAGCATTTATTTGGGCTGGAATTTCTGAGGCTGGTAACTCTAATGAACTTATCCTTTGCAGCAGAGGTAGCTCTGGGTCTTCCTTTCCTGTGGCGGTCCTCATGAGAGCCAGTTTCATCAAAGTGCTTGATGGTTTTTGCAACTGCACTTGAAGAAACGTTCAAAGTTCTTGAAATGTTCCGGATTGACTGACCTTCATGTCTTTAAAGTAATGGACTGTCATTTATTTTTGCTTATTTGAGCTGTTCTTGCCATAATATGGACTTGGTCTTTTCCCAAATCAAAATCTATCTTCTGTATACCACCCCTACCTTGTCACAGCACAACTGATTGGCTCAAACACATTAAGAAGGAAAGAAATTCCCCTATTTAACCTTTAACAAGGCACACCTGTTAATTGAAAAGCATTCCAGGTGACTACCTCATGAAGCTGGTTGAGAGAATGCCAAGAGTGTGCAAGCTGTCATCAAGACAAAGGGTGGCTACTTTGAAGAATCTAAAATATATTTTGATTTGTTTAACACTTTTCTGGTTACTACATGATTCCACATGTTTTATTTAATAGTTTTGATGTTTTTAGTATTATTCTACAATGTAGAAAATGTAAAAATAAAGAAAACCCTTGAATGAGTAGTTGTGTGCAATATTTGACTTGTACTGTCTGTGTGTGTGTGTGTGTGTGTGTGTGTGTGTGTGTGTGTGTGTGTGTGTGTGTGTGTGTGTGTGTGTGTGTGTGTGTGTGTGTGTGTGTGTGTGTGTCTGAGTACATAGTGGTCACTCAGAGTGAAGGACGCCAGTGGTCAACTTCCATCAGCTTCCATTTAACTGCAGCATCCATCTTCCTCAAGCATGTGTGGCCATTATACCAGTTTAGCTGAGTCATCCATTGCGCACACACACACACACACACACACACACACACACACACACACACACACACACACATGAGCCAAATGAGTCCATTACCGTCCCTCTGAAAGCCTCACAGCACACTGATAGGAGTTAGAGAGACTCATGACTGGAGTGGCCTCAATGATAGAAGCCATTTACTGGACTTCAGCCAAGCCTTCTCACACTAAAGGTCTTGTCAAGGTAATAACATCGCTGGGTAATAACACCGCTGTTAGATGACCATTCTGCACCATTATCGAAAGACCAATTCAATTCATGAACAGTATAGGAATTGTAACTCTGCAATTTAGTTGTATGTAGTTGTTGGTATATAACAGTGATGGGACATTTTCTGTTATGCTTACAACAGGCTGCTCTTTGTGTTGTACGTATGTGTGTTTGTGTAAATGTGGACTGGTGAGACATTCTTTAATCCCCACAGTCCTTAGACAGATCTCCAGATTAGATTACCCCCTCTCCCAGACAGGACCCCCCCAGGACCACAGCTGCCTACACCATGCCTGTCATTAAACAGGGAAATAGTTAGTCCAGTTCTGTTTGATAGGGAGTGTGTGGTTCATTTATAGGGCCTTTCTGGTCTGGCGTATCCCTGGGCAGCCCAAGGGTGTTGTGGTGCAGTCTGTATGGTAGCTGGCAGGGTCCTCGTTGGGTCCTGTGCTGGGAGGTCCTGTGTTGCTGCTGCCTGGCTGAGATCCCTGCCCTTGGTGGGGTGTCTTTGTCAGAGTCCTCTCTCGGCAGAGCTTTTAAATCTGTGTCCTGTCTAGTGCGACTCAGGCAGGATTGCCAAGCCCTGAGGATGGACACACACACACTCACTAAACCTGTCACTCCTCTACTTCAGCCTTCTCTCCTCCCTCTCTGTTAAAAGCCGTGGTAGGACAGGTTGTCATGGTGATTGCTCCAAGCAGGGCACTGAGGAGACTAAAGCATTCTGGGATAAAGACTAGCACTCTGATACTGACTCCCAAACTCAGCACTGACATATGGCCCATACAACTGATCTGTCGTGACTCTGGGATTCTCTGTTTCTCATCTCTCTCTCTATCTCTTACAACTAGCTTACTGTGATTATGATTTTTAAGCAGTAGAAAATGCAATGTTTTAATGCAAGGTTGTGAACCCACTTCTTTCTTTGTTCTAGTCATTCTACTAGTCTGCTTCCAGTCAGACCAACAAAGCCTGTGACCCCCTCATTACCCCCTCCCCCGCCTTGTTGAAGTGGGTTAATCCCTCATCACTCAACGCCCGGACTCTCCCATTTTAGACAGTGGGGGTCAGGTCCAGCTCAGGTGTCGCCGGTTCAGACAAAGGAAACCCAATCCTGCAGCAGTGTTATTCCCCTACCCTTCACTGACCCTCTCTCTGTCTGGCAGTTTCACTGCAGAGTGGTCCCCTCTATTCTGCTGCTTCCTCTGTTAACAGAAAATATGATGTCATTGAAGTCTGCAGTGGTTAGAGTCATTCACATTGTGAGGTAACTAAAGACTGGTTTCAGCTGAAAAGAGAAAAGCATGGCAGAATAGATCTTTAGTACTTGACTCAATGATATGGACTGGGTTGTTGCTTAGGTATCTGATGTCTGGTGTTTCCATGATCATCATGTAGAGTAATAACTCATGGTTAGGAATCAAGGAATCTCCAGTATTTAGTCTGGGATCAAGCACTCAAGGTCTTTCTGACTGAAACTACGTCACATGGATACTTTGCATGTCAGGGTTGAAATTACGTCATTAATTCATCCCTTTTTCTCTCTGCAGGGCCGACATGTCAAGACAGGACAACTGGCGGCCATCAAGGTCATGGACGTCACAGAGGTAAACTGGTGCTCGATTGGGTTTGTGTGTGATTTAACAGAGAGCTGGTTTGACTGACAGTTTTACTTGGTAGTCGCCATAGCTTTACTTGGTTGTCCATTTGCTCCCACACATTCACTTCCATTCATTAACAGTTCCATTTTGGTTCCCAGTGTTGATAGACTACTTCCTGAATAATCTGTTGATTTATAACATCATGGTCTAATCCTTCCTTGGACTCATTCTAGACTTTATATTCCCTCCAATAGGCTCCTCAGAGAGACATTTCCTTTTTAAGACCCAAACCATTAGATACACAAATTACATCCCTTGTCAGACGTTATGTCAAGACCAAATCAAGTAAAAATCTGGATCACAGAATAGATCTTTAGTACTTGATCCAGCTATGCTTAATGATCCAGCTATGCTTAATAATAAATACTCCATAGCCACATTCTAGCCCATGTAGATTTGGGACATATCCCAAGTTGAGTTTTATTGCATCCGAGGCCCTAGATACAGTATGTCTTTAATTTGAACCAAAACACAAATACTGTAGCAGGGTGGCAACAGTCGCCAAGATAAACCTTTCCCCAATTCCCCTAGTCAATATTTTCCCTCCTAAAATAGCCATAATATCAGGCTTATATGAATGTAGTGCTTCAACCTCCGTGTTTTTCCTCTTCATGCCACAGAGCTGAGTTTGTGTTTGGAGCTGGATGGAGGTGGTTTTATGTAGCCCAGGGCAGCGTTAGGCAGTGCTGAGAGGTCTGGTGTTCAGATACTCTGGAGGAGGGTTGCACACAGTCTCTATGGACCCCCTGTCATGTCTTGTGAAGTCAGCCTGCCTTCGAGGTGTGTGTGTGTGTACTAAGTGTCTGCCTCCACCCATTTGCCTTAACGGTGTCTCTTATGGTGCCTGAACAGAAAGACAGACCCAGGCTATTGTCACTAAGCAAATGTTAGACTGTATTTGTCTACATGACAAAGCATCTTCCTACCCTGTCTCTAATAATTGATTTGAAAAGACATCTGAGCACAATCCTTTCATTTCTCATGTGAACGTTGCAAAATAGAGACTAAAGAAAAGATGGAATAGCGATTAGGACAGGGAGAAGGATGGATAGTCCGTAGGAGCACAGAGAATGAGAGTATTGCCGTGTATACAGTCCTACTGGTGATCTACACATGTTAGAGATATTTTACACACATCAGCTCTTTTCTGAGAGGAGGGTTTTTAAAGCCGTTTTGTAAAATAAACAATTCAGTTGAGGTTTGGGTGTTTGCCAGGAGCGAGAGTTGGGTTGGAGTAGCTTGTTTATTTTTGAAAATGTTCTCTGGTTGTCCTGCAGGGGGATAGATAAGCTAGTCTAGTGAACCGACAGGACATATGATATGTGCCATCCAGGAACTCCTGGTCAGCAGAAAACATCTGTTTGTGAGCTATTACTTGAGGTATTTTCGGTATATTTTGTTGAACTGTGTTGTTGTAGCCTACTACTTCAAGAAACAGAGTCAGGTAGCATCATTGAGGTGTGTAGCGGTGGTGCACACCAGTTATAGGGTCTATGCCTAGGATGGAAACATGCCTAGGATGGAAGCATGTATTGTCAGCCTAGTACTTCTGGCCAAGCTCCCTACCATGTATGTTTGTTCCTGTATAGAACATACTACAGTAGATCTAGAGACAGCTCCAGTATAGTTCTAGCTTCACTTTACTCTACAGGCTCATCTCAGCATATGTGCCCTGACCCAGATACCACATCCTGTCCTACATACAGCACAGAGAGGGGGAGGGAGGGAGAGTTTCTTTCCTCCTCCTCTCAGAAGGTTCAGTTGAAGTGCAGTGGGATTATGGGAGGGGTCTAAGGCGCTCAGCCACTTGGCTCTCTTCACCTCTCTTGACCACTGTCTCGCTCTTCTGTCCCTCTTTCTCTCCCTCTCTTCCTATCGCTGCCCTTTTTCTCTTGGTTGCTTTCCCTCACACCCTCTGTCTTGCTCCATCTCTCTCTGTCTTGCTCTCTTTCCCATCACTACCCATCTCTCCTCTCTCCCTTCCTCTGTTGCTTTTTCTCTACCTACCACTCCTCTGCCTGCCTCTGTGTCTCACTGTATAACTTCTAATCACATTAGGTCTACTTGCGGCAGAGCAGAGGGCTGTACTATCTAGAGGCCTGCTCCCCTAACCTAGCAGAAAGGCTGCTGTTGGTGGCTATCATTCACTGTGATTCAATAGTAGTCAGAAGTTCTTAGTAAAAGCCCTGATACAGACACAGCCTCTCCATCTTTCCACTCTCTCTTGTGCTCTCTCTATCTTTCTCGTGCTTTCTCTCTCTCCTCTCTCCCAGCTGAATATCTTTACAGTGTAGAAGGTGAGAAAATGGTTGGCGGAGGTGTTGCATCACTCTCTGCACCCAGTAAAAAAAAGGGTTGCACATCACCCTTATTTTTTCCATTGTGTGATACTATCTGTATGATGGCTGATACCACCTTCTCCCACCATTTCATGAGTTAGAATGGTGGTTATAGCATCAGGACAATGAGGAAAGTGGGGCATACGAAGGACAGAGTGAGAGAAGATGGTGTGGTGAGATATGAGGTTATGGAGAGTGCAGACTGATGTGAAGGTGAGATAGAGGAGAGAGATGATGTCATATTTCCTTGCCTGAGCAGCTGTAACCCAGACCCCAACCGCTTCTGTCTGTCAGCTCCTCTCTCTCTCTCTCTGTCTCTCTCTCCCCCCTCTCTGAATGATAAAACCAGGCAGGGGAAATGTCACGTCATTCTACCAACAGGAAGACCACATGTTGAGGGAGTATTGTTAAAAATTACACTGAATCGATGTTTTCTCATTAAATGGATGCCTGACATGGTTTATGAGTGAATCCTACACACCGTGTGTGTGATATTGGTTTATTAGGCTCCATTATCTTGTACGATATAGAATGTGCTGTTTTCACTGCCATGCTCATCAACAGTCTCGGTTTGACTGAAAGTCAATAAATTGTGGTATTTACTAGGCTCATAATGTGGTTGAATAAATACCAGCCTGTTCTGTTATTGTTGTTGTCATGATTACAATAAACTTACGGTCTGAAGAATGCCAAGAGTGGTAAACAACCATGGAGTGTCATCTCATAAGCCATCATAAACAAAACAAATAGCTTGTTAGGAAGTTTGTGTGTGTGTGTGTATGACTTGTGGTTGGTTGGTTGGTTGTTTGTTTGTCTTGGGGGCTCCCAGATTAAACTGTTATCAGGTCATCTGGGAGACATTAACTCAATTAATGGTCTCCCTCATTTGCTCTCCTGCGCTCTTTATAGGATGAAGAGGAGGAGATTAAACTGGAGATTAATATGCTGAAGAAGTACTCCCACCACAGAAACATAGCCACCTACTACGGAGCCTTCATCAAGAAGAGCCCCCCAGGACACGACGACCAACTATGGGTAAGTTGGTTTACCTCCTGCTTTCCCTCAGCCCCAGGGGTTAAAGTTCTCCGTCACTGCGTCGGATTTACATCATATGGATGACGCAAGAGGTTTAGGTAAAAAACACACTCCAGGCCACACTAAAACTAGGTAGAAAGTATTTAGAAATGAAATGTATATTTTTACCACAGCATTGTTGACACTCGTTTCTGATTGGACGGAAGGGCATTCTAGAATGGACATTAACACCAGATAACGGGACTGTTGGAAAAGATATCGGGACAACTTGCAATCATGACACAATATGCACCTACACATGCAGACCGTACTTGCTACAAAGTTACAGAAAGCTAAATCGAGAACCACACAAACTGAAATTGGATATCTTATCAATGCAGGTCCAACAGGGAAAAATGGTAGCTCGCTAAACAACTAAAAGTATGTGGATACCTGCTCGTCGAACATCATTCCAAAATCATGGGCATTAATATGGAGTTGGTCCCCCCTTTGCAGCTAAAACAGCCTCCACTCTTCTGGGAAGGCGTTCCACTAGATGTTGGAGCATTGCTCCGGGGACTTGCTTCCATTCAGCCACAAGAGCATTAGTGAGGTTGTTCACTGATGTTTCGTGATTTAGGTCTGGCTCGCAGTAGGCGTTCCAATTCATCCCAGAGGTGTTCGATGGGTGTAGGCCAGTTGAGTTCTTCCACACCAATATCAACAAATCATTTCTGTATGGACCGCACTTTGTGCACAGGGACATTGTCATGCCGAAACAGGAAAGGGCCTTCCCCAAACTGTTGCCACAAAGTTGGAAACACAGAATTGTCTAGAATGTCACTGTATGCTGTAGCATTGAGATTTCCCTTCACTGGAACAAAGGGTCCTAGCCCAAACCATGAAAACAGCCCCAGACCATTATTCCTCCTCCACCAAACTTTACAGTTAGCACTATGCATTTGGGCAGGTAACGCTCTCCTGAATTCCGCCAAAACCAGATTCGTCCGTCGGGCTGGCAGATGGTGAAGCGTGATTCATCACTCCAGAGAACGCGTTTCCACTGCTCCAGAGTCCAATGGCGGCAAGCTTTACACCACTCCAGTCGACGCTTGGCATTGTGCAAAGGGATCTTAGGCTTGTGTGCAGCTGCTCGGCCATGGAAACCCATTTCATGAAGCTCCTGCCAACAAGTTATTGTGCTTACGTTGCTTCCAGAGGCAGTTTGGAACTCCATAGTGAGTGTTGCAACCGAGGACAGACGATATTTACGCTCTTCAGCACTCGGCAGTCCCGCTCTGTGAGCTTGTGTGGACAACCACTTTGCGGCTGAGCCGTTGTTGCTCCTAGGCATTTCCACTTCACAATAACAGCACTTACAGTTAACCGGGGCAACTCTAGCAGGGCAAAAATTTGACGAACTGACTTGTTGGAAAGGTGGCATCCTATGACGGTGCCCCGTTGAAAGTCACTGAGCTCTGTAGTAACGCAATTCTACTGCCAATGTTTGTCTATTTTTTCACCTTTATTTAACCAGGTAGGCTAGTTGAGAACAAGTTCTCATTTGCAACTGCGACCTGGCCAAGATAAAGCATAGCAATTCGACACATACAACAACACAGAGTTACACATGAAGATTGCATGGCTGTGTGCTCTAATTTTATACACCTGTCAGCAACGGGTGTGGTTGAAATAGCCGAATCCACTAATTTGAAGGGGTGTCCACATACTTTTGTGTGTATATATAGTGTTCCTAGCATTGCTTTGTTTTTGCAGATACATATTTTTTTGGCCCATCTGATGACCTAACGTGGTGATTGATGAACATGAATTTCTCTGGTTCCTATGTTGCAGTCATGACGCAAGTGGCGCAATGCTGTCAAATCCTCCCACGTGTTTCTAGTTTCACCAGCTGTTTTCAGCAACTGGTATTTTTTGAATTCGGAGGTCACATTGGCATGTTTGCTAGCAACAAACTATTTAGCTAGCTTCTAGCCTAGTGTTTGATATGCAATGTGATCTCCTCGTAATGAACAGTGACTGAGTGTCCTGACGAGGGCAAACTTTTCTAGCTATGCCAGGCAAAAGCAGGCATCATCAGCTCATTGTTATGGATGTATCCAAATGAATGTAAATAGAAAACAACTTAAACACAAATTGCTGTTATTCTGGCTGCAGAGTTTGTGACTGTGTTAGCCATAGCTAGTTGGCTAGATTGCAAGCAAGGGACAAGAACTGGCAACGGAACATGTAGAAAAATCTATTGAGTCGCATCCATAAATATCAAGCTAATCGAACGAACGACTGGGTCACGTCTCTAGCAACCAAAATATGAGAAGGTATGAAATGAAAATATGATACCATCAAAATGTTATTTCTAATGGTAATTGTGTGCTTTAGTATTGCTTTCTTTCGTAATTGTGGTATAAATCTTTCCTGCCGATCTGATATTGACTTAAGTTTGTAATGGGATTTTTTTTGGTTGCTTTAACCCATACAGCCCAAATTACCCCACCTACAAACGTTAGTATCACTATGACAAATATGGATACCATAGCTGCGTCCAACCTAACTCCAACCCACCCATATCCCTCAAGTGAGTGGGTAGTGGGTACCTGCATACCACAGGAGGTTGGTGGCACCTTATTTGGGGAAGATGGGCTCGTGGCAATGGCTGGGTTTCCATGTGTTTGATGCCATTCCAAAGATTATTATGAACTGTCCTCCCCTCAGCAGCCTCCACTGATGCATACCCTCCACAAACCACCCTTCCTTCTCTCCTCCAATCCTCTAAAGGTTGGGTGAAGTTTGAACTCCCCCTTCCTCACCTGCCTTCTCTCGGAGTCAGTCCCTGTGTGTTTCTCTGAAAGTGCTACCTTTGATGGCCCCTGTCAAACTCTGGGGATTTTTGTCTCTCAGAGGTGCAGGTGCATCAAGAAACTAAAGGGGGGAGAGGAGGAGGGATGGAGTAGGGGAGAGAGGGATTTATCTTGCTATAATTTGCTAGACCAGGGTTATTCCCAATTTATTGCCAACCATCAATAGTTTTCTTAGAAAGAGAGAGGGAGAGAGAAGGAAGGAGAGTAAGTGGTTCTCCCAGTAAAGACTCAAGTACTCGGTCTAGTGTTTTCACAGCTGTGACTCTAATCTTTCACATCTACACTGTTAATAATAATGGCTGCATAGTGTGCACATTACTCTAACTCTCTCTCTCTCTCTCTGGGTATCTCTGGGTCTCTCTCTCTCTCTCTCTCTCTCTCTCTCTGGGTCTCTCTCTCTCTCTGGGTCTCTAGCTGGTGATGGAGTTCTGTGGTGCAGGCTCCATCACAGACCTTGTGAAGAACACCAAGGGCAACACACTGAAGGAGGACTGGATCGCCTACATCTCTCGTGAGATCCTCAGGGTGAGTCCACATTTACGCCCTACAAGTTCCCCTGCTGTTGGATGCTGGGATCTGTAGTTTATTTTTTATTTGTTTATGTAGCCTTTATTTCGAAAGGGAGTCATGCTTAGACCAAGGTCTTTTACAGATGAACCTTCTATCAGACATACACATCAATACACATGAATATACATAATACACTATACACATCAATATACACGAAAAGCAAAACACAATATAAAACAAACACTTTCTTCAGTAAAAAGTTACTCAATCAGCTGCCTGAATTGCCCTAGAAGCCCCAACTCTTCCTATTTTTGAGCTTTGGAGATTCTACAAGTAGGTTAAAAAACAATAAATGACTGTGTGTCTCCTCAGGGGTTGGCTCACCTCCACGCCCACCATGTGATCCACCGTGACATCAAGGGCCAGAACGTGCTGCTAACTGAGAACGCAGAGGTCAAACTAGGTGAGTTCACTGGTTTAAACTGGTGGGCCTTTCAAGTGGGCCTGGTTTTAGCTGGGCCTGATTGGAACTGGGACTGCTTTATTACTGGTTTGAACTGGTTTAAGCTGGCTTAAACTGCATGGGGCTGGTTTGATATGTGGGTGTTAAACTAGTTTGAACTGGTTCTGACCGGTCTACTCCCCCCTCCTCCAGTGGACTTCGGTGTGAGCGCCCAGCTGGACCGGACAGTGGGTAGGAGGAACACCTTCATTGGTACGCCCTATTGGATGGCGCCCGAGGTCATCGCCTGCGACGAGAACCCAGACGCCACCTATGACTACAGAGTAAGATGCGCTCAATAAAACCATGCTGCTTTCTGTCAGTGTCCAGCGATGTGTCGAGTTGGTGGATTGATAGCTGTTTGCGTTTGTGCCATTGTATGTGGCTGTGTAGGCTGATGGGACAGTACAGTAGCAGGTTGGGGCTGATGTTGTCAGGACCAGAGAGGGTGGTAATTACCATCCTATAGACGTATGCATGCATAGATTTACGCACACACACACACACACACACACACACACACACACACACACACACACACACACACACACACACACACACACACACACACACACACACACACACACACACACACACACACACACACACAATGGTAGCTGTGTCCATATCTTTCATAGTGTGTTTTCTCCTGCAGAGTGACTTGTGGTCCACTGGAATCACAGCTATAGAGATGGCTGAGGGAGCTCCTCGTAAGTACAGACATTCTTTTACTATTGGACTTCTACACTACTATTTGTCCCAGATGGCAAACCTGGTTGAAATTATGTTTGTTTTCCTCTGTCTGACCTGGGTTTGGTCTTGTCTTCCAGCGCTGTGCGATATGCATCCAATGAGAGCTCTCTTCCTCATCCCCAGAAACCCTCCTCCTCGACTCAAGTCAAAGAAATGGTGTGTGACTAATCTCTGCCGTTATGATTTCAAACATTTAAGCCACCATTTTACAATCCCACTGTGAACAATGACACTGGTGAAACTCCTTCATACCCGAGTAGCACAGCAGTCTAAGGCACTGCATCTCAGTGCTAGTGGCGTCACTACAGACCCTGGTTCGAACCTGGGCTGTATCACAACCGGCCGTGATCGGGAGTCCCATAAGGCGGCGCACAATTGGCCCAGCATCGTCTGGGTTAGGGGAGGGGGTAGGCCGTCATTGTAAAATAAGAATTTGTTCTTAACTGACTTGCCTAGTTAAATAAAGATTAAATACAAAAATAGCTCAGCTGACATCCCCTGGTAGATATAGCATAAGCTCATAAAAGTAACAAATGCCTCCTCTCCTCAGGTCTAAGAAGTTTTGCAGCTTCATCGAGGGCTCCCTGGTGAAGAACTACACTCAGCGCCCCCCCACCGACCAGCTGCTGAAACACCCCTTCATCAGAGACCAGCCCAATGAAAGGCAGGTCCGCATCCAGCTCAAAGATCACATCGACCGCACCAAGAAGAAGAGGGGGGAGAAGGGTGAGTCTTAGACATACTAATGCACACACACTTCTCCAAAACCTCTTCTTCACAAGATTTTTTTTTTTACTTAAACATTCTCACCGTTCCTCTCTTCTCTAGATGAGACCGAGTATGAGTACAGCGGGAGTGAGGAAGAGGAGGAGGAAGCTCAGGAGCAGGAGGGGGAGCCCAGGTAACTAACCCACATATACCTATGGCAAAAACTAGCCAACATACTAATAGCAAATGCGTTAGCTAAAGTGTCTGTTTGATCCATAGCTCCATACTAACATATGTCTTTGTCCTGTAGCTCCATAGTGAACCAACCAGGGGAGTCAACCCTGCGTAGGGATTTCATCCGTCTGCAGCAAGAGAACAAGGAGCGCTCAGAGGCCCTGCGCAGACAGCAGCTCTTGCAGGAGCAGCAGCTCCGGGAGCAGGAGGAGTACAAGCGCCAACTACTGGCAGAGAGGCAGAAACGCATCGAGCAGCAGAAGGAGCAGAGGAGGAGGCTGGAGGAGGTATGAAAGAGTGTGTGTGTTCTCTCTCCCTGTCTAATGGTGTGTGTTTGTTCCTTTTACTCTGCAGTCTGCACCCATAAATGGTGTATGTGTGCATAACGTGTGTTTGTGTGTGTGCTAAAGCAGTCAACACACTCCTCACAGACGTCTCCCCCCTCTGTGTTGTGTTTCTAGTAATGTGTAGTGATTAGTGTATTTGTGTGCAGCCTCTGGCCCTCTGGGCTGTGTTTCCTAATTGGCCTTTATCTCTCTGAGGAAGACCACAGGGCTCTGTCTGTCTTTATTTTAGCCTCTCTGGGAGGCTGGGTCAGAAAGACTTCTTCCTCAGTCATTAGCTACTAGAACCTGAGAGAGAGAACTTCCGGTTGTTTTAGTCTGCAGAAAACGGCACAGCCAATTCCCTGACCCATGCCTTATATGCAGTAGTCCCCATGATATTACCATGTCTAAGTTATCTGGTTGGAACCTCTTTAAAGACACATAACCTGTACAATTGAGTCAGAAAATATAACAGCTGAGTGCTCCTCCAGTGTAGAATAGTTCAAAATCACAAATATTCCCATAGTTTCCCCATATAGTTTCCCATACACAAGGGTTAAAGTTCTCCGTCACTTCCGACGGATTTCCGTCATATGGATAATTTATTTAAAAATTGTTTGTTATTATTTTTTATTTTTTTTCAATTGGTCAAACTCACAGTTTAATACATGTACAAAAGGATCCTCTTTCCCTGAAAGAACTACATGAAATGGGAGTGTAACTTCGCCTTTTCAGTCATCGACTTGTTTCAGTCATTTTTTTTTGCTTTAACCTCTGCATACACTTTCCTACAGTTTCAGGCTTTTTTCTGATTAATGAGAAAATGCATTAATGAATCACATTATACTGTAGGGTCAGGGAATCCTCTTGGGCGAGTTGACCAAGGGGCATGAGAATTATATGGCATAGTCCATGTTTAAAGGTTAAATACGGAGACATGCTTTTTCATGATGCAGCCAGGGACCACCACAGGGTACTTATTCTACTTAAGTGATAATGCCAGAGAAGCCAGTGTTTGGAGGAAATATTGGCTTGGGTGTTGTTAGGCCCGTGCCAATATATCCTCCAAACACCGGCTTCGAGGGCATTATCACTTTTATACAACAGGTTACCAACATATTCAAATAATGATTGACATATTTTCATTAAAAACATTAGTTTGATCAATTTATTCATACTTTTTCATCCTTCCAGAAGATATAATCCCGACAAAAATCTAGGGTTGCTAGAGACGCGTTCCAGTCATCGTCTTTTTGTTCTCGATCTATGGTTGTTCGTTCTAAGTGTTCCATTGCCATACTGGCTGGCAACGTTCTTATCCCTTGCTTGCTAGCTAGCCAACTACAGCTAACTTACAGTCGTGTCTAACTTACAGTTTGCTGTTATTCTGGAGCCAGAATTACAGCAAAGTATCTGAATTTGCATTTGTTTAAGCTGTTTTCTAGTGACATTTATTTGGATACATCCATAACAATAAGCTGATGAGGCGCGACTTCGCCTGGCATAGAAAATGTACTCACTCGTCAGGATACTGTCGTTCAGAGGAGCTAGCTAACAACATAGCTACAGTAACACAATCACTTCAAACTGAAGCTGGAAAGACTGCAAATTAGCTGCATTTCATTTTGCCTTTTTTCAATATACATTTTTTGGGATATATCCATAAAAATGATGCCAGCTGAATCATAATTTTGACTGGCTAAGAAACGCTGCCTGCCTGTCTGTTTCGTCCCGACTCACGACAGCTAATTACTATGGGACAGCAGGAGATCGAATTTGAATATTGAAACAATGTTGCAAATGTCATAGAGACATACAGCAAGGTTTATACAAGTCTCCGCAGTTGAAAATTAAATGTTAGTCTAAAATAAATGTGAGATCATGTCTAGATGCTTTTTATAGTGGAGATCAAGTTTATAAATTACCTGGCTGAGTTGATGAGACAGTGGATTGCGCAGTCAGATGGAACAGAGTAAATAGGCATTTTAACGTCATCGATTTAGCCGGTGGCAACTTGTGGAATAGACACCGGCTGGAATGCGGTTTTAACCAATCAGCATTCAGGATTAGACCCACCCATTTTATAATGGTGTAGAGCTACTTACTGTATTTATAGAGATGGCTGCAATAAATGAACACTAATTAGCCAACTGAGAAGCCTGCCAGTATTACTGAAGTGGTGATGGTAAGCCTACAGGTACAACTTGGCACATACGTAGTGTAGTCCACCAACCGTGAACCCTGGGAAGTGAGATAAGCATCTCACATGCTCACAATAAGAAATGGCTAGCTTATCTCATAAAGTCCAGATATGGTGACCAGAAACAAGAGAGCTAGAGCTCAGAGTATTAATGCATAGTGATGTCTGCTCCTGACGCCTGCTCTATGGTCATCCACAGCAACAACGTCGTGAGCGGGAGATGAGGAGGCAGCAGGAGCGCGAGCAGCGTCGCCGGGAGCAGGATGACAAGAGGCGCATGGAAGAGGTTGAACGCCGGCGTAAAGAGGAGGAGGAGCGCAGGAGGGCTGAGGAGGAGAAAAGGAGGGCTGACCGGGAGCAGGTAGGAGAACTCTCTATCAACAACAGTTTATTTCATGATACTTGTAGTCTACCCCTGACACTTGCTGTGTGTGTGGTTTGATTGACAGGAGTACATCCGTCGCCAGCTGGAGGAGGAGCAGAGGCACCTGGAGATCCTGCAGCAGCAGCTGCTCCATGAACAGGCCATGCTACTGGTGAGACCGAACTGTGTAAGCCTATCTATCTTCTATCCATCTGTATATCTCCCATTATCCATCTGTTCGTCTAGCCTTTTATACAGTACCAGTCAAACGTTTGGATACACCTACTCATTCAAGGGTTTTTCTAAATTTGACTATTTTCTACATTGTAGAATAATAGTGAATACATCACAACTATGAAATAACACATATGGAATCAAGTAATAACCAAAAAAAGTGTTAAACAAATCAAAATATATTTATATTTGAGATTCTTTAAAGTAGCCTTGATGACAGCTTTGCACACGCTTGGCATTCTGTCAAACAGCTTCACCTGGAATGCTTTTCCAAGAGTCTTGAAGGAGTTCCCACATATGCTGAGCACTTGTTGGCTGCTTTTCCATCACTCTGTGGTCCAACTCATCCCAAACCATCTCAATTGGGTTGAGGTCAGGTGATTGTGGAGGCCAGGTCATCTGATGCAGCACTCCATCACTCTCCTTCTTAGTCAAACAGCCTGGAGGTGTGTTGGGTCATTATCCTGTTGAAAAACAAATGATTGTCCCACTAAGTGCAAACCAGATGGGATGGTGAATTGCTGTAGAATGCTGTGGTAGCCATGCTGGTTAAGTGTGCCTTGAATTCTAAATAAATCATTGTTACCAGCAAAGCACCCCACACCATCACACCTCCTCCTCCATGCTTCACGGTGTGAACCACACATGCAGAGATCATCCGTTCACCTACTCTGCGTCACAAAGACACGGCGATTGGAACCAAAAATCTCAAATTTGGACTGATCATTCGAAAGGACAGATTTCTACCGGTCTAATGTCCATTGCTCGTGTTTCTTGGCCCAAGCAAGTCTCTTCTTATTGCTGTCCTTTAGTAGTGGTTTCTTTGCAGAAATTCAATCATGAAGGCCTGATTCACGCAGTCTCCGCTGAAAAGTTGATGTTGAGATGTGTCTGTTACGTGAACTCTGTAATGAACTTATCCTCTGCAGCAGAGGTAACTCTTGGTCTTCCTTTCCTGTGGCGGTCCCCATGAGAGCCAGTTTCATTATAACGCTTGATGGATTTTGCGACTGCACTTGAAGAAACTTTCAAAGTTCTTGAAAGTTTCCTGATTGACTGACCTTCATGTCTTAAGGTAATGATGGACTGTCATTTCCCTTTGCTTATTTGAGCTGGTCTTGCCATAATATGGACTTAGCCCTATTTGGTAAAATACTATCTTCTGTTTACCACCCCTACCTTGTCACAACACAACTGATTGACTCAAGAAGGAAAGAAATTCCACAAACGAACTTTTAACAAGGCACACCTGTTAATTGAAATGCATTCCAGGTGACTACCTCATGAAGATGGTTGAGAGAATGCCAAGAGTGTGCAAAGCTGTCATCAAGGCAAAGGGTGGCTACTTTGAAGAATCTCAAATATAACATATATTTTGATTTGTTTTACCACTTTTTTTGGTTACTACATGATTACATATGTGTTATTTCATAGTTTTGATGTCTTCACTATTATGCTACAGTGTAGAAAACCCTTGAATGAGTAGGTGTGTCCGAACTTTGGACTGTTACTGTATATCTCCCATTATCCATCTGTTCTTCTAGCCTTCTAAGTCAGGGGTTTGCAGTCTATGGGTTTTGCTCTGTAGTAGGGTGTTGAAAAATGGATTTATTGTCACACCCTACTCTTAATATCTAGTTAGAGTACATCTCAGTATATCTGAATGGAGCTAACTATTGAGGTTGGAGTTATTCATTCTCTGGGCAAAGTTGGGGAAGCCAGAATGTTTATTACAGTCCTTAATTGAGGATGTCTCCAGGATGTGGGAGTGTCCTACCAACAGGAAGAGAAGGTTTTCATTGTTTCTCTACCAATGTTCCTAACTCTGCTGAGATGGTGTGTTGTTAGCGGATCTGCGTGGCAACGTGTTAACACTGTGTGTGTTGTTGAAGGCCTCTGTTCCTCCAGGGGTTTGACGAGGACATTAGATAATGTGAGGATATGATCACCCACATCCCTTCAACTTCACACCACCATTGCTTGTCATCGTTTCTCTCTCTCAACCAATGTCTTACTGTCTCCCTCATGTCTTCTTACGCATCATCAGCTTTTAGCTCAGTCATTTTTCCTTTTTACATTTTAAACCAATATTTGGCCTATATTGTAATAGTAAACATTTTCAAAGCATTTAAACACCTAATTGGGTCCCAGTGAAAATACAAACCCACTCAACATTTTACTCATTACATGGATACAGCTTGTACCATAAAGACACCAGCCCTTATTTATACAGAACTACTTCAAATAGAACAGCACACACCATGCTTCAGTGGGGGGGCCAAGTTTAGATGATGATGCATCAGCACACCTCCCTGCACTCAGTAGAACACGTGTTGGGAGCTGGAGGAGCAGCATAAGGCCCTGAAGCAGCTATAGCAGGAGCAGACCTACCTACTGCTCCTCCAACAGCAGCCAAAACCCCTGCAGCCAGCCACCAACAGGTCTCATTATCCACAACTACTATTGATCCAAGAGAGGACCATGTCCCCACAACAACAATTGATCCAAGATAGGACAAATTCCCCATAACAACTATTGATCCAAGAGAGGACCATGTCCCCACAGCTGTTGATCCAGGAGAAGACCAAGTCCCCACAGCTGTTGATCCAGGAGAGGACCAAGTCCCCACAGCTGTTGATCCAGGAGAGGACCAAGTCCCCACAGCTGTTGATCCAGGAGAGGACCAAGTCCCCACAACAACTGACCCAAGAGAGGACCAAGTCCCCACAACAACTGACCCAAGAGAGGACCATGTCCCCACAACAACTATTGATCCAAGAGAGGACCATGTCCCCACAACAACAATTGATCCAAGATAGGACAAATTCCCCATAACAACTATTGATCCAAGAGAGGACCATGTCCCCACAGCTGTTGATCCAGGAGAGGACCAAGTCCCAACAGCAACTGACCCCTGACCCCAAAGGCCCCCATGCCTGGGCCGATTGGAGAGGTGAACCCAAGCTTCATTGCCATGACGCTACTGTCGAATGCTGCTTTTGCTTGTGCAAAAGCTTTTGCTTGTGCTGCTGCTGTAGTCATAAACTGCTGTAAGGTGTGCATTTTTATGTGGGGTGTGTGGATTGATTTCTGGTGTGAGGGACTTTCACTGTAGTGGTCATGTTACTATTCCTGCTCAGGATGAGGCCTCTATAGAAACTACAGATACACCCCTGGGAAAATGCATGTCCAAGCTACCTACCCATATCCTTTCTACATTCAGATGGCAATATCTTAGCATTTTGCCAATCTGTCCAATCGAGTGTACATGGAAGTGTCCTGTTTGGGTTTTGTTGTCAAATAAAGACCCCTGTTGTCAGATGGAAATACAGCACTTTGGAAAAATTAAAACTCTTCTTTATATTTGTCTCTTCTCCAAACTAAATTATTATGAACATAAAACATTAAACGCCTAGTGCAGTCAAAAAGGTGAGTGTCCTGTGTTTTACATATTTCCACACTGGTTGGAATAATACTGTGAAATTGTGAAGAATTATGATAATGCCCCTTTAGTATAACAGGTAATTCAAAAGACCACCTGAAATGTCTTACTACTGACCCTCCCACTGCTGCTGTGGCTCGATCCTCTTTGTCCTGATGATGGTTAATGACTCTGTCCCTCTCTCTCTGTCCCTCCAGGCTGATGAGAGGTACCGTAAGAACATCCAAGGTTCTCCTCAGGCCGCCCAGGTTAAGGTTCAGCCGCCGGTTCCTCCCCGCGCCGCCGAGACCATCGCCAATGGAAACGCCCCCATTGCTGTCCAGCCTGCCATGCAAAGGCCCATGGAACCCCAGGTAACCACAACAACCAAGATGGCCGATCGCCAGTTGCTTATTCCTCCTTTCGTTACTCTGCCCTTTTCCGTAGCTCTACTTTTTCCAATCCCTTCTTCCTTCCAGGTAGTTCTAACAGGGTGGTCTCTCTCTCTCGCTCTCTCTCCGGGTTGTGTATCTGCAGTAGTGGTGTCTTACTAGCTAAAGTAGATTTTTGTTATTGTGTTTACTATCTCTTCCCCCTCGCTAACTCTCTTCTAGCCTCTGTTCTAGCTGAATTCTTTCACAGTGTGGAGAAATGTGGGTGTTGTTCTCTGTCCCTTACTGATGACATAGTTAACCTTTTCTAGTCCCTTAATAGGTAACTCCATCTTCCCTTCCCTGGGTGACAGCCTATCCTCCACCACTGTGTTATTACGAGGTCCAAGCTGCTTGCTTCTATTCTGGCCACTCATTGCTCAATACCAGCTTTACCCACTCCCTCTACCTCTGACTGCTTTCTCTATTGTGTGAGTGTGTGTGTGTACATTGCCAGGTTGGTGACTCCTTTTATAAAGGTAGAGCTGTTACATGTACATCTTGACTGTGTGCTAAACAACACAAACACATCCATAATTCGTCTTTCTGATTTCACAGTGACTCAGTATATTACTAATATCATCTGCTCAGAGACTCAACCAACCCAGCGTGAATACAGTCATTAATGTCACAGGGCACCATTCAGGGAAACATTCTGTTTTTGGATCATGTCATGGTAATTAGATGTAACAGTGTGGAATTTGGTGATGATGATGATGTAATTGATTGCTAAATGATTTCGCAGAGCCATTAAATGCATTAGTCACTTTTCTGTCGTTAGTGACACGTCATTAGAGACAGATATGAGGCGTGTTGGGCTTGTTACAGAAAACGTATTTGTTGAGTGATAAATCTTTTTGGGGTTTCCTGTCTGAGCGCTTCTCAGTGCATATTTGAAGTCAATTGGAAAGGGAATAAATTCAGTTATAAACCTAGTATGGATATGTCCCTATTGGATTATACTCCTCTTTTTTATTTTTTTTATTTCACCTTTATTTAACCAGGTAGGCAAGTTGAGAACAAGTTCTCATTTACAATTGCGACCTGGCCAAGATAAAGCAAAGCAGTTCGACACATACAACAACACAGAGTTAGACATGGAGTAAAACAAACATACAGTCAATAATACAGTAGAAAAATAAGTCTATATACAATGTGAGCAAATGAGGTGAGATAAGGGAGGTAAAGGCAAAAAAAGGCCATGGTGGCGAAGTAAATACAATATAGCAAGTAAAACACTGGAATGGTAGATTTGCAGTGGAAGAATGTGCAAAGTAGAAATATAAATAATGGGGTGCAAAGGAGCAAATTAAATAAATAAATAAATAAATACAGTAGGGGAAGAGGTAGTTGTTTGGGATAAATTATAGATGGGCTATGTACAGGTGCAGTAATCTGGGAGCTGCTCTGTGCTTAAAGCTAGTGAGGGAGATAAGTGCTTCCAGTTTCAGAGATTTTTGTAGTTTGTTCCAGTCATTGGCAGCAGAGAACTGTAAGGAGAGGCGGCCACAGGAGGAATTGGTTTTGGGGGTGACCAGAGAGATATACCTGCTGGAGTGCGTGCTACAGGTGGGTGCTGCTATGGTGACCAGCGAGCTGAGATAAGGGGGACTTTACCTAGCAGGGTCTTGTAGATGACCTGGAGCCAGTGGGTTTGGCGACGAGTATGAAGCGAGGGCCAGCCAACAAGAGCATACAGGTCGCAGTGGTGGGTAGTATATGGGGCTTTGGTGACAAAACGGATGGCACTGTGATAGACTGCATCCAATTTATTGAGTAGGGTATTGGAGGCTATTTTGTAAATGACATCGCCGAAGTCGAGGATCGGTAGGATGGTCAGTTTTACGAGGGTATGTTTGGCAACATGAGTGAAGGATGCTTTGTTGCGAAATAGGAAGCCAATTCTAGATTTAACTTTGGATTGGAGATGTTTGATGTTCGTCTGCGTAGAGGTGAATCTAAAACTCACCAGCAGCAAGAGCGACATCATTGATGTATACAGAGAAGAGAGTCGGCCCAAGAATAGAACCCTGTGGCACCCCCATAGAGACTGCCAGAGGCCCGGACAACAGGCCCTCCGATTTTACACACTGAACTCTATCAGAGAAGTAGTTGGTGAACCAGGCGAGGCAATCATTTGAGAAACCAAGGCTATCGAGTCTGCCGATGAGGATGTGATTGACAGAGTCGAAAGCCTTGGCCAGGTCAATGAATACGGCTGCACAGTATTATTTCTTATCGATGGCGGTTAAGATATTGTTTAGGACCTTGAGCGTGGCTGAGGTGCACCCACTCTTAGTTACTTGTAACAGAAAAAGTATCCTTGAATGTGTGCATGCCGTTATGTGAGTGTTTGTGTCTAACTGTCTATGCATGATGCTACAGTAGCTGATCTGTGTATGCCTTGTTTATGTGATCCATGCTCATTCTCACAACTGGTGATGAGAGTGAAGTGTCATGAGCATCAAAACGGGTGGAGCAGTCATTGGCTGTCTGTGATGTGAAACAATCAAATGGTTAATCTGACTTCCTAAGACTTCCCATTGGTCTCAAGACAACTCCGCCCATTTTGATGCTTCCTGAAGCTTCAGTATCCAATCACTGTCTGCTGCTTGGGTTTGTGGTCTTGTTCTCTTGTTTCCCTCCTCCTCCTCCTCCCCCAAACCTCCCCACTCCTCCCAATGTGTCCTCCCCCTCTGACACCACCTGTCTGTCTCTGTCTCTGGAAGGTCCAGTGGTCCCACCTGGCCGCTCCCCCCGTCGTCTCACGCTCCCATTCCTTCAGTGAGCCCATCGTCCCTAGCTTTGCACACCTCCACCTGTGCTCTCAGGAGCAGCACCATCACCCTGCACCATCATCACCCGCACGCACTGACCCGCAGTCCAACCCCCAGCCCAAGGCCCTGCCCCTTGACAAGGCCCCCACAGACGACACCCCTCCCAGGGTAAGATAGGCCCATCCTCTGGCAAAGTCGGGTAAACTGGTAGTCATTAGACGGCTTTGCTAGGAAGTCTGAACTGTAGACCGGTATACTAGTAGTCACTAGATGCTGGATAGGACAACATTGGAGTGAGTGAGCAGAGTGATATTTGTCTTAGTAACAGTTCTAAAACGGAGCGACCTCCTCCTCACTCTAGCCTGCTGAGAGGATTCAGAGAGAGCAGAACGTTATGAAAGGATTAGAGGCTCGTTCTCTATTCCCCCTCTGTCTCTCCTCTCAGAACCCTCCCTCGTTCAACCTCCCAGCCCTCCATAGCAGACTGATGTAAAAATACCAGAGAAAGAAAGCTGCAGCAGCAATCACTCGACAGCTGAGTGCTTTTGCATCTCAGCATTTTAGAGATGCTCCCAATCAATGGGACGCTGGAGGCTGTCACAAATAAAGGGTAGGATTCAGACTGTTAGAAACGTTCTCCAAGGAAAATATTCCTCATGTTGAAATCGTGACCTTTTTTTTGCCCCCCATCTGCACAAATTAGAGGTGGTATTATTGTCCTCTCTTCACATAGGGCCTAACTATCAAACATCACTTCCTCTTCTTTGGTGAGGTATGAGTATGCCATTTCCTGTTCTGCCCCCTGCTTCCTGTGTAAGCCTTTGGTAGTGTCTCATATCAATGTCAGTGTTAGTTAGCGTTCCATCTGAATGGAGTGGCTGTGTTCCGCCCTGCTTTGCTTTCGATGCTTCCCCCTGTTCCTTCTTAAGCTGTTCTCCCTCCTGTCCCCTGGAAACTACCAAAGAGAAATGCTGAAATCTATGATATAACTTTAAAGCTGTTTTTGTGTTAAGCCACCCCACTGAAAGAGAGCGTTAGGTCTGACACAGCAAAAGACAGCATTATATCCACACGCTTCCCTTATCAACCCCTGTGTGGGCCCGCAGCTCCCCGGGACTGCTGCGCAGAAGAAATATTAGCGCGCAGAGAATCACATCAGACTAGGATTCTATTTCATTGACAGGCACGGCTCTACACAAACCTGTGCATCATATCCAATCAGAGCTGCAGTAGGCCTATATGCAAAAATACCATTGCCATATATGGATCTGTGGCATTCACTTTTAACTGGACTGTTTTTACAGCATGGGCTGTTGTGAGTAGATGTGTTTGTTTTGAGATCAAAGCGAGAACTATGTGTAGCGACGTGCACATTTATACATTTGTTCATATACTTAGTGAGTTATTAGCCCAGTTATAGATCATTTGTAGACAGCAATGGGGGAGTGATTACTTCCTACAAGAGCACAAAACGTGTGCATTTCTAGGTGTCTTTGAAAAGCAAGTTAGCTAAAGCGCATTTTTTTTTGTCTTAAAGGGGGCAGTGTTGTATTTTGAGACATGCTTGAATAAGCTAAGTAGCCAAAAGGCAGAGGGTAGCATAATTTGTCTGATTCTCTGCAATAATGGTATGGGATTAATTATGAGTTTTATTTAGTAAAATGGTTTCTTGCATCAAACAACGCAACAACATTTTCAGTCACCTCCTTGTCTGAAGGACAATAATGTCAAGCCCTTAATGTCAAGCCCTGCATGTTTTTTTCAAAGGTCTCATGGAATGTAGGCCTACATTGAACACCACACATTGGCTGCTACTGTAGGCTGAACGATAGAACAGCAATTTCCATGTTAAAATGTTATGGGATGCATTGTCTCCATTGTTTTTAATGGTAAGCCACTCTGTGGTAGGCCTACGTTATGATCAAATAGCCACAGTAGCCTAATTGACCACTGTTAAAATTAACTTAAAGCGGATACAGCCTTAGTGTTCACAGTAAAAGCACGCACAGAATTTTCTGCGCTCAGCAGACCTGAAATTTGCTCATTGATGAAAAACATTTGAGGGAAGATTGGTGTGGATATAATGCTGTCTTTTGCTGTGTCAGACAGAACTCACTCTCAGTGGTTTGGCTTTACGCAGTGTGAGTATGCAGGGACATAGTTTGGACGTTGTAGAAACGTTTTGGGGACTTTCTAGGGACATCTTAACAGTGTGTGTCTAGCTTTTGTGCTCCTGGCACCCCTGTCACACTACACATACGCCCTCCGAGAGTTTGTGTGTGCCCGTAGAGTGTGTTTATGAGCAGGCATCTGTATGTGTGGAAGGTTCCTGTGAGGACAACGTCCAGGTCTCCAGTACTGTCACGCAGGGACTCTCCTCTCCATGGCAACCTCAATGCCACGCCTAACAACCCGGCGGGCCAGAGGAACGCCTGCAGGTACCTTTTCACGTCCCTCCATTTATCTTTTTCTCTGTCTCGTTTTCTTTATTTCTCTCTTTCGATTGATCCTTTTTGCTTTATTTTGTTGTCGCTGTTTGTCTCTCCCTCCGTCTGTCCCTCTGTTCACCACTCCACCATCTCCACTTCTATTCGGGTTGTTAGTACTGGGCGGCAGGTAGTCTAGCGGTTAAGAGCTTTAGGCCAGTAACCGAGAGGTCGCTGGTTCGAATCCCTGAGCGGGCCCCGGTGTAATAATCTTCTGTTCTCCCCTTGAGCAAGGCAGTCAACCCCCAACAACTGCTCCCCAGGTGATGATGATGTGGATGTCGATTAAGGCATCCCCCCACACCTCTCTGATTCAGAGGGGTTGGGTTAAATGCAGAAGACAGATTTTGGTTGAATGCATTCAATGTACAACTGACTAGGTATCCCCTTTCCCTAATGTAAAATCTCTACACTGTGTGTCTATCTGTACTCTGTAGAGCCCTCTTCTCAATGTATGGATATTGGGTTGGATTTATGTAACATTACTTACTGTTCTGCCATGCGTTACATATCCTTGTCTCCTGTGTGTGTGTGTGTGTGTGCACTGTCACACACACTCTTCCCTTCTTAGTATGTCTTTATAATGCTGAGCTTCATCTCCTTTGAGACTGTGCATGTCTGTGTCTATGGAAAAGTATTTGTGTTTATTTATGGGTCTGTCTATTAATATGTACTGTATGTATTTGTATACATGTCTATATGTAAAGAGTATGTGTCTACACTCAGTGGCCAGTTTATTAGGTACACCCATCTAGTACCGGGTTGGACCCCCCTTTGCCCCCAGAACAGTCTGAATTCTTCAGGGCATGAAAACATTGCTCAATTGGTATCAAGGGACCTAACGTGTGCCAAGAAAACATTTCCCACACCACTGACACCAGCCAGTACCGTTGACACCTGTCAGTATAGGGCCATGTTCTCCTGACTCATCAGCATGACTCAACAGGAACCGGGATTTGTTGGACCAGGCAATGTTTTTCCACTCCTCAATTGTTGAGTGTTGGTGATCGCATGCCCACTGGAGCCACTTCTTCTTGTTTTTAGCTGATAGGAGTGAACCCAGTGTGGTCGTCTGCTGCAATATCCCATCCATGACAAAGACTGACGAGTTGTGCATTCCGAGATGATGTTCTGCATACCACTATTGTACTGCGCCGTTATTTGTCTGTTTGTGGCCCGCCTGTTAGATTGCACGACTGCCATTCTCCTTCGACCTCTCATCAACAAGCTGTTTTCACCAACAGGACTGCCGCTGACTGGATGTTTTTTGTTTGTCACACCATTCTCTGTAAACCCTAGACAATGTCGTGCGTGAAAAACCCAGGAAGCCAGCCGTTACTGAGATACTGGAACCGGCGCGCCTGTCACCGATCATACCACCGATCATACCACACTCAGTCGCTTAGGTCATTCATTTTGCCCATTCTAATATTCAATCGAACAGTAACTGAATGCCTCGATGCCTTTCTGCCTGCTTTATATACAAGCCACGGCCACCTGACTCACTGTCTGTAGGAGTGAACAATTTTTGTAAACGGGATGGTGTAGCTAATAAACTGACCACTGAGTGTATGTAAAGTACTGTGTGTGTATGTAAAGTATGTATGTCTGTAAAGTATGTGTCTATACAGTATGTAAAGTATGTATGTCTGTAAAGTATGTGTCTATACAGTATGTAAAGGTTGTAGGTCTATATGTAAAGGTTGTGTGTCTATACAGTATGTAAAGGTTGTGTGTCTATATGTAAAGGTTGTGTGTCTATACTATAACAAACCCTCTCTGTTTCTCTCCACAGTGCTGCAGCGGAGCCGCGTCTGCTGTGGGAGCGGGTGGAGAAACTGGTTCCCAGGCCAACGAGTGGCAGTGGTAGTACTTGCAGCTCCTCCGGCTCCAGTAACTCCAGCTCCCAGCCCAGCTCTCACAGTGGCTCAGGGGAGAGGTTCAGAGCCCGCTGTGAGTCTGCTATTCCCCTGATACACACATGCATTCATAGTCTCACGCATAGTTTCCTACATGCACACTCTCAAGACACACACACACATAATTACTGTTTACAAAGTACTCACATTTACAATTAAATTCTTGGCACAATTCTCCACATTGCTCTTTAATTTACTGACCGGTATCCCCCATTGTCCCCCTCTCAGCCTCATCAAAGTCTGAGGGTTCTCCCCTCCAGCATCCAGAGCATACTGGGAAAAAACCTGAGGAGAGGAAGGAGTCGGTCAGAACTAACCGACTGGCGGTGAGACCTGACCCCCGTGAAACTAGTGGTCTACCTAGTGTACTAACTAGTGTTGAACTACACTAAGTGTTGTGACACTTCAGAAAGAGGTGGAATTAAGTTTTGAGTGGGAATGATGGTTTTACAATAATCTGACATAGTTCTTTGTGTGTGTGTGTGTGTGTGTGTGTGTGTGTTTGTTTCGCCCTCTGCGCTGTGGATTACCGGTACTTGTGAATTCTGTAGGGGGAAGTGGTAAGCTAGAATGAAATGGGGTGTGTATTTGTACTGACGATCTCATTGGCTGAAGGGTTTTGTACTAATGGCTTGCCTCTCTCCTGATTGGTGCTATTTTACTCATGTTCCTTTTAACCTCAATCTCCTCCCCTCATACTTGTTATTTCTTTCTATTGGATCATTCAATCACTCACATACTTGCAGCCCCTTCCTTCCTTGTATGCTCGGGTCTGGTCTCTTGATGGACTCACTAACCTCTTCCAGCCTTGTGGACACATTGGCAGTATGGCAGCAGTGTATGTACTTACTCATCTCTTTTCTCATATCCTATTGGCTTTGCTACTCACCGGCCGGCTCTTCATTGGCTGGCGCACCTGTGACCTCACTTCTTCCCCCATCAGCTTCCTGCATCCTGTCTCCTGCATTTAACCCTGCGAGTAACCTGGTAACACATCCACAACCCGGAAAGAGAGCTAAAAAAGAGAGGGAGAGGGAAAGCAAGACTGAAAGAAAGAGAGAGAAGAAAGGGATGGAAGCATAGTTTGACCTCTGACCCCCCCCCCCCCCCCCCACAGGACCTGACCGCGCTGGCCAAAGAGCTGCGTGTGGTGGAGGACGTGCAACGCCCCCACAAGGTGACGGACTACTCCTCATCTAGTGAGGAGTCGGGGACCACGGATGAGGATGAGGATGATGAAGAGGTGGACCAGGAGGGAGGAGAGGAGTCTACCTCAGGACCAGAGGACTCTCACGCTGTGTATGTAGAGGAGGACACCTGAACCCTAACCCCTAACCCTTCTCACAATGAGTACAGTTACATGCACGCAATAATACAATTGTTGTGAAAAGTCAGATTAATATAATAGTTTGCTTTAAACATTAACATGCTTTGCAAGAATAACGATTTCTCTAATAATCCTGTTTACATGGACACATCTGAAATCAGGCTACCTGATGGGATATTTGCCCAAAATCACCAATCAAAATAAACATTCTACCACAGCGACCATGTTATTTTTGAGATAACTATTTGATTCTTAGATCGGACATATTAAAGTGTGTTTGTGAAAACTATTTCTACGATTCATACTTTGTTTTTCCGAACTCACTTCAGTCGCGCAAAAGAAGGAAGCTTGTGCTGCTCGTGCTAGCACATGCACAGATAAACTGCACAGCTGGAACTCTAATAAAGGCATTTACATGTCCTAATAATTAGAAAGACTGCTCAGAAAACCAGGTGCTTAATCGTTGTATGCTTACTTCGATTATGACCTTACCCTGATTTAAAATGAGCAGTTAGGTGTTTACTTGACTATTGCCATACTCAGCCTAGTGCCATAATCCGTTTAATATCGAATTATTAGTGTGCATTTAAATGTACTCAATGACATCATATTGCAATGATATTTGAGCTTTTGATTGAAGTGAAGGAAAAGTCCGGTCATTATAACTAGGACTGGGAATTGTCAGGGACCTCAAGATACGATAATATCACCATACTTCGGTGCCAATATGATGTGTATTAGGATTCTATATGTATTGCGATTCGATAGTCTAAACCATACGTCTGCTGCAGAGAGACAAGAGAGAGCCTTGAGAAAACGAGCTTTGATCAGTCATGGAAATAAAAGTGCTGAAAACAAATTGGCTCCCTATTTAAAAAGAAGATGGAGAACAAGCTATGAAGGAAAAATACTGGAGTTTTGGTGCAGGAACAGAAAACTAGTGCAAAAATAATATTGCCATATTGTGAAAACGATACCATATATCATCAAAAATAATATCCCGATATGTAACTGTATTGATTTTTTCCCCCAGCACTAACCATCTTCCTGGTTCTCTGTTTATTCGATCTACTCCACCAGCTCCTCCAGACTAAGCAACGGAGAGATGGAATCGGTGAAGACCTTGATCGTTCACGACGAGGGCGAGAGTGACTCTAAAATCACGCCCTGTAAAGATGACACTCTGATCGTCAGACCGGTAAGGCCAACACCCAGGCCATGCCGTCCACCTCTCTTATAACAACATATCAGTCACACACTGTAAACCTTTTAGTTATTTTATTGTGGTATTTAATTTACTAATTTGTCCCTTTATAGTTTACCCACTGTTTGATATTGTGTTGGACCTCATCTTATTTGTTCTGTCATTGTTTACTTTGTGTTGCTGGTGAAAGGGTTTGGGTTAGAGTGGAAAGGGGTCGGTTAGCCTGGAGAAATGGACCTGGTATTAACCACCCGCTCCCCCATTAGATGACAAGTATAAAGGCTAGATGGTAGTCCTGCAACAGATTGAACATCATAAAATGGCTCCACTAAAGTCATAGAAATCATTTATGAATAAATGTAAACAAAATTATTATACTTTTGGTGTCTGTTGTTGACCATTTTCTTATACTTAATCCTCAATTGAATGTGTCTGAAGTCTCTTACAGTAGTAGACTGTAGCTTCAGTAGACTACTTTACTAGACTACTTTAGTAGACTAGTCTTCCCTTAACACAATAGCCAATAGAATCCCTCCACCGCAGAGAAAGAAATCTAGACCCAAAGTGTGCCCCTGTTCTTACTTCCAGAGTACAGGTGACAACAAAAAGCGACCTGCCCCCAGCCCTGGTCATGGCCCTGTCCCTGGGTTTAACACCAGCCCTGGGCTGATTCACCCTGCCCTCCAGGGCCTTCCAGGCCTCCAAGGCCACCCTGGTCTCCAAGGCCACCAGGAGAAAAATGGCTTTGTGGGCCGCATTCACCTCCTGCCTGACCTGATCCAGCAGAGCCACCACTCCCCCTCCTCCTCTGCCTCCTCCTCTCCCTCCTCCTCCAGCATGGCGAGCCCCACCATGTCCATGTCCCCCCAGAGCCCCCTGGACAAGCTCAGCATACTCCTGGAGGTATGTCCCTCTGCCCCCCTCTGACCCCTGGTCCTCCTTCAGGCCTGGGCCTGCAAGGAGCACCCTCTGCTGGTTGCATCTGCTCTCTCTCTGGCCACCTAGTGGTGCTCTTTATCGTTTCCTTTTTCTGAGTGCGACGACTAATCTAGTTTCCTCCAAGCTCTGTAGGTACGGTGGTGTGGTGATGGATCATTTTTGTTGCTCCTTCTGAAAAAATATTATTTTGACCATTTTTAGCAAGTTTCTGGTATTTGACATAATTTCTTCTTTTTGAGACTATATTAGGTTGCACTGGCTTACATGTTCTTGGAGGCCCATTACAGGTATTCCTTTAGCCCTAAGATCTCTATCTCTGATTATTATTTGTTTATTTTAATCAGTCAGATCGTTAAAGACATATTCCAGAAACCCTCTCAAGACTAGGCTACAACGTAGCATATTTCATGAATTAGCACTGGCAATTGCTTTACCATTAAAAAAACATTCCTTTAAATATATTTTTGTTCCTCAGCTTTTGTTTTTACCTGAACATTCCATCTGTTTTACTTTTACCCACCACCATAGAGACCTCTTGTTTTTGCCTTGTTCACTTTACTTCAATGTGTGATTTTGTGAATTTTTCCCTAAGCCTGATAGCTGCATGCTCCTTACATCTGCCTCAGTTTCTTGCTTCCGTCTTTCAACATTTCTCTTTGGTAGTCTTTGAACTTTATATTGAACTTATACAGTGCCTTCGGAAAGTATTCAGACCCGTTGACTTTTTCCAAATTTTTCTACGTTACAGCCTTATTCTAAAATGTATTAAATAAATAAAAAATCCTCAGCAATATACACACAATACCACATAATGACAAACTGAAAACAGGTTTTTAGAAATTGTATTTATTTACATAAGTATTCAGCCCCTTTGCTATGAGATGCAAAATTGAGCTCAGGTGCATCCTGTTTCCATTGATCATTCTTTAGATGTTTCTACAACTTGATTCGACTCCGTCTGTGGTAAATTCAATTGATTGGACATGATTTGGAAAGGCACACACCTGTCTATATAAGGTCCCACAGTTGACCGTGCATGTCAGAACAAAAACCAAGCCATACGGTCAAAGCAATTGTCCGTAGAGCTCCGAGACAGGATTGTGTCAAGGCACAGATCTGGGGAAGGGTACCAAAAAATGTCTCCAGCATTGAAGGACCCCAAGAATACAGTGGCCTCCAACATTCTTAAATGGAAGAGGTTTGGAACTACCAAGACTCTTCTTAGAGCTGGCCTAGAGCTGGCTGTCCGGCCAAACTGAGCAATCGGGGGAGAAGGGCCTTTGTCAGGGAGGTGACCAACAACTCTGACAGGGCTTTAGAGTTCCTCTGTGGAGATGGGAGAACCTTCCAAAATGACAACCATCTCTGCAGCACTCCACCAATCAAGCCTTTATGGTAGAGGGGTTAGGCAGAAGCCACTCCTCAGTAAAATGCACATGACAGCCCACTTGGAGTTTGTCAAAAGGCACCTAATGACTCTCAGACCATGAGAAACAAGATTCTCTGGTTTGATGAAAACAAGATTGAACTTTTTGGCCTGAATGCCAAGCGTCACATCTGGAGGAAACCTGGCACCATCCCTACGGTGAAGCATGGTGGTGGCAGCATCATGCTGTGGGGATGTTTTTCAGCATCAGGGACTGGGAAGCTAGTCAGGATTGAGGCAAAGATGAACGGAGCAAAGTACAGAGATCCTTGATGAAAACCTGCTCCAGAGCGCTCAGGACCTCAGACTGGGGCGAAGGTTCTTCTTCCAACAGGACAACGACCCTAAGCACATAGCCAAGACAACACAGGAGTGGCTTCGGGACAAGTGTCTGAATGTCCTTGAGTGGCCCAGCCAGAGCCCGGACTTGAACCCGATCAAACATCTCTGGAGAGACCTGAAAATAGGTGTGCAGCAACGCTCCTCATCCAACCTGAGAGCTTGAGAGGATCTGCAAAGAAGAATGGGAGAAACTCCCCAAATACAGGTGTGCCAAGCTTGTAGCGTCATACCCAAGAAGACACAAGGCTGTAATCGCTGCCAAAGGTTTTTTTAATACATTTGCTAACACTTCTAAAAACCTGTTTTTGCTTTACCATGATGGGGTATTGTGTGTAGATTTAATGAGGGGAAAAAACATTTAATACATTTTAGAATAAGGCTGTAACATAACAAAATGTGGAAAAAGTCAAGGAGTCTGAATACTTTCCGAAGGCACTATATATTTCATATTGCACACACTGCTGTCATTGTTGTCTTGGTCTATGAGTTGGCAGGTAAGTCAATGTCATAATGGTAGAAATACGTGTGATTCTATGTATCCTCATTGTTGTTCTATTCTCCTGCTCCTCTAGAGTCATTCTGTCAGCAACACAATGCAGAAACACAAGTCCTCCTCCTCCTTCACTCCTTTTATCGATCCACGCCTCCTCCAGGTCTCTACATCCGGCGCCGCTCTCAACAACCTGGGTAAACCCGTTCTCCCAGCCCCCTTATTGGATGTCAAGTCCCCTTCAGTAGTATCTGAGTGGTTCCCTCCAGTGTCAATCAAC
This sequence comes from Salvelinus namaycush, assembly GCF_016432855.1. Classification (NCBI taxonomy): domain Eukaryota; kingdom Metazoa; phylum Chordata; class Actinopteri; order Salmoniformes; family Salmonidae; genus Salvelinus; species Salvelinus namaycush. The sequence continues at coordinate 28,001,204 of NC_052325.1, read as the reverse complement.
CTGGTGTTAGATTCTGAGGCAACACCAGAGAACACCTGTTTATAACTGACAAAAGTTATATAAATGTATACTAAATATAACTGAATCTATATGATAGTAAAACATAATCTGCTTGTATTTACACTCAATCCCTTCCTTGTCCTCCGCAGCTTTTGGGAACGATGCCAGGCTGGCGGAGGCACTGAGGGCGGACCCGTCACGTAAAGGCTCCGTGGTCAATGTGAACCCTGTCAACACACGGCCGCAGAGCGACACCCCAGAGATCCGCAAGTACAAGAAGAGGTTCAACTCTGAGATCCTGTGTGCTGCGCTCTGGGGTGAGTTGTCACAATTATCTCTGCTATGTAGTTATCTCAGTCATATCAGTCTTCGCCACAGGTGGCAGCAAACTAAATGCCAAAGTGTTTGTAGGAGTGAACCTGCTGGTGGGGACAGAGAGTGGCCTGATGCTGCTGGATCGTAGCGGTCAGGGGAAGGTGTATCCCCTCATCAGCCGACGCCGCTTCCAACAAATGGATGTCCTAGAGGGACTCAACGTCCTGGTTACTATATCAGGTTTGTACACGCTATACATATAGTTACTACACACACTATACATGCACAGTTATTACACATACAGTTGAAGTCGGAAGTTTACATACCCTTAGGTTGGAGTCATTAACTAGTATTTCAACCACTCCACAAATTTCTTGTTAACAAACTATAGTTTTGGCAAGTCGCTTAGGACATCTACTTTGTGCATGACACAACTAATCTTTCCAACAATTGTTTACAGACAGATTATTTAACTTATAATTCACTGTATCACAATTCCAGTAGGTCAGAAGTCTACATACACTAAGTTGACTGTGCCCTTAAACGGCTTGGAAAATTCCAGAAAATTATGTTATGGCTTTAGAAGCTTCTAATAGACTAATTGACATCATTTGAGTCAATTGGAGGTTTACCTGTGGATGTATTTCAAGGCCTACCTTCAAACGCAGTGCCTCTTTGCTTGGCATCATGGGAAAATCAAAAGACATCAGCCAAGACCTCAGAAAAAAATGTGTAGACCTCCACAAGTCTGGTTCATCCTTGGGAGCAATTTTCAAACACCTGAAGGTACCATGTTCATCTGTACAAACAATAGTACGCAAGTATAAACACCAAGGGTCCATGCAGCCGTCATACCGCTCAGGAAGGAGACGCATTCTGTCTCCTAGAGATGAACGTACTTTGGTGCGAAAAGTGCAAATCAATCCCAGAACAACAGCAAAGGGCCTTGTGAAGATGCTGCAGGAAATGGGTACAAAAGTATCTATATCCACTGTAAAACAAGTTCTATATTGACATAACCTGAAAGGCCGCTCAGCATGGAAGAAGCCACTGATCCAAAACTGCCATAAAAAAGCCAGACTACGGTTTGCATCATGTTGTGGGGGTGCTTTGCTGCAGGAGGGACTGGTGCACTTCACAAAATAGATGACATCATGAGGGAGGAAAATGATATGGATATATTGAAGCAACATCTCAAGACATCAGTCAGGAAGTTAAAGCTTGGTCGCAAATGGGTCTTCCAAATGGACATTGATCCCAAGCATACTTCCAAAGTTGTGGCAAAATAGCTTAAGGACAACAAAGTCAAGGTATTGGAGTGGTCAAAGCCACTGACCTCAACCTGTAAAACATTTGTGGGCAGAACTGAAAAAGCGTGTGCGAGCAAGGAAGCCTACAAACTTGACTCAGTTACACCAGCTCTGTCAGGAGGAATGGGCCAAAATTCACCCAACTTATTGTGGGAAGCTTGTGGAAGGCTACCCGAAACGTTTGACCCAAGTTAAACAATTTAAAGGCAATGCTACCAAATACTAATTGAGTTTATGTAAACTTCTGACCCACTGGGAATGTGATGAAAGAAATAAAAGCTTAAATATATCATTCTCTCTACTATTATTCTGACATTTCACATTCTTAAAATAAAGTGATGATCCTAACTGACCTAAAACAGGGAATATTTACTAGGATTAAATGTCAGGAATTGTGAAAAACTGAGTTTAAATGTATTTGGCTAAGGTGTATGTAAACTTCCGACTTCAACTGTACATGGGAAAACACAGACATGCAAACACTGTCGTGTGAAATTCAGTACTGAGAGAGACTTGATCATTTCTTCAAACAATCATTTTTATTTAATATCGATTAATTATTGCAATAATGAAAACGTCAGCCCAACAGTCTTGTTCTGACTGTTAGGCTGAGAGCCTAACTGAAAATGAAAATAATTATATTATATAGGACCTAAAAATGCTTAGTCACAATGGTTCCATCTCCCATAAGCCACCTTGGTTATCTACACAGGATGGTGTTTTACCCCCAACCTGGCTTTGTTTCCCAGATGCCAGGAAGAATGGACAATGAGGGATTGTTCTGAACTCTTCCAGGCTATCTCTATCTTGTGTCACACACACCATTTCTTGTCAATGGAATGCCAGCTTTTATCACCAACATCAATCAATTGTCAGCTTCAAGCTTTCTCTAGTAAAACCCATGTCCTCAACAGCCAGACTAGCTGCAAGGTGCTAGAGTGGAGACCATAAAACACAGCATTAGCAGGACAGAAATATCTTACTGTTTTGTTAAGTAAATAATTGTTACATATCCAACAAATAAGGTGAATACATAATTTTTCTATCACAACACATACACACACACACACACTTTTAAGATGTCTAGGTGATCTCTCTGATGAGACCGTTCGTGCAAAGGTGTCGGGCGGTGGCTCACTGTAGGTTCCTGCTTCTCTTTCCTGTGCTGTGGTCACGTCATCCATTCACTGTAACAACCAGCACTGGTTCCTCTGGTGTCACCCAACAGACATTCAGCCAGAGGAAATCGAGTAAATGGCTAGTTAGAGTGTACGACATCATATATTTGTATTGCATGTCCACTGACACACATGCAAAGGTTTCCATGGTGGAAGCACGGAAACACACATAGATACAGTGTCATCTGTCATTTTGATGTCATTTTGCAATGAATGAAGAAAGGGTCCATGCTCAAAAGAGACGTTGAGACAATTTGATGTTGCTTCTTCAGTTTTTAGCATATTTTTTATTCTTCATGTCATTGTACTCTATCATTCTCGGTAGATGAATATAAAAGTTGTGTGTGTGTGTGTGTGCCGACTTGTTGGTCAGTTTAAAGAAAATGTTGTCTTTCAATTTGACCTCGACCTTGACCTAAATTTACAAACACAATATTCCGTTATGTTGCAACGTGTTGTCAAATATTCAGTACAGGTTCTACAACAATACAGACCCTGTCACTGACTCAGCATATCCTCTGTACTAGTATTGATAATGATGTCTAATATAATACCAATAATTAAATACATAGTAAAAACTCCAATAATACCTTTATTCATTGAAATCGGTGTGTACAATAAAGACGCTTCCTCCACCCATTACATAGGAGTAGGGTGAAGTTGCCCCTACATGCTGATCTTAGGTCAGTTTGGGATTTTCCCCACTAATGGTTAAGTTTAGGATTGGTGGAGGGGAAGCTGATCCTAGATCTGTACCTAGGGGAAACTTCACCCCCTGTGCCATTACATATGGATTATATATCGTAGGTACCCTGACTCTTGACCTCTCCCGCTTGTCTGACCCTGTCCTGTGAAGGCAAGAAGAACAAGTTGCGTGTGTACTATCTGTCCTGGTTGAGGAACAAGATCCTGCACAACGACCCTGAGGTGGAGAAGAAGCAGGGCTGGGTCACTGTGGGAGACCTGGAGGGTGCTGTTCACTACAAAGTTGGTATGTCCCATCTCCAGCATGCATCTGGCCAGTGGAATTGAAAGGATGGGAAGTTCATTTTTGCGGAGAAAATTGAGGACAGTTTTTGCATAGAAATTTATGTCATGGTCAAATGAGTCTGCACACATGTTTAGGAACCACTGTTTTATAAGTCAGCACTTCATGACATGACTGAAACATGTTGGAAGAGTCCAGAGTTTGGTAATGAAATCTACAGCAGCGTACGAAATACCCTCTGTCTACCCAGCAAACACAATGTCCCAATTCTGCACTGTCACATCTCTGAGTAGACTGTAATATATGTCAGCTAATAGCATTTTGGTAGAATTTGATTTCCTACTACATATAGTATCTGGGGCAGAGAACTTAAAAACAATAAGGCTACTGTGTCATTAAACGTCTTGAGGATGCTCTGAATTGACCCTGTTAGTTGGTGCCTCCTTATGGCAACATCCTCATGTGTCCCCACTGGTTTATTCCCCAGTGAAATACGAGAGGATCAAGTTTTTGGTTTTGGCCCTGAAGAACTCGGTGGAGGTCTATGCATGGGCACCGAAGCCCTACCACAAGTTCATGGCTTTCAAGGTGAAACCTTCGATGCCCCTGCTTATGCATATTCACTTCCATCTATTCAATTAGTCATGCAGCTATTGTGAATTGTCATGACAATGATAAAATGACTTCCCGACACACATGCACACACACTACTGTACTGTATGTGAATAACCTTTGCTCCCTGGTTGACCCCTGCAGTCGTTTGGTGACCTGGTGCACAAGCCCCTGCTGGTTGACCTGACGGTGGAGGAGGGTCAGAGGTTAAAGGTAATCTATGGCTCCAGTAACGGATTTCATGCTGTGGACGTGGACTCGGGGGCCGTCTACGACATCTACCTGCCCACCCATGTAAGAAACACACTCATGTCTATGGAACCTCTCATCCCCTTCTCTTCCTCCTTTTTTTTCTTTCAAGGATAACTTCATTATTGAATTAATAATTTTTCTCTCTCCCGCTCTTTTGCTCTCTCTCCCGCTCTTTTGCTCTCTCTCCCCGCTCTTTTGCTCTCTCTCCCCCCTCTTTTGCTCTCTCTCCCCGCTCTTTTGCTCTCTCTCCCCCCTCTTTTGCTCTCTCTCCCTGCTCTTTTGCTCTCTCTCCCCCCTCTTTTGCTCTCTCTCCCGCTCTTTTGCTCTCTCTCCCCCCTCTTTTGCTCTCTCTCCCCCCTCTTTTGCTCTCTCTCCCCCCTCTTTTGCTCTCTCTCCCCCCTCTTTTGCTCTCTCTCCCCGCTCTTTTGCTCTCTCCCCCCTCTTTTGCTCTCTCTCCCCGCTCTTTTGCTCTCTCTCCCCCCTCTTTTGCTCTCTCTCCCCCCTCTTTTGCTCTCTCTCCCCCCTCTTTTGCTCTCTCTCCCGCTCTTTTGCTCTCTCTCCCCGCTCTTTTGCTCTCTCTCCCCGCTCTTTTGCTCTCTCTCCCCCCTCTTTTGCTCTCTCTCCCCCCTCTTTTGCTCTCTCTCCCCTCTCTTTTGCTCTCTCTCCCCCCTCTTTCGCTCTCTCTCTTATCCTTTCTTCTCTTTCTCTCTCCCTCTCGTGCTCTTTTTCTCTCTCTCTGTGTCTGTCTCTCTGTAGATCCAGACCAGTATCCAGTCCCATGCCATCATCATCCTGCCCAACACAGATGGCATTGAGCTGCTGGTGTGTTACGAGGACGAGGGTGTCTATGTCAACACCTACGGACGCATCACCAAGGATGTGGTGCTGCAGTGGGGCGAGATGCCCACTTCTGTGGGTAAGTGGACACAGACACACTCACACACAATAGGTCCTTAAATTATGTATTTAAACATGTTAACTCGGTTGCCATCCCACCGACTCACCGCCCTATCCTTTGTCTTTCTCTCTGTAGCCTATATCCGTTCTAACCAGATAATGGGCTGGGGGGAGAAAGCCATAGAGATCAGATCTGTGGAGACTGGACATCTGGATGGAGTCTTCATGCACAAGAGAGCCCAGAGACTCAAGTTCCTGTGTGAGAGGAACGACAAGGTGAGACCCCTGGACACGTACACACACATTTGGAGGTACTCTCCCCAGGTCTGTTTACATGAATAACTCTGTCAAAATCTAATTTTATTTGTCATATGCGCCGAATACAACAGGTGTAGACCTTACCGTGAAATGCTTACTTACAAGCCCTTAACCAACAATGCAGTTCAATAATTAGAGTTAAGAAAATATTTACTAAATAAACTAAAGTAAAACATTTTATAAAAAGAAACACAATAAAATAACAATAATGAGGCTATATAAAGGGGGTACCGGTACCGAGTCAATGTGTGGGGGTACAGGTTAGTCGAGGTAATTTGTACATGTAGGTCGGGGTAAAGTGACTATGCATAGATAATAAACAGCAAATAGCAGCAGTGTAAAAATAAAGGGGGGGGGCCCCCCCCCCCCCCCCCTTTATTTTTACACTGCTGCTATTTGCTGTTTATTATCTATGCATAGTCACTTTACCCCGACCTACATGTACAAATTACCTCGACTAACCTGTACCCCCACACATTGACTCGGTACCGGTACAATATATACCGGGCAATATAAATAGTCCGGGTGGCCATTTGATTAATTGTTCAGCAGTTTTATGGCTTCGGGGTAGAAGCTGTTAAGGAGCCTTTTGGTGCTAGACTTGGCGCTCCGGTACCGCTTGCCTTGCGGTAGCAGAGAGAACAGTCTATGACTGGGGTGACTGGAGTCTTTAAAATAAAGAAATGTGGGCTTTCCTCTGACACCGCCTAGTATATACAGTACCAGTCAAAAGTTTGGACACACGTACTCATTCAAGGGTTTTTCTTCATTTTTACAATTCTCTACATTGTATAATAATAGTGAAGACATGAATACTATGAAATAACACAAAGGGTTTGAATACTTATGTAAATGTCATATTTCAGTAAAAAAATATGAAATGCACAAAAATCTAAAACTCTTTTTGCTTTGTAATGATGGGGTATTATGTGTTGTTAGATAAGGGGGGGACTATTTAATCCATTTTAGAATACGGCTGTAATGCAACAAAATGTGGAAAAAGTTGCGGGGTCTGAATACTTTCTGAATGTACTGTATACTTCTGGGAAGTTGTTAGACAATCCAGAGGCCAGAGAATTTCTATCTTGGGTTTGACTTCCTGGTGGTTGATATAGCTTTACCATAGATTTTATGGGTTGTATTACTGACTGTTGTTTAAATAGGAATTCTCTGCATTGTTATCACTAGAGGTTTCTTATAATTCATGACGACACATCTTGATTTCCATGGTCAATATGGATCAATGATTGTGAATGGCATCAAAAAATCATATGCATGTCTGTAAGTTCGCCTCTATCTTGATGTATCACCGATCAATCAGTCAAATGTATTTATAAACCCCTATTACATCAGCAGATGTCACAAAGTGCTGTACAGAAACCCAGCCTAAAACCTCAAACAGCAAGCAATGCAGATGTAGAAGCATGGTTGCTAGGAAAAACTGCCTAGGAAGGCAGGAACCTAGGAAGAAACCTAGAGGAACCAGGCTCTGAGAGGTGGCCAGTCCTCTTCTGGCTGTGCCGGGTGGAGATTATGACCATTGAGGCCTGATTGTTCTTCAAGATGTTCAAACGTTCATAGATGACCAGCAGGGTCAAATAATAATCACAGTGGTTGTAGAGGGTGCAATAGCTCAGTATCTCAGTAGTAAATATCAGTTGGCTTTTCATAGCCGAGCATTCAGAGGTCAAGACAGCAGGTGCAGTAAAGAGAGAGAGTTGAAAACAGCAGGTCGAGGACAAGGTAACACATTCGGTGAACAGGTCAGGGTTTCATAGCTGCAGGCAGAACAGTTGAAACAGGAGCAGCAGGACAACCAGGTGGACTGGGGACAGCCAGGAGTAATCAGGCCAGGTAGTCCTGATACATAGACCTTAAATTCACACAGGACACCAGATAAGACAGGATAATTACACCAGATATAACCGACTGACCCTAGCCCCCCGGCACATAGACTATTGCAGCATAGATACTGGAGGCTGAGGCTGTGGTGGGGTCAGGGGATACTGTGGCCCCATCCGATGATACCCCCGGACAGGGCCAAACAGGCCGGATATAACCCCCACCCACTGTGCCAAAGCATTCCCCCCACACCACTAGTGGGATATCATCAGACCCCAATTTCCTTCCCTGAGACAAGGCTGAGTATAACCCACAAAGATCTCCTCCACTGCACGAGCCCGAGGGGGCGCAAAACCAGACAGGAAGATCACATCTGTGACTCAACCAACTCAAGTGACACACCACTCCTAGGGACGGCATGGAAGAGCTAGGTAAGTAAGTAAGTAAGTTAGTGAGTTAGTGACTCAGCCCCCGTAATAGGGTCAGAGGCAGACAATCCCAGTGGAGTGAGGGGAGAGACAGAGACAGTAAGGGCGGTTCGTTGCTCCAGTGCCTTGCCGTTCACCTTCGCACCCCTGGGCCAGACTGCACTCAATCATAGTACCTACTGAAGAGATGAGTCTTCAGTAAAGACTTAAAGGTTGAGAACGACTCTGTCTCTCACATGAATAGGCAGACCATTCCATGAAAATTAAGTTCTATAGGAGAAAGCCCTGCCTCCAGCTGTTTGCTTAGAAATTCTAGGGACAATAAGGAGGCCTGCCGCTTATGAAGGTATGTATGGCAGGACAAAATCGGAGAGATAGGTAGGAGAAATCTCATGTAATATTTGAGGTTAGCAGTAAACCTTGAAATCAGCCCTAGCCTTAACAGGAAGCCAATGTAGTGGCTAGCACAGGAGTTATATGATCAAATTCTTTGGTTCTAGTCAAGATTCTAGCATCCGTGTTTAGCACTAACTGATGTCTTTTTACTGTTTTATCCGGGTGGCCGGAGAGTAGAGCATTGCAGTAGAATAATCTAGATGTGACAAAACCATGGTGTCGTGGAATTATTCTAGTAAAGGAGAGAGACTTTTAGATTTCTTCAAAACAATTGGACTTTATTTTTTAATTACTTCAGTAATGGAGTTGGTCGGTAACCACCCTTAAGGTAATCACTGAGCAGAACTAAGCCACAGCATTTTATAGTTAAGACACATCCACCTGAATACGGAACAAACAACAGATTTGTGAAATTATACAAAGGTAGATTGTGCTCTCATGCAACAGACAGCAAGATTTACATTGCACCAGGTTCTGTCTCTAGGTCATTTTCTACTTGTTTGTACAAAAATACTAATGCAACATAGGACACCAGGTCCTTCACTTAATTTATGAAGTCCAGTATTCATCTGCCATGTGGGAGAAATAAACTGGAGGGAGGGTATGCCTGGTACTGGCAGACAGGCACACAGACACTAATCATGGAATGGATTGCAGTCTTTAGGTTTTATCACCAAGGCATCGTAAATCAGCTGTCAGCGTTAAGCCTCAGAGACTCCTCTCAGAAGGACAGACATTGTGAAAGTACTAATATGGGAATACATTCTAATATAAAAGTAATGTGATTAACATAATGTTGTAATTCTACCACATCATTTCTGCAATGTTATGAAGATGGAATAAAGTTGTCCTTGAAATATTATTGGTCCTTCACTGTTTTGAGACTGTACAACTTTCAAGATTTATTGTCAGATCCAACAGCAGATCTCTTTGTTTCTTGGGACCTAGAACTAGCATCTCTGTTTTTTTCAGTTTAAAAGTTAAACATTTGCCACCATCCACTTCCTTATGTCTGAAACACAGGCTTCCCGGTAGGCAATTTTGGGGCTTCACAATGTTTCATCAAAATGTACAGCTGTGTGTCATCCTCATAGCAGTGAAAGTTGACATTGTGTTTCCGAATGACATCACCAAGAGGTATAATATCGAAGAGGTTCGATATAAGCCAATTTTTACATTTTCCGGGACAATCAAATCAAATGTATTTATATATCCCTTCTTACATCAGCTGATATCTCAAAGTGCTGTACAGAAACACAGCCTAAAACCCCAAACAGCAAGCAATGTAGGTGTAGAAGCACGGTGGCTAGGAAAAACTCCCTAGAAAGGCCAAAACCTAGGAAGAAACCTAGAGAGGAACCAGGCTATGAGGGGTGGCCAGTCCTCTTCTGGCTGTGCCGGGTGGAGATTATAACAGAACATGGCCAAGATGTTCAAATGTTCATAAATGACCAGCATGGTCAAATAATAATAATCACAGTAGTTGTCGAGGTTGCAACAAGTCAGCACCTCAGGAGTAAATGTCAGTTGGCTTTTCATAGCCGATCATTAAGAGTATCTCTACCGCTCCTGCTGTCTCTAGAGAGTTGAAAACAGCAGGTCTGGGACAGGTAGCACGTCCGGTGAACAGGTCAGGGTTCCATAGCCGCAGGCAGAACAGCTGAAACTGGAGCAGCAGCAGCACGGCCAGGTGGACTGGGGACAGCAAGGAGTCATCATGCCAGGTAGTCCTGAGGCATGGTCCTAGGGCTCAGGTCCTCCGAGAGAGAAAGAGAGAATTAGAGAGAGCATACTTAAATTCACACAGGACACCGGATAAGACAGGAGAAGTACTCCAGATATAACAGACTGACCCTAGCCCCCCGACACATACTACTGCAGCATAAATACTGGAGGCTGAGACAGGAGGGGTCAGGAGACACTGTGGCCCCATCTGATGATACCCCCGGACAGGGCCAAATAGGCAGGATATAACCCCACCCACTTTGCCAAAGCACAGCACCCACAACACTAGAGGGACCTTCAACCACCAACTTACCATCCTGAGACAAGGCCGAGTATAGCCCACAAAGATCTCCGCCACGGCATAACCCAAGGGGGGGCGCCAACCCAGACAGGAAGATCACGTCAGTGACTCAACCCACTCAAGTGACGCACCCCTCCTAGGGACGGCATGGAAGAGCACCAGTAAGCCAGTGACTCAGCCCCTGTAATAGGGTTAGAGGCAGAGAATCCCAGTGGAGAGAGGGGAACCGGCCAGGCAGAGAGAGCAAGGGCGATTCGTTGCTCCAGAGCTTTTCCGTTCACCTTCACACTCCTGGGCCAGACTACACTCAATCATATGACCCACTGAAGAGATGAGTCTTCAATAAAGACTTAACGGTCTCTCACATGGGTAGGCAGACCATTCCATAAAAATGTAGCTCTATAGGAGAAAGCCCTGCCTCCAGCTGTTTGCTTAGAAATTCTAGGGACAATTAGGAGGCCTGCGTCTTGTGACCGTAGCGTACGTGTAGGTATGTACGGCAGGACCAAATCGGAAAGATAGGTAGGAGCAAGCCCATGTAATGCTTTGTAGGTTAGCAGTGAAACCTTGAAATCAGCCCTTGCCTTAACAGGAAGCCAGTGTAGGGGGGCTAGCACTATGAGTAATATGTAATCAAATGAGTAATATGAGTAATATGATCAAATTATTTGGTTCTAGTCAGGATTCTAGCAGCCGTATTTAGCACTAACTGAAGTTTATTTAGTGCTTTATCCGGGTAGCCGGAAAGTAGAGCATTGCAGTAGTCTAACCTAGAAGTAACAAAAGCATGGATTAATTTTTCTGCATCATTTTTGGACAGAAAGTTTCTGATTTTTACAATGTTATGTAGTTGGGAAAAAGCTGTCCTTGAAACAGTCTTGATATGTTCGTCAAAAGAGAGATCAGGGTCCAGAGTAACGCTGAGGTCCTTCGCAGTTTTATTTGAGACGACTGTACAACCATCAAGATTAATTGTCAGATTCAACAGAAGATCTCTTTGTTTCTTGGGACCTAGAACAAGCATCTCTGTTTTGTCCGAGTTTAAAAGTAGAAAGTTTGCAGCCATCCACTTCCTTATGTCTGAAACACAGGCTTCTAGCGAGGGCAATTTTGGGGCTTCACCATGTTTCATTGAAATGTACAGCTGTGTGTCATCCACATAGCAGTGAAAGTTAACATTTATGTTTTCAAATTACATCCCCAAGAGGTAAAATATATAGTGAAAACAATAGTGGTCCTAAAACGGAACCTTGAGGAACACCGAAATTTACAGTTGATTTGTCAGAGGACAAACCATTCACAGAGACAAACTGATATCTTTCTGACAGATAAGATCTAAACCAGGACAGAACTTGTCCGTGTAGACGAATTTGGGTTTCCAATCTCTCCAAAAGAATGTGGTGATCGATGGTATCAAAAGCAGCACTAAGGTCTAGGAGCACAAGGACAGATGCAGAGCCTCGATCTGACGCCATTAAAAGGTAATTTACTACCTTCACTACCTTACTACCTTCAAGTGCAGTCTCAGTGCTGTGATGGGGTCTAAAACCAGACTGAAGCATTTCGTATACATTGTTTGTCTTCAGGAAGGCAGTGAGTTTTGCTGCGCAACAGCTTTTTCCCAAACAATTGAGAGGAATGGAAGATTCGATATAGGCCGATAGTTTTTTATATTTTCTGGGTCAAGGTTTGGCTTTTTCAAGAGATGCTTTATTACTGCCACTTTTAGTGAGTTTGGTACACATCCGATTGATAGAGAGCCGTGTATTATGTTCAACATAGGAGGGCCAAGCACAGGAAGCAGCTCTTTCAGTAGTTTAGTTGGAATAGGGTCCAGTATGCAGCTTGAAGGTTTAGAGGCCATGATTATTTTCATCATTGTGTCAAGAGATATAGTACTAAAACACTTAAGTGTCTCTCTTGATCCTAGGTCCTGGCAGAGTTGTACAGACTCAGGACAGCTGAGCTTTGGAGGAATACGCAGATTTAAAGAGAAGTCCATAATTTGCTTTCTAATGATCATGATCTTTTCCTCAAAGAAGTTCATGAATTTATTACTGCTGAAGTGAAAGCCATCCTCTCTTGGGGAATGCTGCTTTTTAGTTAGCTTTGCGACAGTATCAAAAATACATTTTGGATTGTTCTTATTTTCCTCAATTAAGTTGGAAAAATAGGATGATCGAGCAACAGTGAGTGCTCTTCAATACTGCACGGTACTGTCTTTCCAAGCTAGTCGGAAGACTTCCAGTTTGGTGTGGCGCCATTTCCGTTCCAATTTTCTGGAAGCTTGCTTCAGAGCTCGGGTATTTTCTGTATACCAGGGAGCTAGTTTCTTATGACAAATGTTTTTAGGGGTGCAACTGCATCTAGGGTATTGCGCAAGGTTAAATTGAGTTCCTCAGTTAGGTGGTTAACTGATTTTTGTCCTCTGACGTCCTTGGGTAGGCAGAGGGAGTCTGGAAGGGCATCAAGGAATCTTTGGGTTGTACGAGAATTTATAGCACGACTTTTGATGCTCCTTCGTTGGGGTCTGAGCAGGTTATTTGTTGCGATTGCAAACGTAATAAAATGGTGGTCCGATAGTCCAGGATTATGAGGAAAAACATTAAGATCCACAACATTTATTCCATGGGACAAAACTAGGTCCAGAGTATGACTGACAGTGAGTAGGTCCAGAGACATGTTGGACAAAACCCACTGAGTTGATGATGGCTCAGAAAGCCTTTTGGAGTGGGTCTGTGGACTTTTCCATGTGAATATTAAAGTCACCAAAAATTTGAATATCTGCCATCACTACAAGGTCCGATAGGAATTCAGGGAACTCCATGAGGAACGCTGTATACGGCCCAGGAGGCCTGTTAACAGTAGCTATAAAAAGTGATTGATTAGGCTGCATAGATTACATGACTAGACGCTCACTAGTCGCTCACTAGTGTAACCAGGAGGAGAGGCCTCATTTAACACAGTAAATTCACCAGGCTTAAGCCATGTTTCAGGTAGGCCAATCACATCAAGATTATGATCAGTGATTAGTTAATTGTCTATGACTACCTTGAAAGTGAGGGATCTAACATTAAGTAACCCTATTTTGAGATGTGAGATATCACAATCTCTTTCAATAATGACAGGAATGGAGGAGGTCTTTATTTCAGTGAGATTGCTAAAGCGAACACCGCCATTTTCTGTTTTCCTTAACCTAGATTGAGGCACAGACACTGTCTCAATGGGGATAGCTGAGCTGACTACATTGACTGTGCTAGTGGCAGACTCCACTGAGCTGGCAGGCTGGCTAACAGGTTGCAGGCCAGGCAGCAGGCTATCTCATTGTGGAGCTAGAGGAGTTAGAGCCCTGTCTATGTTCATAGATAAGATGAGAGCACCCCTCCAGCTAGGATGGAGTCAGTCACTCCTGAGCAGGCCAGGCTTGGTCCTGTTTGTGGGTGAGTCCCAGAAAGGGAGCCAATTATTTACAAATTCTATCTTTTGGGAAGGGCAGAAAACTATTTTCAACCAGCGATTGAGTTGTGAGAGCTCATCACTCCCCCTAACTGGGATGGGGCCAGAGACAATTACTTGATGCCGACACATCTTTCTAGCTGATTTCCAGGCTGAAGCTATGTTGCTCTTGGTGACCTCTGACTGTTTCATCCTAACATCGTTGGTACCGACGTGGATAACAATATCCCTATACTCTCTACGCTCGCCAGTTTTAGCTTTAGCCAGCACCCTCTTCAGATTAGCCTTTACGTCGGTAGCCCTGCCCCCTGGTAAACAGTGTATGATCGCTAGAGGATTATTTTTAAGTCTAATACTGCGGGTTATGGAGTTGCCAGTGACTAGGGTTTTCAATTTGTCAGAGCTAATAATGGGAGGCTTCGGCAGCTCAGACCCCGTAACGGGTGGAGGAGAGACCTGAGAAGGCTCGGCCTCTGACTCTGAGTCGTTGCTAAAAGGGGAAAACCGGTTGAAAGTTTCTGTCGGCTGAATGAGCGACACCGGCTGAGTATGCCGACAGCATTTCTTTCCAGAAAATTGTCCGGCTGCGGGTACTGTGTGGGGATATTTATACTACTATCTGTACTTACTGGTTGCACAGATGCTGTTTCATCCTTAAAATTGCCCTTGCCAAGGGGGCCAGGTACACAGTGTTTCCTCCGACACATTGGTGCGGCTGGCTTCCGGGTTGGAGGCGCGCTGTGTTAAGAAGCAGTGCGGCTTGGTTGGGTGGTGCTTCGGAGGACGCATGGCTTTCGACCTTCGTCTCTCCCGAGCCCGTACGGGAGTTGTAGCGATGAGACAAGATAGTAATTACTAGCGATTGGATACCACGAAAATTGGGGATAAAATTTTAAAATAAAAAAAATTAAAATTGCCCTTGCCTAACGATTGCATCTGAAGCTGTGCTTGCAACACGGCTATCCTCACCATAAGGCGATAGTTCTCCTGTATATTATGAGTACAGCTACTGCAATTAAATGTCATGGTGTTAATGTTACTACTTAGCTTTGGCTGGTGGTCCTGTAGAACCATGTCCAGATAAAGCGTCCAGGGTGAAAAAGTTAAATGAAAATAGTAGAGCGAGGTAAAAACTAAGACATTGGTAAATGTGTTAAATGCAGATTTTGATTAAACAGTTAGTAAAAGTAAAAACCAAAAGGTTGGTAGGTAGCCAAGTAGCAACAAACAGCACAGCAGCATGGAGACAGGTCCAACAGTTGTGACTTTGTGGCAGTGGTAACTAACCGATGTTTTTATTTATTTATTTTTATTTAACCTTTATTTAACTAGGCAAGTCAGTTAAGTTCTTATTTACAATGACGGCCTACCAAAAGGCAAAAGGCCTCCTGCGGGGATGGGGGCTGGGATTAAAAATACAAATATAGGACAAGACACCACAACACTACATAAAGAGCGACCTAAGACAACATAGCATGGCAGCAACACATGACAACACAGCATTGTAGCAACACCACATGACAACAACATGGTAGCAACACAACATGGCAGCAGCACAACATGGTACAAGCATTATTGGGCACAGACAACAGCACAAGAAGGCAAGAAGGTAGAGACAATAATACATCACGCAAAGCAGCCACACTGTCAGTAAGAGTGTCCATGATTGAGCCTTTGAATGAAGAGATGGAGATAAAACTGTCAATTTTGAGTGTTCTTTGCAGCTCTTTCCAGTCGCTAGCTGCAGCGAACTGAAAAGAGGAGTGACACAGGGATGTGGGGACCTTTAACATAATGTGACTGGCAGAACCGGTGTTGCATGTGGAGGATGAGGGCTGCAGTAAGTATCTCAGATAGGGGAGAGTGAGGCCTAAGAGGGTTTTATACATAAGCATCAACCAGTGGGTCTTGCGACAGGTACACAGAGATTACCAGTTTGCAGAGGAGTATAGGATGAAGTGATGTGGGAAATCTGATGGCCGAACGGTAAAGAAAATCTAGCCGCTCGAGAGCACCCTTACCTGCCGATCTATAAATTATATCTCCGTAATCTAGCATGGGTAGGATGGTCATCTGAATCAGGGTTAGTTTGGCAGCTGGGGTGAAAGAGAAGTGATTACGATAGAGGAAACCAAGTCTAGATTTAACCTTAGCCTGCAGCTTTGATATGTGCTGAGAGAAGGACAGTGAACCGTCTAGCCCTACTCCCAAGTACTTGTATGAGGTGACTACCTCAAGCTCTAAACCCTTCGAGGTAGTAATCACACCAGTAGGGAGAGGGGCATTCTTCTTACCAAACCACATGACCTTTGTTTTAGAGGTGTTCAGAACATGGTTAAGGTCAGAGAAAGCTTGTTTGACACTAAGAAAGCTTTGTCGTACAGCGTTTAACACAAAATCCGGGGAGGGGCCCGCTGAGTAGAAGACTATCATCTGCATATAAATGGATGAGAGAGGGTCCTACTGCCTGAGCTATATTGTTGATGTAAATTGAGAAGCGCGTGGGGACTAGGATCGAGCCTTGAGGTACTCCCTTGGTGACAGGCAGTGGCTGAGACAGCAGATGTTCTGACTTTATACAGCGCACTCTTTGAGATAGGTAGTTAGCAAACCAGGCCAAAGACCTCTCAGAGACACCAATACTCCTTAGTCGGCCCACAAGAATGGAATGGTCTACTGTATCAAAAGCTTTGGCCAAGTCAACTCAGTGACTGCCTGCAGTGAAAAACTTTGTAGTGGGGCAGGGGAAAAAGAGGGAGGAGCATCGGGGTTAGTCGCATTGGAAGGGGTGGAGATTAAAAAATGTTGGACGGGCAATGGCTGAGTCAAATAGGATAATGATCTTCATCAGATGACACTCATAGGACTTCATGTTACACAATATATGTATGTTTTGTTCGATAAAGTTCATATTTATATCCAAAAATCTTAGTTTACATTGGCGCGTTATGTTCAGTAATGTTTTGCCTCCAAAACATCCGGTGATTTTGCAGAGAGCCACATCAATTTACAGAAATACTCATAATAAACATTGATAAAATATACAAGTGTTATACATGGAACTTTTGATAAACTTCTCCTTAATGCAACCGCTGTGTCAGATTTCAAAAAAACTTTACGGAAAAAGCACACCATGCAATAATCTGAGTACAGCGCTCAGACACAAAAACAAGCCATACAGGTACCCGCCATGTTGTGGAGTCAACAGAAGTCAGAAATAGCATTATAAATATTCACTTACCTTTGATGATCTTCATCAGAATGCACTCCCAGGAATCCCAGTTCCACAATAAATGTTTGTTTTGTTCGATAAAGTCCATCATTTATGTCCAAATACTTCCTTTTTGTTCACGCGTTTAGTACACAAATCCAAACTCAGGAGGCACGGGCAAGTCCAGGCGAAAGTTCAGACGAAAAGTCATATTACAGTTCGTAGAAACATGTCAAACAAAGTATAGAATCAATGTTTAGGATGTTTTTATCATAAATCTTCAATAATGTTTCAACCGGAGAATTCCTTTGTCTGTAGAAATGCAATGGAACGCAGCTAACTCTCACGGGAGCGCGTGAGACTGAGCTCGTGGCACTCTGCCAGACCCCTGACTCAAACAGCTCTCATTCCCCCCTCCTTCACAGTAGAAGCATCAAACAAGGTTCTAAAGACTGTTGACATCTAGTGGAAGCCTTAGGAAGAGCAATATGACCCCATAGACACTGTATATTTGATAGGCAATGACTTGAAAAACTACAAATCTCAGATTTCCCACTTCCTGGTTGGATTTTCTCAGGTTTTTGCCTGGAGTTCTGTTATACTCACAGACATCATTCAAAAAGTTTTAGAAACTTCAGAGTGTTTTCTATCCAAATCTACTTAGCTTCTGGGCCTGAGTAGCAGGCAGTTTACTCTGTGCACCTTATTCATCCAAGCTACTCAATACTACCCCCAGCCATAAGAAGTTAATGAAGTGGTGATTTAAAGAGCCCAGCCATGTGCTCCTTGTCAGTAACAGCCACATTGTAACGACTCTCCTCTTCGTCTGATGATGAGGAATAGGAATCATCGGACCAATACGCAGCGTGGTAAGTGTTCATAGTAAATTTAATTAAATAAGCTGAACACTGAATGACAAAAAACAACAAAGAGAGTGAACGACACGAAACAGTCCTGTAAGGTGAAAAAACACAAAACAGGAAACTACCCACAAACACAGGTGGGAACAGGCTACCTAAGTATGGTTCTCAATCAGAGACAACGATTGACAGCTGCCTCTGATTGGGAACCATACCAGGCCAAACACATAGAAAAGGACAACATAGAACAAAACATAGAATGCCCACCCCAACTCACGCCCTGACCAAACCAAAATAGAGACATAAAAAGGATCTCTAAGGTCAGGGCGTGACAGTACCCCCCCCCCCCAAAGGTGCGGACTCCGGCCGCAAAACCTAAACCTATAGGGGAGGGTCTGGGTGGGCATCTATCCGCAGTGGCGGCTCTGGTGCGGGACGTAGACCCCGCTCCACCTTAGTCTTGGCCCACAGAGGTGGCGCCTCTGGAGCGGAGACCCTCGCCCCGGACTGGGGACCCTCGCAGCGGGCCCCGGACAGGAGGGCGACTCTGGCTGCTCCGGACAGGAGGGCGACTCTGGCTGCTCCGGACAGGAGGGCGACTCTGGCTGCCCCGGACAGGAGGGCGACTCTGGCTGCCCCGGACAGGAGGGCGACTCTGGCTGCCCCGGACAGGAGGGCGACTCTGGCTGCCCCTGGACAGGAGGGCGACTCTGGCTGCCCCGGACAGGAGGGCGACTCTGGCTGCCCCGGACAGGAGGGCGACTCTGGCTGCCCCGGACAGGAGGGCGACTCTGGCTGCCCCGGACAGGAGGGCGACTCTGGCTGCTCCGGACAGGAGGGAGACTCTGGCTGCTCCGGACTGGAGGGCGACGCTGGAGGCTCCGGACTAGAGGGCGTCGTTGGAGGCACCGGACTAGAGGGCGTCGCTGGAGGCTCTGGACTAGAGGGCGTCGCTGGAGGCTCCGGACTGACGGCCTTCGTTGGAGGCCTCGTGCCATAACTCCTCACTGGAGGCTTCGTGCCATGGATCATCACTGGAGGATTCGTACCATGGATCATCACTGGAGGCTTCGTGCCATGGATCATCCCTGGAGGCTTCGTGCCATGTATCACCACTGGAGGCTTCGTGCCATGTATCACCACTGGAGGCTTCTTGCCATGGATCACCACTGGAGGCTTCTTGCCATGGATCACCACTGGAGGCTTCTTGCCATGGATTATCACTGGAGGCTTCGTGCCATGGATCATCACTGGAGGCTTCTTGCCATGGATCATCACTGGAGGCTTTGTGCCATGGATCATCACTGGAGGCTTTGTGCCATGGATCATCACTGGAGGCTTTGTGCCATGGATCATCACTGGAGGCTTTGTGCCATGGATCATCACTGGAGGCTTTGTGCCATGGATCATCACTGGAGGCTTTGTGCCATGGATCATCACTGGAGGCTTCGTGCCATGGATCATCACTGGAGGCTTTGTGCCATGGATTATCACTGGAGTGGAGAGACAAACAGGAGGCCTGGCTCTGGGAGCAGGCACAGGACTCACCAGGCTGGGGAGACATGCAGGATGGTTAGGGCTTAGCACAGGCACAGGACTCACCAGGCTGGGGAGACATGCAGGAGGCCTTGTCCTTGGCCGAGGCACCGGATGCACTGGGCCGTGGAGGCGCACTGGAGGTCTCGAGCAACGAGCCTGCACAACCCGTCCTGGCTCGATGCCCACTCTAGCCCGGCCGATGCGAGGAGCTGCGATGTAGCGCACCGGGCTATGAACATGTACTGGAGACACCGTGCGCTCCACCGCATAACACGGTGCCTGACCAGTACGACGCTCCACCCGGTAAGCACGGGGAGTTGGCTCAGGTCTCCTACCTGACTCCGCCAATCTCCCCGTGTGCCCCCCCAACAATAATTCTGGGGCTGCCTCTCGTGCACCTCTCCTCGAGCTAACTCCTCGTAGCGTCGCCGCTCCGCTTTGGCTGCCTCCAGCTCCTCTTTAGGACGGCGATACCCTCCCGGCTGTGCCCAGGGTCCCTTGCCTTCCAAAATTTCCTCCCATGTCCAGGAGTCCATCAATTGCTGCTCCTTCCTACCACGCTGCTTGGTCCTTTGGTGGTGGGTAGTTCTGTAACGACTCTCCTCTTCGTCTGATGATGAGGAATAGGAATCATCGGACCAATACGCAGCGTGGTAAGTGTTCATAGTAAATTTAATTAAATAAGCTGAACACTGAATGACAAAAAACAACAAAGAGAGTGAACGACACGAAACAGTCCTGTAAGGTGAAAAAACACAAAACAGGAAACAACTACCCACAAACACAGGTGGGAACAGGCTACCTAAGTATGGTTCTCAATCAGAGACAACGATTGACAGCTGCCTCTGATTGGGAACCATACCAGGCCAAACACATAGAAAAGGACAACATAGAACAAAACATAGAATGCCCACCCCAACTCACGCCCTGACCAAACCAAAATAGAGACATAAAAAGGATCTCTAAGGTCAGGGCGTGACACACATTAAGGGACATGGGCAGCTGTGAGGAGGAGGGTTTATTCTCCGGGTCTTTAACCGTTTTCCAGAACTTCTTGGGATTAGACCCACAGAGAGAGAACTGCTCGCCTGAGTGTACTTATTTCAAATTTTCCTGAACTAGAGCCAGTCAGCCTGAGTATGCGTGTGCCAAGCCTTTTGCCAAATGGAATTCTTGAGGTAGAGTAACTCTGCCAGATCACGGTCAAACCAGGGGCTGAACCTGTTTTAATTCTCATTTTCTTTATGGGGGCGTGTTTGTTAACAATACCACTGAAAATATTAAAAAAGAAGGTCCAAGCGTCTTCGACAGAGGGGATCAAGCTGATTCTATACCAATTTACAGAGGCCGGGTCTTGAAGGAAGGCTTGCTCATTAAAGTTTTTTAGCAAGCGTCTGACAAATCAGGACAGGTCGTTTAACTGAGCATCCATTATGAACACAGGCTGTAAAACAGTGATCACTAAGGTCATTACTGATGTCACTGATTTGTTTCATTATTGACTGACGTGTGTGCATGTGTTCCCATACGCAGGTGTTCTTTGCCTCGGTGCGATCCGGAGGAGCCAGCCAGGTGTACTTTATGACCCTGGGGCGCACCTCTCTGCTCAGCTGGTAGAGAGACTACACCCCCTCTACACTGGAAACCAACCAACCACGTTTTACCCGACGTTCAGCGATGCCAACGGACAAAAGCCAACCACCTCCGACATAGACCTTCGACCCGGAGCATCGTGCTATATTGAGGATACACAACATCCAGATGACGTCGCCCCAGCCGTGAATACCAGATATGAGAATTGTAAAAAATGAAGTTAATTGATTATAAATCAAATAAAAAAATGTGAAGAAAGGGGGTGAACAATTTGCCCCACTTTGGTGCTCAACAGATTGTGGACACACGTCTGTGCGGGGCCGTTGCCCTGAAGGTGTGTGTGTGTGTGTGTGTGTGTGTGTGTGTGTGTGTGTGTGTGTGTGTGTGTGTGTGTGTGTGTGTGTGTGTGTGTGTGTGTGTGTGTGTGTGTGTGTGTGTGTGTGTGTGTGTGTGTGTGTGTGTGTTGGTGTGTGTGTGTGTCGTTCCTAGTTCCTGACTGTGGTATGGGCTTAAAGTCTACTACTAACTGTGCATCTTCTGCTCGTATTTCAGGTGCCCCCCTCCCCTCCACCCCTTCCTTTCCTTAGCGAAGGAGGGGCAGGGGGCGGAGCATACAGTGTTAATGCTACGGTAGTGTATGTCAATGTCTTTCTGTTTGGTCCAATGATTGCTGACTGCAGGGGGGGGGGGGGGGGGCAGGTGTTGAAGCTGTCAGTCAGGGAGGAGGCGGGAATAAAGAAGCTGAGCAAGGGAGCCAATTGGTTCTAGGCTCAGTGCTGTCATGACACAGTGTGTGGGAAGGGCCTATGCATTTTACCGTAAGTCTGTTATCTGAGAGGACTCAGCTGGAGTGTGTTGATAGTTAGGACAGCTACCGTATTTTAATGGGCAAGTTCATGGAAAAGGATTTGAACCAGATGGACTTTGAAATAGTGTTTTTTATTTTATTATGATTCCCTAAAAAAAGTAACTATTTGGAGTTAATATTTATTTGACCTTGGTTTTAAAAATCACAATGCACATAGCCTCCAGTCTTCTTTGCTTTTATTCCAACCCACAACACATTCAAATGCTTTAGGAGTCAGAGAGTGGGTGGGTAAAACATTTAAATAGTATCTATGTATAATAAATATTAATTTAATATCATTCATAGTTTCAATGGTCATGTTAGTGGAATCCTCAGTCCAACATGACGATGTGATCCGGCTTGGACCATCAGAGTCCAGGATGGAGGACATGGTCCTGATGTGAATAGACAGATATAATAAAAGAGAGTGGAGGAGAAGGTTCAGGTCATATACAGTTTGTGTGTGGTAGTAAAGGGGCCAATAGATGAGAGAGGAGGGGTGTCAATGTAAGTTTTTGTAGCAGAAAGGTTACACATGGTCAGCAAAACTCAATGGACTCATAGTCGGTGGATGGAAAAAACAGTGGTGTTTTATTGTTGTTTTTCATTAATATCTTTTTATGAATGCAATGCACTAAGTGTCAAGAATGTAGAAAGAAATATACTGTGTGGTGGTCAAAGGCATGAGAATTTTATTTGTGTTCCTTGTCACAAGTGATCAATTTCAAGTTGACACAAGTGAATATTAAACAATGGAGGCTCTAAGGAAGATGTCAGTTTTTGGGGCAATTCTGAATAGTTTCTGAGACTAGGTTGTGACTCCTTTCACAAACTCAATGTTTTAAAGTGAATCGGGGCTTGAGCGTTAACAGCTCTGAGTTGAGAAGGTGCTAGGCCACAGTAGTTTCCTGTGGGGCCGGTATGCTCACAGTAGCTTAATCAACCTGATGCGCTAACAGGGCTTAGACCTCAGTGTTTAACTGTAAACAACATTGCCAGGCTCAATAAAGAAGTCTTGAGCTCTACTTCTTGTCCTTCTCGTGTGATGTGTCAGCTTGTTAATGGAAGGCAAAACAAAACAACTGTTTCAAATCAGAGGAGAGCAGACTGGTCATCAGAAGCCAGAGCATGGGTGACATCTGTGATTCTACAGCTCTTTGAAGGTGTTCACCACAGAAACCCACTTTGGGAAGAATCTTTTTTGTTGTTGTTCACTGTTAAAGGGTATAGTCTGTACATCTGAAGACTATTCAATACACTGCAATATTCCCTGCCACGGCTCTCTCACGACAGGGTATCTGACCTGCCTAAAACATGGTGACAAACAACATGAATAATATTATTTTCCTGAGGAGGATTACCCTACTTTTCCCAAGGAACACAACTGTGTTTTAATGGTGATGATGGATCAAAGTTATTTCACCTAAGGGGACAGATTCTCTACCCTAACTGTGTTTCAGACTCCATGGTGGGTCAATCACTCTCTGAGTTGGGTCTTTCTCCTACTAACAGTCATGCCATTCATTGTGTGTAGAGCTGTGGGAAAGGCACTGCAAATTATACATCACAGAATTTTTTCACAAGCCAACCTTTTTTATATATGGAAAAAGAAACCAGTTTGAAAAGCGAACCCCAATGCTGTACGTGTGTGTGTTGAATAGCCCCCCCCCCCCAGCGCTGTCCCACTATGTCTTTCTGGTTACATCAAGGCCTTCATGAGTGGCGTAAGTGAGTTTATTAAGTTTATTAAGTTTATGGTTATTGATATTCTATTAATGGAAAAACGGACAACAATTTCTTCGCAATCTGAAAAGCATTCGCTTGCTGATTTTATGTTTTATAAAAGTGCCAAGATGGCAACATTAAAAGTGTAAAAGGAATGACGAAACCACAATGTTGATAAATATACTTTTTTAAGATCTCACTTGAAGCATTAAGTTTTAGACTTAGTTAAGAAGCTTAACAATAGTTTATGTACTCTGCAGTGGTTGACTATTATAACGCTCATGTTAGGTTGAGAAAATGGCAATGTTTACAGAGGCAATGTTTTGTTACACTAATGTGTATCATGATATTCGTTTTTTTAGCTTGTTTTATATTGAACATGATTTTCGTCAATAATCCTAAATTATGCCTTTTTTATTTTTTTTTCAAACAACTCAAAACACAATAAACAATACACATGCAACATTTGATTCTCCAGATGATCCCATAACATCGTTCCCAGAGTTGTGGGGACATTGTAGTGACATAAAGTCCGTTCCTTGCAGGCTTGGATGTAAGTCAGGCTTGGGTGTTTTTCTCCAGTGTTTCTGCCATGCTACTCTAACTTATGTGCTCTCTGTGTATGACAGGAAGTCTTGTATTTTCCTGAAGGTCTTTTCTCTTTGAATAAACTCTAAAGTAATATAAAGATTTACTGTAGTCTTTTGTCTTGTCCCCTCTCTGACTGACTGAATTCTTGAAGTGGAGAGTGCGAGAATGTCATCATGCATTATCCAATAGTATGTCCCTGATGGTAAGAAATATTTTCTACAACAAATACATTACATACAAAAGTATGTGGGCAGCCCTTCAAATTAGTGGATTTGGCAATTTCAGCCACACCCATTGCTGACGGGTGTATAAAATCGAGCACACAGTCATGCAATCTCCATGGACAAACATTGGCAGTGACTTTCAATGTGGCACTGTCATAGGATGCCACCTTTCCAAAAAATCAGTTTGTATCATTTCTGCCCTGCTAGAGTTGCCCCGTTGAACTAAGTTATGTTATTGTGAAGTGGAAACGTCTAGATTCTAGAAGCAACAACGTCTCAGCCGCGAAGTGGTACAGTAGGCCACAGCAGCTCACAGAACGGGACCGCAGAGCAGCCACTGAATATCCCTCTGAGCATGGTGAAGTTATTAATTACACTTTGGATGGTGTATCAATACACCCAGTCACTACAAAGATAGAGGCGTCCTTCCTAACTCAGTTGACAGAGAGGAAGGAAACCACTCAGGGATTTCACCATTTGGCCAATGGTGACTTTTAAACAGTTACAGTTTAATAGCTGTGATAGGAGAAAACTGAGGATGGATCAACAACATTGTACATACTCCACAATACTAACTTAAATTACAGAGTGAAAAGGAGGTCTGCACAGAATAAAAATATTCCAAAACATGCATCCTGTTTGCAACAAGGCACTAAAGTAAAACTGCAAAAAATGTGGCAGAGAAATGAACTTTTATGTCCTGAATACAAAGCATTATGTTTGGGGCAAATCCAACACAACACATCACTGAGTACAACTTCATATTTTCAAGCATGGTGGTGGCTGCATCATATTATGGGTATGTTTGTCATCAGCAAGGACTAGGGAGTTTTTTAGGATACAAATAAACTGAGTAGAGCTAAGCACAGGCAAAATCCTAGAGGAAAACCTGGTTCGGTCTGCTTTCCAACAGACGCTGGGAGACAAATGTACCTTTCAGTAGGACAATAGCCTAAATCACAAGGCCAAATATACACTGGAGTTGCTTATCAAGACGACATTGAATGTTCCTGACTGGCCTAGTTACAGTTTTGACTTAAATCGTCTTGAAAATCTATGGCAAGACTTGGCTGTCATGCAATGATCAACAACCAACTTGACAGAGCTTGAATAATTTAAAAAAGATGTGCAAATATTGTACAGTCCAGGTGTGCAAAGCTCTTAGGGATGTACCTACGTATAAAGACTCAGCTGTAATTGCTGCCAAAGGTGATTCTATCATGTATTTACTCAGAGGTCTGAATACGTTCGTAAAATATATGTTTCTTTATTTTATTTGCAAGACATTTGCAAAGATTTCAAAAAACACATTTTAATTTTGTAATAATGGGGTTTTGTGTGTAGATGGGTTAGGGGAAAAAACGATTTAATCCATTTCGAGTTCAGGCTGTAACAACAAGATGTGCACACACTAACAAGCTTGATTTGATTTGGTACATACAAAAGATACACTAGGGTATGTGTTGGCTTGTACTGTACAAATGTAATCTGAGGGAACTGAGACAGTTTGTTTTTATATTTTCCCAACTTCAGTTTAATTAACTGCTCTGTATTAGTAGTAGTGGTAGTTGTAGTGGTAGTAGTAGACTAAGACAGTGGGTATAACAGTTTACATATAAGTTATTTTCCTCTTATCATGAAATTCTTACTTATAAGCCCTTTGCCAACAATGTAGTTTTAAGAAAAAAAAGAGGTAAGAAGCTGTTAAGAAGCCTTTTGGACCTAGACTTGGCGCTCTGGTACCGCTTGCCGTTTGGTAGCAGAGAGAACAGTCTATGACTAGGGTGGCTGGAGTCTTTGGCAATTTTTAGGGCCTACCTCTGACACTGCCTGGTATAGAGGTCCTCGATGGCAGGAAGCTTGGCCCCAGTGATGTACTGGTCCGTACGCACTACCCTCTGTAGCACCTTGTGGTTGGAGGCCGAGCAGTTGCCATACCAGGCGGTAATGCAACAAGTCAGGATGCTCTCGATGGAGCAGCTGTATACTTTTTTGAGTATTTGTATTTGTATTTATTAGGGATGCCAAGAAATCAGCCACTCTTCCTGGGTTCCAAACACATTAAAGCACTTACATGACATATAAAACAAAAGATAAAACAGTACATCATATACATTATTACACCACTACATACTGTATCTACAATACAAAATGTACAATACAAAATGTATAATACCACCATACAACAATATTACAATGTATGCATATGCGTGTGTCTGTACCTTCGTGTGTATCTCTTCACAGTCCCCGCTGTTCCATAAGGTGCCATTTTTACCTGTTTTTTTTTTTACATCTGTTGTACATATAGTCTTGGCCAAAAGTTTTGAGAATGACACAAATATTATATTCCACAAAGTTTGCTGCTTCAGTGTCTTTAGATATTTTTGTCAGATGTTACTATGGAATACTGAAGTATAATTACAAGCATTTCATAAGTGTCAAAGGCTTTTATTGACAATTACATGAAGTTAATGCAAAGAGTCAACATTTGCAGTGTTGACCCTTCTTTTTCAAGACCTCTGCAATCCGCCCTGGCATGCTGTCAATTAACTTCTGGGCCACATCCTGCCTGATGGCAGTCCATTGTTGCATAATCAATGCTTGGAGTTTGTCAGAATTTGTGGGTTTTTGTTTGTCCACCCGCCTCTTGAGGATTGACCACAAGTTCTCAATGGGATTAACTTCTTGTCAATATGGGGGCGCTGTTTCCACTTTGGA
The DNA here is from genome assembly GCF_016432855.1 of Salvelinus namaycush. Classification (NCBI taxonomy): domain Eukaryota; kingdom Metazoa; phylum Chordata; class Actinopteri; order Salmoniformes; family Salmonidae; genus Salvelinus; species Salvelinus namaycush. Next base: position 27,973,878 of record NC_052325.1, on the reverse strand, counting down.
AAAAATTGTGCCCAAATTAAACTGCCTCGTACTCTATTCTAGATCGTACAATATGCATATTATTATTACTATTGGATAGAAAAAACATATGTAGCATGAAGATAGCCATTAGGAAGGATTAACAGCAGGTTTAAAGTTAGTTCTGATAAAAGAGTAACACTTTATAGATTTGAGAATGGTCCAGCAGTTACCAAGTCAGAACAGTAGGCTAAGTTATGAGGGAGAAAGAGACCAAATTATTAGGGTGAGGCACATGGGTTACTAACAGCTTACTACAACCTACACTTATGTATACTGTATCTAAGAAAGTAAAACTATCTCCCTGGCATATTACATAATTTATGCAGTAGCATACAAGACATTTTTGGACTCAGAGCTATGCTATGCCCACTTGAACAGGAATGTTGCGCGGCTGTCCTTCTTGTGGGCAAATTTTGCCATGAAACTTTGTCATCAAAGTCTGACATTCTCTGGATTTCTGGTGCTTTCAAGACAACTAGGAACTCTAGAAAGAGGCCTGAGTTCCCGATATGGAATCCCGAGTTGTATGACCGTTCAAAACGTATTTTCCCAGTCGGAGCTCGTTTTTTTCTGAGTTCCCAGTTGTTTTGAGCGCGGCAGATGTCATGCTGGCTTGACAGCATGGCCAACGTATTCAACCTTTTCTGGCCCATGGTGTTGCATGTGAATGTTTATCCTTTTAAGCTTGGTAAAGAGAGACCCTTAAACTCAGACTTGCACCACACACCCTCTCCACCGAATGGCAGGCAGGCAGGCAGGGGAAGCAAAATAGGGATTACTTTTCAACGCTTGCAGTTAGTGAATGATTCCTTCCAAACCACTCATTGTTGAATTTGCGATTTCCAACTTGTTGTGTAATGTTTATGTTAATTGGCCGATGACCACTGATATGTTTTATCCATGATTTCTCTTCATATGACAAGGATGGAAAAGGATTTGCCAGTAGATTTTCAACGTGATTCATGAGGATGACTGCTTGTCTAGCTTGCTAGCTAAGATTTTGAAAGTATGACGTTGACATGATCAGTCCAATCAAAGCTACAGTAGATCTAACGTGATTTGACGTCATTTTATCTGTGGCCAATGACCTTGAGCCTTTTGGAATGGCACTTCTAATGTAAATCTATGGCAGCACCCAAGGGGGCTTGAACTTTCAAGCTCTCCATGTAGATTTTGTGGTGATGTAGTGTCCCCATTGAGTGACAGAACACTGAGACAATCACAGCAATAGTAGAGAAGATTATCAACCCCTACCCTCTGTATTTTCCGCTGGCTGCCCCTCCACGACAGAAAGCACTGAGATTTTTGGAGATGCCTTACTCAAGAAAGCATAAAATATAATCATTTTTTTATATTTTATTTTTTACATTTTTGCAAACTGATATGTGACACGAAGTAAAAATTCCCTGTCTTAGGTCAATAAGGATCACCACTTTATTTTGAGAATGTGAAATGTCAGAATAATAATAGAGAGAATAATTTAATTCAGCTTTTATTTCTTTCATCACATTCCCAGTTTGTCAGAAGTTTACATACACTCAATTAGTATTTGGTAGCATTGCCTTTAAATTGTTTAACTTGGGTCAATGTTTCGGGTAGCCTTCCACAAGCCACCCACAATAAGTTGGGTGAATTTTGGCCCATTCCTCCTGACAGAGCTGGTGTAACTGAGTCAGGTTTGTAGGCTTCCTTGCTCGCACACGCATTTTCAGATCTGCCCACACATTTTCTATAGGATTGAGATCAGGGCTTTGTGATGGCCACTCCAATACCTTGACTTTGTTGTCCTTACGCCATTTTGCCACAACACAAGAATGCTTGGGGTCATTGTCCATTTGGAAGACCCATTTGTGACCAAGCTTTAACTTCCTGACTGATGTCTTGAGATGTTGCTTCAATATATCCACATAATTTTCTTACCTCATGATGCCATCTATTTTGTGAAGTGCACCAGTCCCTCCTGCAGCAAAGCACCCCCACAACATGATGCTGCCACCCCCGTGCTTCACGGTTGGGATGGTGTTCTTCGGCTTTCAAGCCTCCCCCTTTTTCCTCCAAACATAACGATGGTCATTATGGCCAAGCAGTTCTATTTTTGTGTCATCAGACCAGAGGACATTTCTCCAAAAAGTACGATCTTTGTCCCCATGCAAACCGTAGTCTGGCTTTTTTATGGCGGTTTTGGATCAGTGGCTTCTTCCTTGCTGAGCGGCCTTTCAGGTTATGTCGATATAGGACTCGTTTTACTGTGGATATAGATACTTTTGTACCTGTTTCCTCCAGCATCTTCGCAAGGTCCTTTGCTGTTGTTCTGGGATTGATTTGCACTTTTCGCACCAAAGTACGTTCATCTCTAGGAGACAGAACGCGTCTCCTTCCTGAGCGGTATGACGGCTGCATGGTCCCATGGATTTTATACTTGCGTACTATTGTTTGTACAGATGAACATGGTACCTTCAGGCGTTTGGAAATTGCTCCCAAGGATGAACCAGACATGTGGAGGTCTGCAATTATTTTTCTGAGGTCTGTGATATTTCTGTTTAATAAATGTGCAAACATTACTAAAAACCTGTTTTTGCCTCGTCATTATGGGGTATGTGGCAAAATGTCGCAAAAGTCAAGGGGTCTGAATACTTTCCGAATGCACTGTATGTCATGAGGTCCACCTGGCTACCACAACACAATGTCTTCAGTAAGGTTTGTGGTCCTCACGGAGAAGCAACTCCACCATGGAGCTCATGTTGTGTCTCAATTGCACTGGCTCTTTAAGTAGCCCCCACCATTTAGCTCTGCCTGGAGGCCCTCTAAAGCCTTATTCACACTGCAGGCTTTAAAATTATACTTCAGGATTGTGGCAATGAGGCCCTTTATTTACTTCCCCAGAGAACTTGTGGATATAATTTGTATGTGTCCAGTATGAAGGAAGTTAGAGGTAGTTTTGCAAGCCAATGCTAACTAGCATTAGTGCAATGACTGGAAGTCTATGGGTATCTGCTAGCATAGATTCCCTACACTATTCATTGTTTCTTTTCTCACATAAACTGAAATTAAGCAAACAGTGTCGAATTTTAGCAACCAAGAATTGACAGAGCGATTTCCACTAGATAACATAGACACAAAGTCAGAACAGCTTTCCCATTTTGACAACAGATGCCGCTCCGGCGGGAGAAAACAATAAGCGAATATCACAGCCAATCACAACGCTGGTGGGTAAGTACAGTAATACTGTGAAACACTACCATTCTACTATTACATCAGATATATTATGGACATTTTCTGAAATTACAATACAAAAAAAATCCTATGTGTAGCACCTTTAACCAGTGATAACTAGAGAAGTAACGTTAAAGCTAGAATTCTTAGTTGAAGCGGTCCCCCCGCCTGAGGGATGGGCCTGGAGAAATGTAAGCTCTCAAATTCATGGACACAGCTATCGATGCAAGCACTGACCATCTATGATATCAACATTTGAGTTTTAACCATGTTTTGAGGCAATACAGTGTTTGTTTACATTTACATTGTTTAGAAACATTGGAGTAAAACGAGCTTGTATTTTGGTTCTGATGGTGTACGACAGTTGAACTAAGCTCATGAGGGATTTATAAGTTATCCTTTAAGAGTCAATGGGTATACAGTATATCATTAATTTATGACTATATCATTAATGTATGCTAAGAATGTGTTAGTTGTTGCTGCCGGTTAGTACTCTGTATGATCATGGAGTAAAAAGCGTTGGCCATGCACGTATTAAAGAGAGAGAGTGCAGAGCTGTGACCCTGCATGAGTAACCTGCTAAAAAAAAGTCAACTGTGTCAACCCCAGGAGTGGAATTTTCGAGGGTGTTTAGTGGTGTGTGTGGTTGACTTCTGAGTAAAGTGTTGACTAGGGTTCAGTCAGGTAGGTGACATTTAGAGTTTTTTAAATTGTATTTTGTACTGCCTTGATGTTCTTCTCTGTTACGTTCATTTGTGAGTCGCATTATCTTGTTTTGCATTTCACATTTTAATTCCTTCTGTTGCGTATGAAAGTAGTGTAGTGGATCATGCACAAAGTAGCCTACACAATCACAAAGCATGTGAAATATAGTTGATAAACTAGTTTCAGTGGAATATCATCTGCAGGCAGCAAGAGCGCTCAGCTCTTAACTAGTTGTCGCATGGAGCAGCTCACAGAAGAATGACATCGGTATCCGGTAGGTAGGAAATACGTTTCCACATATGATATCTACCAGTAAATGCTAACTAAGGCAACAATGGGTATGCAAATCAGGTATTGAACAAGTTTTGTCCTTAGTCTTGGTTAGTAGGTTATTTGCAATGTGCAATCCATTCACCATGCACTGTTTGCATGAACATTTCTAAAGGGTTTCCCCAAAAAACTTTCCAATTAAATGTTGACTGCAATGTACGCCTACCTGACAGAATGATATAATGCTGAGTTGTACCAATGGGGAGGTCATTTGTATTGAATTTGAAAATTATTTCTGTAAAATAAGAAATGCCAAAAGTGCCAGTAAATGCAAATGCATATACAAACCTTTTTTTCCCCTCATACTTTTTACCCCCTTTCTCCCCAATTATTGGGATATCCAATTGGTATGCTCTTTTCTCATCGCTGCAGCTCCCGTACTGACTCGGGAGAAGCGAAGGTCGAGAACCATGTGTCCTCAGAAACACAACCCCCGCCAAGCCGCACTGCTTCTTGACAGCCTGCTTGCTTAACCCGGAAGCCAGTCGCACCAATGTGTCGGAGGAAACACTGTACAGCTCGCGACCGAAGTCAGCGTGCATGCGCCCGGCTGCCACAAGAAGTCGCTAGAGCGCGATGGGACAAGGACATCCCAGCAGGCCAAACCCTGCCCTAACCCGGACGATGCTGGGCCAATTGGGCGCCGCCTAATGGGTCTCCCGGTCAGGCCGGCTGTAAAACAGCCTGGGATCAAACCCAGATCTGTAGTGAAGCCTCTAGCACAGCGATGCAGTGCCTTACACCGCTGCGCCACTAGGGAGGCCCCATATACACATTTAATTTGAGTGGTATTTGATCTATTGCTGGTTTCATACATTTAAGTTGACCTATTCCCTTGAGATCAGCAAGACTAAAATCAAACAAATGAGAGATGACAATAAGAGAAAGTTGGTGGTTACATAGTTCCCCCCACCTGAGTATTAACCGCTGTGTGTTTGTGTTTGAGCGAGAGTCCATGTGCACCTGTGGTTGTGTGACTGCACGATAGGTTCCAAGAAGTGCATTCACATGATGTTTCTGTGAATCTCTGAGGTAGAAGCCACTTCCTAGCTCTAGGACAGAAGTAGGGCAGGGCCCCTAAAAGGCGGGGGTATCCTACATCTTCTGACTCACTCCTGTGCCTCTGTTTGGTTAGGACTGGGGATTCTCAAATCAAATGGGGGAAAAATCCAGGTGAGGTTTTACACATCAAGAAAACAACCTCCAGCATTGTCTTGTCAACCTAAAGAGTTTAACTTAAAATCACACTTCAGCGAACCTGAAACCCCTCATTGTGAAACGAAGTGAAGAGGAGCACCTTGGGTTTATCATCTCTAAGAAGGTAAATGTATTCATATAGGTACTGCAATTGTTACTCCAAACTATTGGTACACTTGGGCTTATTATGTATGTAGCCATTAGGAAGGAATAACAGCATGTTTCAAGTTAGTTCTGATAATAGAGCAAAATGTTATCCAGAATGGTCCAGCAGCTATGTCATGGGGCCCACCTTGCTACCACAATAGACTGACTATAGTAAGGGTTGTGGTCCCTACGATGAAGCTATATACAGGGAGTACTGGTACCAGATCAATGTGCCGGAGTAATTGAACTAGATATTTACATGAAGGCAGGGTAAAGTGACTAGACATCAGGATAGAGAATAATAAGAGTAAAATAATGAACAGAGTAGTAGCAGCATATAATGAGTGTAAACGTGTGTGTGTGTTTGTGTTGTGTCGGTAAACGTGTGTCTGTGTTGTCGGTATGCGTGTGTGTGTGTTACGTATGTGTCCGTATGTAATGTATGTGAATGTGTGTGTATATATCCTGGTTCCCCAACACTGGCCGAATTTAGCCCATGGTTCATTGTTTTATATATATATATATATATATATATATATATATATATATATATATATATATATATATATATATACATACAGTTGAAGTTGGAAGTTTACATAACCCTTAGCCAAATACATTTAACCTCAGTTTTTCACAATTCCTGACATTTAATCCTAGTAAAAATGCCCTGTCTTAGGTCAGTTAGGATCACCACTTTATTTTAACTTCTTATGGCTGCAGGGGCAGTATTGAGTAGCTTGGATGAAAGGTGCACAGAGGTGCCCATAGTAAACTGCCTGCTCCTCAGTCCCAGTTGCTAATATATGCATATTATTATTCATATTGGATAGAAAACACTTTGAAGTGTCTAAAACTGTTTGAATTATGTCTGTGAGTATAACAGAACTCGCAAAAACCTGAGAAGTTCCACTTCTTGTTTGAATTGTTTCTGAGGTGGCAGATTTTCAACCAAGCTCTCATTGACATTACAGCGAGATATTGATGAGTTTTAACTTCCTACGGCTTCCACTAGATGTCAACAGTCAATAGAACTTCGTCTGATGACTCTAATGTGAAGGGGGGCCGAAGGAGACTGCCACGAGCTGACCATGCTTTCACATGCGCCTTCACATGAGGAGGACCTCCGTTCCACCGCTCTTCTGAAGTCAATCTAATTCTCCTGTTAGAACGTTATTCAAGATGTATGTTAACAACATTCTAAAGATTGAGTTACGGAACTTTTTGACATTTCGTCACGTTATAGAGGATGCGCTTTGTGACTTTGGAATTGTTTACCACTAACGCGCTAACCAAAGTAGCTAATTGGACATAAATAACGGGCATTATCGAACAAATCAAGCATTTATTGTGGACCTGGGTTTCCTAGGACTGCATTCTGATGAAGTTCATCAAAGGTAAGGAGACATTTATCATGTATTTTCTGGTTTCTGTTGACCCAAACATGGCGGCTAATTTGGCTATTGTTCTGAGGTCCGTCTCAGATTATTGCATGATTTGCTTTTTCCGTAAAGTTTTCTTGAAATCTGACACAGCGGTTGCATTAAGGAGAGGTATATCTATAATTCCATGTGTATAACTTGTATTATCATCTACATTTATGATGAGTATTTCTGTTGAAATGATGTGGCTATGCAAAATCACTTGATGTTTTTGGAACTAGTGAATGTAACGCGCCAATGTAAACTCAGATTTTTTGTTATAAATATGAACTTTATCAAACAAAACATGCATGTATTGTGTAACATGAAGTCCTATGAGTGTCATCTGATGAAGATAATCAAAGGTTAGTGATTAATTTTATCTCTATTTCTGCTTTTTGTGAAAGCTATCTTTCGCTGGAAAAATGGCTGTGCTTATTGTGGTTTGGTGGTGACCTAACATAATCGTTTGTAGTGCTTTCGCTGAAAAGCATATTTGAAATCGGAAACTTTGGTGGGATTAACAACAAGATTACCTTTAAAATGATATAAGACACATGTATGTTTGAGGAATTTTAATTATCAGATTTCTGTTGTTTTGAATTTGGCACCCTGCACTTTCACTGGCTGCTGCCATATCGATCCCGGTAGCGGGATGCAGCCATAAGAAGGTAAGAATGTGACATGTCAGAATAATAATAGAGAGAATGATTTATTTCAGCTTTTATTTCTTTCATCACATTCCCAATGGGTCAGAAGTTTACATACACTCAATTAGTATTTGGTAGCATTGCCTTTAAATTGTTTAACTTCGGTCAAACGTTTCGGGTAGCCTTCCACAAGCTTCCCACAATAAGTTGGGTGAATTTTGGCCCATTCCTCCTGACAGAGCTGGTGTAACTGAGTCAGGTTTGTAGGGATCCTTGCTCGCATACGCTTTTTCAGTTCTGCCCACACATTTTCTAGGATAGGATTGAGGTCAGGGTTTTGTGATGGGCACTCCAATACCTTGACTTTGTTGTCCTTAAGCCATTTTGCCACAACTTTGGAGGTATGCTTGGGGTCATTGTCCATTGGAAGACCCATTTGCGACCAAGCTTTAACTTCCTGACTGATGTCTTGAGATGTTGCTTCAATATATCCACATAATTGTCCTCCCTCATGATGCCATCTATTTTGTGAAGTGCACCAGTCCCTCCTGCTGCAAAGCACCCCCACAACATGATGCGTCACGGTTGGGATGGTGTTCTTCGGCTTTCAAGCCTCCCCCTTTTTCCTCCAAACATAACGATGGTCATTATGGCCAAGCAGTTCTATTTTTGCTTCATCAGACCAGTGGACATTTCTCCAAAAAAGTACGATCTTTGTCCCCATGTGCAGTTGCAAACTAGTCTTTTTTATGGCAGTTTTGGAGCAGTGGCTTCTTCCTTGCTCAGCGGCCTTTCAGGTTATGTTGATATAGAACTCGTTTTACTTTGGATATAGATACTTTTGTACCTGTTTCCGCTAGCATCTTCACAAGGTCCTTTGCTGTTGTTCTGGGATTGATTTGCACTTTTCGCACCAAAGTACGTTCATCTCTAGGAGACAGAACGCGTCTCCTTCCTGAGCGGTATGACGGCTGCGTGGTCCCATGGTGTTTATACTTGCGTACTATTGTTTGTACAGATGAACGTGGTACCTTCAGGCGTTTGGAAATTGCTCCCAAGGATGACCCAGACTTGTGGTGGTCTACAATTTTCTTTCTGAGGTCTTGGCTGATTTCTTTTGATTTTCCCATGATGTCAAGCAAAGAGGCACTGCGTTTGAAGGTAGCCTTGAAATACATCCACAGGTACACCTCCAATTGACTCAAATGATGTCAATTAGCCTATCAGAAGCTTCTGACATTATTTTCTGGAATTTTCCAAGCTGTTTAACCTTTTATGGCGGCAGCCCGACACCGGTACACCTATGACAACATCCAGCTCAAAGTGCAGGGCGCGAAATTCAAAAAAATATTTTTTTTAAATATTTAACTTTCACACATTAACAAGTCCAATACAGCATATGAAAGGTACACATCTTGTGAATCAAGCCAACATGTCCGATTTTTTAAATGTTTTACAGGGAAGACAAAATATGTAAATCTATTAGCTAACCACGTTAGCAAAAGACACCACTTTTCTAACTCCATCAGTTTCTTACTCCATCAGGTGCTATCACAAATTCGACCAAATAAAGATATAAATAGCCACTAACCAAGAAAAAACTTCATCAGATGCCAGTCTGATAACATATTTATTGTATAGCATAGGTTTTGTTAGAAAAATGTGCATATTTCAGGTATAAATCATAGTTTGCCATTGCAGCCACCATCACAAATCTCACCAAAGCGACTAGAATTACTACAGAGAGCAACGTGTATTACCAATTTACTCATCATAAAACATTTCTTAAAAATACACAGCGCATAGCAATGGAAAGACACAGATCTTGTGAATTCAGACAACATTTCAGATTTTCTAAGTGTTTTACAGCGAAAACACAATAAATCGTTATATTAGCATACCACATATGCAAACGTTACCCGAGCATTGATTCAAGCCAAAGAGAGCGATATCGTTATCATCGCCAAAATATATTAATTTTTTCACTAACCTTCTCAGAATTCTTCCGATGACACTCCTGTAACATCATATTACAACATACATATAGAGTTTGTTCGAAAATGTGCATATTTAGCCACAAAAAACCGTGGTTATACAATGAGAATAGTAGCCAACCTGGGCCGAAAACGTCGGCCGCCATCTTTGACAGTGATCTAATCTAATGCATAACTAATCATAAACTTTACTAAAAAATATAGGGTGGACAGCAATCGAAAGACAAATTAGTTCTTAATGCAATCGCTGAATTACATTTCTAAAATTATCCTTACTGTGCAATACAGGGTTCGCCAAGCGAAGCTACACAAAAAAAAATGGCGATTTATGCGTTTAACATTTTTCAACAGAACAACGATTTATCATCATAAATAGTTCTTACTATGAGCTGATCTTTCATCAGAATCTTGGGCAATGTATCCTTTCTCGGGTCTAATCGTCTTTTGGTCGAAAGATGTCCTCTTGTCCCGTCGAAATGGCCACTAACGTTCGACCGGTACTGGAAACGTGCCCAGCGCTTCAAAGTGCACCACAAAGAAATGCCTCAAAATCGCACTAAACGGATATAAATTGCTATAAAACGGTTTAAATTAACTACCTTATGATGTTTTTAACACCTATAACGAGTAAAAACATGACCGGCGATATATAAGTGGCTAAACCAAAGCTTGGAAGGAGGCCAGTCCCGACGTCCATCGTGCGTCAGGCGCAGGAAGAAAAGAAAGCTACTTCCGCCTTGTGCTCTTTTATACAGGCCCTGATTGCGCAATCGACTCCATTCAAATTGTCACCTCTTACTGACATCTAGAGGAAGGCGTAGGCAGTGTTTGTATCCTCATAGCATTTACAGGGACCTTAAAACTGACCTGGGACCAGGGGCCAAGATTTCTGAAATCTCACTCCCTGTCAGGAAAAGTGCTGTAGAATGAGTTCTGTTTCACTCAGAGACATAATTCCAACGGTTATAGAAACTAGAGAGTGTTTTCTATCCAATAATAATAATAATATGCATATTGTACGAGCAAGAATTGAGTACGAGGCCGTTTGAAATGGGCACGATTTAACTGGCTACTCAATACTGCCCCTTGCAGCCATAAGAAGTTAAAGGCACAGTCATCTTAGTGTATGTAAACTTCTGACTCACTGGAATTGTGATACAGTGAATTATAAGTGAAATAATCTGTCTGTAAACAATTGTTGGAAAAATGACTTGTGCCATGCACAAAGTAGATGTCCTAACCGACTTGCCAAAACTATAGTTTGTTAACAAGACATTTGTGGAGTGATTGAAAAACAAGATTCCAACCTGAGTGTATGTAAACTTCCGACTTCAACTGTAACTAATGTAGGTGACTAGCTTTGCTAACCTCTGTAGCTAGCTAGCAAGCAATGCTAAAGGGATTGCAAACAGGTTAGCATAATTGTAGCGAAACAGATTTATTTTTCTTCTAAATATTAGCTAGCTGGCTAGCATTGATGAGGCCAGCAAACATACTCTTGGAATGTATTTCCTCCAACGTTATAATGAAAAGCTACCTCTCAGTCCCAAAACACAAGTTTTATGGAGACTTGTGGGCGACGTGCTGATGATGTTGCCCACTGTATGCACTTTCGGTAGCATGAATTTGTCCAGACTGAGGAGAAATCCACACACAATGCGTCCCTGACTACCTCCTGAGGTAAAGATCTGAACACAATCAAATCACAATGTAACTGTTGTGCATCTAGACCCATCTTTTCAATGCGATCTTCGTATTCTGATTGCATAAGTCACTTGTAAGTGTCATATGTAGACACGGCCTAAGTGTGCATAGAGTCAGTGCAAGATAGGGTCACTGTGGATATCCAAACGGGTAACCATTTATTTAACTATTTAGCAATCTTATGGCTATTTCAAAGTCTTAAGTCTTGGGGGTAGAAGCTGTCTCGGAGTCTGTTGATTCGACCACTGTTTGCTGGACGGTAGCAGAGTGAACAATTTATGGCTTTGGTGACTGGAATCTTTGGCAATATTTCGGACCTTCCTCTGACACTGCCTGATATACTGTAGAAGTCCTGGATGGCAGGACCTCTGTTGCGATTTGCATTCGAGGGCGGTGTATTTGCCATACAGAGCTGTGATGCAGCCAGTCAAGATGCTCTCGATGGTGCAGCTATAGAACTTTTTGAGGATCCGAGGGCCCATGACAAATCTTTTCAGCCTCTTGAGGGGGAAGAGGCGCTGTCGTTCCCTCTTCACGACTGTGCGGGTGTTTGTGTGTGTTAAGTCTTTAGTGATGTGGACACCAAGGAAGTTGAAGCTCTCAATCCGCTCCACTACAGCCCCATCCATGTGGATGTGGCCGTGCTCTCCCCTCTTTATGCTGTAGTCCACGATCAGCTCCTTGGTCTTACTGACGTTGAGGGAGAGATTGTTGTCCTGGCACCACAATGCCAAGTCTCTGACTTAATCCCGGTAGGTTGTCTCACCGCCATCAAACTTGATGATGGTGTTGGAGTTGTGCGTGGCTATGCAGTCGTGGGGGAACAAGGAATACAGGAGGGGATTAAACACATACCCCTGAGGGGCCCCTGTGTTGATGGTCAGCATGGCGGAAGTGCTGTTGCCTACCCTCACCACCTGGGGTCTGGGGCTGTCTCATTACGAAGTCCAGGATCCAGTTGCAGAGGGAGGTTATCAGTCCCAGGATCCCCAGCTTGGTGATCGGGTTGGAGGGCACTCACCTTTCCTCACTTTTTCAACTGCTACCGTGCGGGTCCCTGCGGGGAAGATAGCTGAGGACAATCTCTCTGTTCTTGTGACTGAAGTGTCAAATGCAAAAAATAATGGCAGTAAATTATCCTGCAGAGGTTAACCAGTGATAACTAGAGATATAACTTTAAAGCTAGAATCCTTAACTGAAACAATAACAAAGTGGTAACCCAACCCGTGTTTTGGTAAAAAGCTGAGGGATGGACCTGGAGAAATGTAAACACTATCAAATTTATAGACAGAGCTATGCAAAGACTGACCATCCATCATATTAAAATTATAGTTTTAACCATGTTTTGAGGCAATACAGTGTTTGTTTACATTTACATTGTTTAGAAACATTGGAGTAAAACGAGCTTGTATTTTGGTTCTGATGGTGTACGACAGTTGAACTAAGCTCATGAGGGATTTATAAGTTATCCTTTAAGAGTCAATGGGTATACAGTATATCATTAATTTATGACTATATCATTAATGTATGCTAAGAATGTGTTAGTTGTTGCTGCCGGTTAGTACTCTGTATGATCATGGAGTAAAAAGCGTTGGCCATGCACGTATTAAAGAGAGAGAGTGCAGAGCTGTGACCCTGCATGAGTAACCTGCTAAAAAAAAGTCAACTGTGTCAACCCCAGGAGTGGAATTTTCGAGGGTGTTTAGTGGTGTGTGTGGTTGACTTCTGAGTAAAGTGTTGACTAGGGTTCAGTCAGGTAGGTGACATTTAGAGTTTTTTAAATTGTATTTTGTACTGCCTTGATGTTCTTCTCTGTTACGTTCATTTGTGAGTCGCATTATCTTGTTTTGCATTTCACGTTTTAATTCCTTCTGTTGCGTATGAAAGTAGTGTAGTGGATCATTGGAGTAAAGCAAGCTTGTATTTTGGGTTCTGATGGGTTACAACAATTGAACTAAGCTTATGAGGGATTCATAAGTTATATTCTATAACAATCACTGGGTATATATTTTTAATTTATACGTAGCAACTAAAAATTCCAGGTTTAACCATTATTTTATTCCATATGACTCTTACGCCGCACAGTATCATCACTCCAGGGATAGCCAACCCTGCTGCTGGACAGCAACTGGGTATGCAGGCTTTTGCTAAATCACACCTGATGTTTGACATTTTACTGCACTGTAAGGATCTAATAATGCAAGCAATTCGCTGCACCCACTATAACAACTACTAAACTGTCTATGTGAGCAATAAACTTTGATTAGATTTTTGATTCAACTAATCAGTCCTGGTGAGCAACTAGCAGAATAATGTGTTCTTGTTAAGGGTTTGAGTGCAGCAAGGTAGTTCTCCCAGGTTAGGGTTGTTCCCCCCTGGTGATAGAGTCTTTCTGTGGTGGGATGTGTCTGGCCTTGCTCCAGGTATGAGGTATTAGCTCGCCTGCCTGCGTGTCACGGGCTGTGGTGGTTGACTACCGTCACGGGCTGTAGTGGTTGACTACCGTGGTGACTCCTGTAGTCAAATATTTTTTGTTTTCCGTGAAGGCCTGCCCCAGATTGTCTCTACACAGCAAATTCCCCTATGGACTTCACCAAGTGAGATCCTAAGTGAATATGTTATCATTAAAATTGAGCTATTTAAAGGTATTGGACAGTCAAAATCATGTTTTTCATGAAACTGGATGATATTTAAAGGAAACCAGATCAAAGTATGATGACCAAAGTATGAAAAATTACAATTGATTCTAGATTGATAATGTTTGATCATAAAGTTACTGGTCAACTCCCCCATGTCAAACACTTGGATTCGTTATTAAGGGAACAAGGTGACATCGCCTTCAGTCTAATTTTAATTAACCAATGGCAACATTTCGAAAAGTACTGCCTTGTAACCAACATTGGAGAAGGCATGTTTACATAGGGATGTGGTATATAGCTAGATACCCACTCTACTGGTGCCAAAATTTGACTTTAGGGTGTCATCAAATATAAATAAAAGTTTACCCTGTTCATCAATGGCAAAGATTCTTATATGTTTCCCCTTTCATCTCTGTCTGGTGTTAGCTAGTTACTGGCTAGCTAGGTCTTCAGCTAGCATGGAACAAAGGGTGGGGGTGTCATTCAAAACTCTGAAGCAGTTGTCATGTCAACACATTGATCAGTGCTGTTGTGAACTGCATCACAAGAGACATGCCAAACAGGGGATGTATAAAAAAGAATTGATATCATTGATGCAATTTCAATGTTTGAGTTGCTTTGTGTATCAGCAAATTTGCTTGAGATGATTTTGTTGCAACATGGCTGACTGCATCCAAGTTTCTTTACATGGGAGTTTCAAAGAGCTGTCAGTCAAGATGAGCTCATGAATATAAGCTCCCGGCATACTCAGCCTCTTTACAAACTTCCTGGTAGTTAGACATGACAGAAAAAGTACTTTTCAGAATGACTGTTTAGGACCTTTAATACAATACAATATGTATTTCATAAGGCCTCATGAGGGCTAACACTCTAAAACATACTGAATTGTTTGGATAACCCAACAGCTGAGTTGCATGCATTGGGTCACTTAGTTTGGTAGTTTTTTAAAAAGAGCAAGGTTGGATTTGGGGACTCTGGGTTACTGAGATATGACCGAGTGGGTCAAATCAGAAGACTGGAGGCTTGACGTAGTAGGGGTGTAGGTTCAGGAAGTCATTTTTGGCCACCCGTGAGAGTAAATGTAATTCCAGTTGATCTGTTCTGTTGAATTTTATTTATTTATTTTTAGCTTTAATTAAGCCTACAGAAGTATATGAGTTCCTTAAAAGCCTATGCAAATCATAATCGGATATCCCCAATGGGATAGTAATAATAATGTTAACATTTTTGTATTAGATTATGTGATGTGGAATAACTTTCAAGTAAAATGTTATGTTACAGTGTACAAAATTAACATGTTCGACAGGAATGACATTTACTCTCACGGATGGCCAAAAATAACTATCTAAATAACTATCTGAAAATAATCTATGGATTATGTTTAAAAAGACCGAGCTGCTTGGCCAACCCAGAAAGAAAGTGAATAAAAACTAATTTGATAAACCCTGTTTGGATCATTTGAAAAACCCAACATGTTGGCTTGCAAAGTGATGTCTAAATCTGATAAATATCCAGCAAGAATGGGGATATCCAACCTTCTGAATTTTAGATCACCAGCAACCTGCATTCAGAATGACTGCCAGGGTTGGGAATACTGAAATATGAGACTACCTAAAGCAGTGGTTCCCAACCTTTTTATAGTCCCGTACCCCTTAAAACATTCAACCTGCGTACCCCCTCTAGCACCAGGGTCAGTGCACTCTCAAATGTTGTTTTTTGCCATCATTGTAAGCCTGCCATACGCACACTATATGATACATTTATTAAACATAAGAATGAGTGAGAGTTTTTGTCACAACCCGGCTCGTGGGAAGTGACAACGAGCTCTTATAGGACCAGGGCACAAATAATAATATAATAATAATCAATGATTTTGCTCTTTACTTAACATTAAAAACCTTATTTGTTCATTGAAAATTGTGAATAACAGGTTAATGAGAAGAGTGTGCTTGAAAGAATCCCCATAACTCTGCAATGTTGTGTTGTATTGGAGAGAGTCTCAGTCTTAAATCATTTTCCACACACAGTCTGTGCCTGTATTTAGTTTTTATGCTAGAGAGGGCAGAGAATACACTCTCACATAAGTACGTGGTTGCAAAGGGCATCAGTGTCTTAACAGCGCTATTTGCCAAGGCAGGATACTCTGAGTGCAGTCCAATCCAGAAATCTGGCAGTGGCTTCTGATTAAATTCAATTTTCACAGAACCGCTTGTTGCAATTTCGATGAGGCTCTCTTGTTTAGATATTGGTAAGTGGACTGGAGGCAGGGCATGAAAGGGATAATGAATCCAGTTGTCTGTGTTGTCCGTTTCGGGAAAGTACCTGTGTAATTTCACACCCAACTCACTCAGGTGCTTCGCATTTGACATTTGACATTGTCCGTAAGCTTGAGTTGATTTGCACACAAAAATCATACAATGATGAAAAGACCTGTGTGTTGTCCTTGTTAATGCAGACAGAAAAGAGCTCCAACTTCCTAATCATAGCCTCAATTTTGTCCTGCACATTGAATATAGTTGTGGAGAGTCCCTGTAATCCTAGATTCAGATCATTCAGGCGAGAAAAAATATCACCCAGATAGGCCAGTCATGGGAGAAACTCGTGATCATGCAAGCAGTCAAACAAGGGAAAATTATGGTCAGTAAAGAACACTTTATTCTCATCTCTCAATTCAAGAAAACGTGTCAATACTTTGCCCCTTGATAAGCAGCACAATTCTGTATGTTGTAAAAGCGTTACATGGTCGCCGCCCATATCTTTGCATAATGCAGAAAATACACGAGAGTTCAGGGGCCTTGCTATAACAAAGTCAACCATTTTCACTGTAGTGTCCAAAACGTCTTTCAAGCTGTCAGGTATTCCCTTGGCAGTTAGAGCCTCTCGGTGGATGCTGCAGTGTACCCAAGTGGCATCGGGGGAAACTGCTTGTACTCCCGTTACCACTCACAAACTTTTACAGATGCACAATCGAGAGCATCCTGTCGGGCTGTATCACCGCCTGGTACGGCAGCTGCTCCGCCCATAACCGGAAGGCTCTCCAGAGGGTAGTGAGGTCTGCACAACGCATCACCGGGTGCAAACTACCTGCCCTCCAGGACACCTACACCACCCGATGTCACAGGAAGACCAAAAAGATCATCAAGGACAACAACCACCCGAGCCACTGCCTGTTCACCCCGCTATCATCCAGAAGGCAAGATCAGTACAGGTGCATCAAAGCGGGGACCGAGAGACTGAAAAACAGCTTCTATCTCAAGGCCATCAGACTGTTAAACAGCCATCACTAACATTGAGTGGCTGGTGCCAACATACTGACTCAACTCCAGCCACTTTAATAATAGAAAAATTGATGTAATCAATTTATCACTAGCCACTTTATATAATGTTTACATACCCTACATTACTCATCTCATATGTATATACTGTACTCTATACCATCTACTGCATCTTGCCATCTTGATGTAATTAAATGTATCTCTAGCCACTTTAAACAATGACACTTTATATGTTCTCATACCCTACATTACTCATCTCATATGTATATACTGTACTCTATACCATCTACTGCATCTTGCCATCTTGATGTAATGTATCACTAGCCACTTTAAACAATGCCGCTTTATATGTTTTCATACCCTACATTACTCATCTCATATGTATATACTGTACTCTATACCATCTACTGCATCTTGCCTATGCCGTTGGGCCATCACTCATTTATATATTTTTATGTACATATTCGTATTCATTCCTTTACACTTGTGTGTATAAGGTAGTTGTTGTGGAATTGTTAGGTTATATTACTGTTAGATATTACTGCATGGTCGAAACTAGAAGCACAAGCATTTCGCTACACTTGCATTAACATCTGCTAACCATGTGTATGTGACAAATACATTTGATTTGATTTGATGTCTCCCTGTCATGGCTTTTGCGCCATCAGTACAGATACCAACACTTCTTGACCACCAAAGTCCATTTGATGTCACAAAGCTGTCCAGTACTTAAAAAATATCCTCTCCTGTTGTCCTGGTTTCCAGTGGTTTGCAGAAGAGGATGTCTTCCTTAATTGACCCCCCATAAACATAACGGACAAATACCAGGAGCTGTGCCAGGCCCGCCACATCTGTTGACTCATCCAGCTGTACAACATAGAATTCACTGTCTGGTATGCGAAGCAGTAATTGTTTCAAAACATCTCCTGCCATGTCACTGATGTGTCGTGAAACAGTGTTTCACGACACAACCATATCCGCGGCAGCAGGAAGAATTAAGTCCTCCACAATAGTATGGGGCTTGCCTGTCCTAGCCACCTGTCACGTCCTGACCGTAGATTGCTTTGTATGTTTCTATTTTTTGTTTGGTCAGGGTGTGATGTGGGTGGGCATTCTATGTTTGTATGTCTAGGTTTTGTATTTCTATGTTTTGGCCTGGTATGGTTGCCAATCAGAGGCAGCTGTCTATCGTCGTCTCTGATTGAGAACCATAATTAGGTAGCCTGTTTTCCCACGGGTAGTTGTGGGTGGTTATTTTCTGTTTAGTGTTTTTGTTGCACCTTTCAAAAGTATTATGAATACTTATCACGCTGCACTTTGGTCCTCTTCTCCTTCTCCCGACGACAATCGTGACACCACCATATAAGATGCTTCTAGCTCCTTATTTTTAAATTTCATTTTACCTTTATTTAACTAGGCAAGTCAGTTAATTAAGAACAAATTCTTATTAATGGTATCTGTTGCTTTTATACATGTCTTACTATTCGAAAGTCATCTTAATTCTCGCTCAAAACCTCCCGTGGCTTATTTTTAAGTTTGGCATGTTCTGTTTCTAAATGTCTGCGCAAGAGTGAAGGTTTCATCGAGTTGTGAGATAATACTTTTGCACATATAACACACTGTGGCTGAGGAAAGGCACTACTTCCAATATAAGTGAACCCCAAATCAATGTAGTTCCCATCATATTTGCGCCGCTTCGATGGTCCAAAGTCCCTGTCTGTTGTTTGGTGCTTTCCCGGGTAAGGGGGGAGTAACTCTTTGGCTGCATCAGATTCACAACTGTCAGTGTCCATGCTAAGTTAGCTGGGCTAACAACAAATGTAGAATTACTGATGCTAGCATTGGATGTGCTCGTGGAAGCAGAACAACTTGTGTTGTCGACAGGTGCAGGTGTAGAACTGCTGGTATGTGTCTCTATGGACGCGGACCTTACTTTTTTTAACCATTTATCAATTTTCGAGCAAACGGAATGAGCAGCAGCTACGTTTGGCTACATATTGGAATTCCCGCGAGAGAGTAACGGTTAATGTGATTGGATGTTAATTATTTGACTAGGATACCTGTATTTGACATTGTGTTGTTATTTCGCTGAACACTAGATGGTTTAATTTTATTTTTGGCAGTGAAACGAGGCTACTAAGGTGAGAAAGAAACCTCACCCAAATGTATAGCCCCGTTGGAAAATATAAACGGACTGTTTGAAAATGTGAATCACATTTATATTTGGCATACCCCCGATGGCATTGTACATACCCCAGTTTGGGAATACCTGACCTAAAGCTTCTAAACTGGAACAACCATTTCAGTAATTGGCGCAATAAATCCAATTAACACGTCGGCTTAGTTTGGAAAATGTATGACATTTATATTTGAGATGCATAACATTAATTAATCATTGTACTTGCAATTTTTAAATCAACCTGAAATAGAGCACGCTGTGAAATATGATTATGATGGGCGTGGTTTTGGTTCAACTCTGGTTATTAACACCAACACGGGTTATTATACAACAATGAGTGTTAATTCAACATTTAATTATGTTCAGAGTAGGCCCTTAACATTATGTCATATGAAATATGTATAGTATTGTGTTAAATAATAAACAATTTATGATAACATATTTGCTAAGGATCTCACTTGGTGTAGTCCCTTGGACTGAAAAAATATTTTTTTATTTTATTTAACCTTTATTTAACCAGGTAGGCTAGTTGAGAACAAGTTCTCATTTACAACTGTGACCTGGCCAAGATAAAGCAAAGCAGTGCGACACAAACAACAACACAGAGTTGCACATGGAATAAACAAACGTATAGTCAATAACACAATAACAGTCTATATACAGTGTGTGCAAATGGCGTGAGGAGGTAAGGCAATAAATAGGCCACAGTAGCAAGTAATTACAATTTAGCAAATTAACACTGGAGTGATAGATGTGTAGATGATGATGTGCAAGTAGAAATACTGGTGTGCAAAAGAGCAGAAAAATAAATAAAAACAATATGGGGATGAGGTAGGTAGATTGGATGGGCTATTTACAGATGGGCTATGTACAGCTGCAGCGATCGGTTAGCTGCTCGGACAGCTGATGGATGCAACAACCATGTCTCTGTCACTAACAAATACAGTCTCGGATAGTACTGTATCTCTACAATTCACTTGAAAGGCAATGCACTCTAGGAAAAAGTAAAAATAAATAAAAAATAAGGCTTTACACCAAGCAGTGTGTTTATTTAAAATGTTCCAGTGTCTATAGGGGTACACTCTTTCAGTGTTCATTTAACACTCTCGGTGTTGATTTAACACTGGATAATTTGTGTAGCTGTGGGGTGTGTTTGTGTGGGAGACAGACATTCAGTTGACAAGTAAGGGATTCAGTGGATGGTTAGAAAGAAGCATGATACTTTTGTATGTGAGATCATTTTGCTTGCTGAAGATTTTGGACAGTGTGATGTGATCCTTGGTTCTAATAGTTCATTTGAGTCTATTATGGCAATGCGTGACTAAAACTCACAAGTGATTCTGTGTGTCTCTTTGTTTCAGCTATGGATTGGAGTCAGATGTTGCAGTTCTTGCTCTTCTCACTCCTCTGTCTCATTGGCAGCTCCAAGGCAGTAGGAGGTAAGTAGGATGAACTTTACCCACAGAATTCATCAGCCATCAATCAATCAATCAACCATGTTACGAGGACAGCTAGAAGTACTGATTGAATTAAACTGGATCAAGTTAACAGCTCTATATCCAGAAACATGGTCCTTCACTTTGTCATGTCTTAAGTCTGACCTCTGGTGGGGGTTGATGGAATTATATAATTTTATAAAGCAACGCTGCAAATATCTGCGTGCAGTTTTAAACTACCCTTCCTCCATTTTGTTCCATGCTGGCTGAAGACCTGGCTAGCCAGTAACTAGCTAACACCAGACAAACATGAAAGGGGAAAAATATAAGAATATTTGCCATAGATTAATAGGGTAAACTTGTAATTATATTTGCTGACACCATTCAGTCACATTTTGGCACCAGTAGAGTAGCTATCTAGCTATATAAACCATGCCCCTCTGCAAACATGTCTTCTCCGATGTTGGTTAAAAGATGATAGTTATTTAAATTAGGTAGGAGAATATCATGGTACAGTTCCATTGGTGTATTAAAATAAGAGTTAACGTGATGTCACGTTAACGTGGGGGAGGGGACCAGTAACTTTATGATCAAACTTTATCAATGTAGAATCTACAGTCATTTTTCATACCTTGATCATCATCATTTGATCTGGTTTCCTTCAAATATCATCCAATTTCATGAAAAACTTAATTTTATATATTCATGACCTTTAAATCAACACTGAAAGTGTTGTCTATGGACCCCATATAAAAACCGGAACAGTGTTAAATTAACTTTCTGCTTAGTATAAAGCCTTATTCAAATATTTCCCAGATTGTCTTGCCTGAGTAAATTGCAGAGTTACCACCCATGACAATATTTGTTATTAACAGAGACATGGTTGTTGCATTCATCCATTTTCAGTCATATGGACTTCACCCAGTATTAAGTGAGATCCTCAGTGAATGTTAAAATAAAATATATATATTTAACACAATACCATATGTCTTTCATAAGGCCTTATTTTGAGGGCCTAGTTTTACCCTAATAGAGGGGCCTGAAACTCATACACATCACTTTGAACCAAAACTACGGCCGGCGTTGGCTGTTTTGCAGGTTGATATTTTAGAATTGTTTGTTTCAATATACTACACAAAGATAAACTACATACATTTTTCTAAACTAATCCAATCACTTAGTTCTTAATGTTCCTAACCCTGGCAGTCATTCTGAATGCAGGTTGCAGGTGAATTCATTTTCCAACTGTTGGATCTCCACCCACTGATTGGATTTCAATAGGAATTACACATCACTTTGTAAGCCAGCATAATGTGATTTGCAGGCCTGATGTGGCTTGTAAAACATGGATTTCAGGCCCTTGTATTACACTCTCAGAATAAAAGGTTTACGTTTGTTGCTAATGTTGCTAACAAACACTTAATCAATCAATGTACCAATGTACCTGCACAAACAGATATTGAAACAAACAATTCAAAATAAAAAAAAATCCTGCAATAGAGCATGCTGGGAAATATGATGGGCATGGTTTTAGTTCAAAGTGATGTGTATGAGTTTCAGGCCCCTGTATTTGGTTAAAACTATGCCTGCAAAATAAGGCCTTATGAAATACATATGGCATTGTGTTAAATATACATTTTTTATGAAAACATATTAATTTAGGATCTTACTTTTTGAAGTCTACAAGACAAAAAATGGATGAATGCAACAATTATGTCTCTGTCACAAAAAAATAAAGTAATGGGTGGTAACTCATTGCACTGTGGGAAATATTTGAATAAGGCTTTACACTAATCAGTGTGTTCATTTAACCCAGCTCTGGTGTCTATGGGTCCACAGACTCAACACTTTCAGTATTGATTTAACACCATCAGTGTTAATAAAACATGAACACTGGAGAATTTGTTCTGAAGAGATATATTTTGAAAGGGCCATCTATGTAAAAACTCTGTCTATGCATACTACATGACACGCGTAATAATTGCATACTTTTTTGGTGTGCATCATTTCCCCAATATATTCTGTTCTTTAAGAGGTGGCCTCATTAAATAAGATGGTGGTCCTCAAACAGTCCCTGTACTGCATGTTTGTCTTTACTCTATATACTCTTTGTGTGCAGAGCTCTGTGTGGACAAAGGACGAGAGACTGAGCGGGTCTTTTCAGTTTCCGGTGATGCTGCCATGTTGACGTCCACCCTGGTGGACCTCAACATGTTTGACAACCGCAGCATCCCCTATAACATCTCATGGTATGACCCAAGGACTGGGACAGAGCTGACCAGGGAGACAGGAAAGACTCTGGTGCGGGGGAAGACACTCTGGATTTTTAACATCACGATGGAGGATGCTGGAGACTATGTGTGTGTTGTGAGGTAGGGGCTATACTTTTGTCTGCTGTGTGTGTGTGTGTGTGTGTGTGTGTGTGTGTGTAAATCTTTCCTGTTACCTTTGATAACAGACTACCCTCCAGGTGCTACAAGAAGGTTGCCTTACTGATTGTGAACCACACCAACCCAGAAGAATGCAGTCGACCAGAAATGGCAGAACAGGTCCTGACCAAAACAGCCAACTCTTTCCTGAACTGCCCATTGAGTGACCATATCAGGGAAGTGGACAATTACTCCATCCAGTGGTACAAGGTGAGTCCAATGGGGTAAACAGACAGTGCAGTTTAATAGGAGAGTGTTGAGAGGGGACGCCTGACAGCAGGGGCGGACTGGCCAAATGGCATTTCGGGAAAATACCGAATGGGCTGGTCCAATGGGATAGTCTAACTTGTTTTTTTTTTGTACAGAATTAGAATTATCTGGCTAAGAATGGGGGCCACAGAGACAAAAACGGGCATTTTGGGGGCCTCAAGGAAAGGAAATGGGCCAATGTCGGGGCCTCAATGGAAAAAGAGTCTGGTGTGTCAGAAATGCCATGGCGGATTTCTGGTCCCATGTGTCACGTTCGTCGTCCTCCTCATCTGAGGAGGAGTAGTAAGAAGGATCGGAGGACCAAAATGCAGCATGATGATTATCCATTTTAATTAGAAAACTTGAAAACAAAGAACAAAACAATAAACGGACAAACGAACGAAAACGCAACAGTCCCGTATGGTGACATACAAAAAGACACAGAAACAGGAACAATCACCCACAACCCACAATACAAAACAGGCTACCTAAATATGGTTCCCAATCAGAGACAACGACTAACACCTGCCTCTGATTGAGAACCATATCAGGCCAAACACATAGAAATAGACAAACTAGACATACAACATAGAATGCCCACTCAGATCACACCCTGACCAAACAAAACATAGAAACATACAAAGCAAACTATGGTCAGGGCGTGACATTACCCCCCCCCCCCCCCCCCCCCCCCCCCCCAAGGTGCGGACTCCGGCCGCAAAACCTAAACCTATAGGGGAGGGTCTGGGTGGGCATCTGTCCGCGGTGGCGGCTCTGGCGCGGGACGTGGACCCCACTCCACCATAGTCATTGCCCGCTTCAGTAACCTCTTTGGAGCGGCGACCCTCGCCGCCGACCTTGGACTGAGAACCCTAATAAAGGGCCCCACTGGACTGAGGAGCGCCTCTGGACTGAGGGGCGCCTCTGGACTGAGGGGCAGCTCCGGAATGAGGGGCAGCTCCGGACTGGCGGGCAGCTGCGGACTGGCGGGCGGCTCTGGCGGCTCCGGACTGGCGGGCGGCTCTGGGGGCTCCGGACTGACGGGCGGCTCTGGGGGCTCCGGACTGACGGGCGGCTACGGACTGACGGGCGGCTCCGGACAGACGGGCGGCTCAGGACAGACGGGCGGCTCTGGCGGCTCAGGACAGACGGGCGGCTCTGGCGGATCAGGACAGACGGGCGGCTCTGGCGGCTCAGGACAGATGGGCGGCTCTGGCGGCTCAGGACAGACGGGTGGCTCTGGCGGCTCAGGACAGACGGGTGGCTCTGGCGGCTCAGGACAGACGGGCGGCTCTGACGGCTCAGGCGGCGCTGGACAGGAGGAAGACTCAGGCGGCGCTGGACAGGAGGAAGACTCAGGCGGCGCTGGACAGGAGGAAGATTCAGGCGGCGTTGGACAGGAGGAAGACTCTGGCAGTGCTGAGCAGGCGGGAGCACCTGTAGTGAGGAGACGGAGAGACAGCCTGGTGCGGGTGGCTGCCACCGGAGGGCTGGTGCGTGGAGGTGGCACTGGATAGACCGGACCGTGAAGGCGCACTGGAGGTCTCGAGCACCGAGCCTGCCCAACCCTACCTGGCTGAATGCTCCCCGTAGCCAGGCCAGTGCGGCAAGGTGGAATAGCCCGCACTGGGCTGTGCTGGCGAACCGGGGACACCCTGCGTAGGGCTGGTGCTATGTACCCCGGCCCGAGGAGACGCACTGGAGACCAGATGCGCTGAGCCGGCTTCATGGCACCTGGCTCGATGCCCACTCTAGCCCGGCCGATACGAGGCGCTGCTATGTACCCCACCGCGCTATGCCTGCGCACCGGGGACACCGTGCGCCTCACGGCATAACACGGTGCCTGCCCGGTCCCTCTCTCTCCACGGTAAGCACGGGCAGTTGGCGCAGGTCTCCTACCTGACTTCGCCACACTCCCCGTGTGCCACCCCCCAAGAAATTTTTGGGGCTGCCTCTCTGGCTTCCAGCCACGCTTACGTGCTGCTTCCTCATACCGCCGCCTCTCCGCTTTCGCTGCCTCCAGCTCAGCCCTGGGGCGGTGATATTCTCCAGCTTGTGCCCAGGGTCCCTTGCCGTCCAGAATCTCCTCCCAGGTCCAGGAGTCCTGCGATCGCTGCTGCTGCTGCCCGTTACCACGCTGCTTGGTCCTTTGGTGGTGGGTGATTCTGTCACGTTCGTCGTCCTCCTCATCTGAGGAGGAGTAGAAAGAAGGATCGGAGGACCAAAATGCAGCATGATGATTATCCATTTTAATTAGAAAACTTGAAAACAAAGAACAAAACAATAAACGGACAAACGAACGAAAACGCAACAGTCCCGTATGGTGACATACAAAAAGACACAGAAACAGGAACAATCACCCACAACCCACAATACAAAACAGGCTACCTAAATATGGTTCCCAATCAGAGACAACGACTAACACCTGCCTCTGATTGAGAACCATATCAGGCCAAACACATAGAAATAGACAAACTAGACATACAACATAGAATGCCCACTCAGATCACACCCTGACCAAACAAAACATAGAAACATACAAAGCAAACTATGGTCAGGGCGTGACACCATGCCTGACAATGCTGGAAAGCCTGTTTGAAATCTTTCTTTTCAGTAATTCAGTCCATTTCTCTGTATGCTTAATTTGTGTTTAAAACTATAGGAATGTAGGGTTATTACTACTAGTGACTACATTTGAGACAATGTTACTTCAGACACAGTATATACACTTTCATTGTTCATTTCTCTCACACATTGTACTGCATTGAATTGTTCTGAGAGTTGGTCTTCTAAGGTAAGACATTATCAGAACTTATCTGTAATTGTGTATTCATTTTGTACTACTAGCCATATTCCATTACCACTACCTTTCAGTGTGCATTTCTATTTTAACCCTGTCAGGGCTGTGAACCCATTGTGGAAGATGATCCCTTGTGGAACAGGTTTAGCTATGTCAGTCACAATGTTTTACTCCAAGTAAAACTGGTCACCCTTGAGGATCGTGCGTTCTACACCTGCACCATGACCTTTAACTTGGAAGGGCTCAGCGGCAGGATCTCAGAGACCATCAACGGTATGGTCGACGGTGAGTATTGCTGGCACAGCTCATAAAAGTGGTCCTTAACCACAGATCTAGGATCAGATTATTACCATATACCCCCAATCCTTACCACAGCCATTACAGAGATACAGTGAAAGTCAAACTGGTTACTGATCATTGCTAGACAACCATGTCAGGTCTTGCCATAGATTTTCAAGCAGATTTAAGTCTAAACTGTAAATCGGCCCCTCAGGAACATTCACTGTCTTCTTTGTAAACAACTTCAGTGTAGATTTGACCTAGATTTGACCTTGTGTTTAAGGTTATTGACCTGTGAATTCATCTCCTAGTGCCTGTTGGAAAGCAGACGGAACCAGGTTTTCCTCCACGATTTTGCCTGTGTTTAGCTGAATTCCGTTTCTTTTGTATAATGAAAAGCTATCCGGTCCTTAACGATTACAAGCATACCCATAACATGATGCAGCCACCACTATGCTTGAAAATAGGGAAAGTGGTAGTCAGTAGTGTGTTGCATTGGATTTTCCACAAACATAAGACTTTGTATTCAGGACAAAAAGTGAATTGCTCTGCCACTTTCTTTGCAGATTTACTTTAGTGCCTTATTGCAAACAGGATGCATGTTGTAGAATATTTCTATTCTGTACAGGCTTCCTTCTTTTCACTCTGTCAATTAGGTTAGTATTGTGGAGTAACTACAATGTTGTTGATCCATCCTCAGTTTTTTCCTATCACATCCATTAAAGTCCATAACTGTTTTATAGTCACCATTGGCCTGATTGTGAAATCCCTAAGCAGTTTCCTTCCTCTGACAACTGAGTTAAGAAGGACACCTGTATCTTTGCAGTGAATGGGTATATTGAAACACCATTCAAACTGTAACCATCCAAAGTGTAATTAATTTTACTCCTGAACTTATTTCACCATGCTCAAAGGGATATTCACTGTCTGCTTTATTTTTATTTGACCCATCTAACAATAGTTGCCCTTCTTTGCGAGGCATTGGAAAACCTCCCTGGTCTTTGTGGTAGAACCTGTGTTTGAAATTCACTGCTCGACTGAGGGACCTTACATGTAATTGTGCTGTATGTGTGGGGTACAGATATCAGGTAGTCATTCAAAAATCATGTTAAACACTATTATTGCACACAGAGTGAGTCCATGCAACTTATTGTGTGACTTGTTAATCAACATTTTACTCCTGAACGTATTTAGGCTTGCCATAAGAAAGGAATTGAATACTTATTGACTGAAGACATTTCAGCTTTAAATATTT
The DNA here is from genome assembly GCF_016432855.1 of Salvelinus namaycush. NCBI lineage: Eukaryota > Metazoa > Chordata > Actinopteri > Salmoniformes > Salmonidae > Salvelinus > Salvelinus namaycush. Next base: position 27,945,955 of record NC_052325.1, on the reverse strand, counting down.
TATTAATTTGTAAACACTTTGAAAAACATAATTCCACTTTCACATTATGGGATACTGTGTGTTGGCCAGTGATACAAAGATTTAAATGTAATCCATTTTAAACTCAAGCTGTAACACAACAAAATGTGGAAAAGGTAAATGGGTGTGAATACTTTCTGAAGGCATTGGAAAGTACATGCCCCTGAATCAGAGGTTATGATTTCATAGAGGCTGCTTTGAAACTTTGCTCTGTGAGAGCTTAGAAATGGTTGTGTTCAATAGGGTCAGGTGACTGCATATTTCTGTGTCTGTCTATGATGTTTATGAATCATTGTCATCATTTCAGAGGAGTATTGCCTGGAGCCCAAAGTGGTTGAACCTGCCAATGAGATCATCAAAGCAGATTTGGGTGAGTAAGCCACTATAAAACATGTACTGTATATGTGTGTGCATGTGTTCGTGTGTGTGTGTGTGTGTGTGTGTGTGTGTGTGTGTGTGTGTGTGTGTGTGTGTGTGTGTGTGTGTGTGTGTGTGTGTGTGTGTGTGTGTGTGTGTGTGTGTGTGTGTGTGTGTGTGTGTGCGTGAGTTTGTACAGTTGTACTTTTAATGCATGATGCAAATAAAGAATTCAATGTTTGCCCCCTAGGTTCTTCCTTCAGTAAGATGTGTCGGGTGTTTGTCCTGAGTGTGGGGAAAAAACATTGTGCAAATTTGAATTGGATTTCTAGAGAATTTGTCTCAGAGCGCGTCTTTCAGGAATCACAAAGGTAGGTTGAGACAACACAACAGCATCACAATACACAATGTAAGAATTCTACAGTTCCGTGAAGAAGTATTTGCCTCCGTTCTGATTTGCTCTTTTTTTGTATATTTTTTATCCTGAATGTTATCAGATCTTCAACCAAAACCTAATATTAGATAAAGGGAACCTGAGTTTAAAAATAAAAGTTACAAAAATGATCAAAGTTGTGCACCACCCAATTCCCCTGTGCCTCAGAACCTCAACAACTTTCTGTCCATCTGTCTGTGAGTTGAAGCTGAGGCGCAGCTTGGTCATGCAGCAAGACAATGATCCATAACACACAATCAAGTCTACATGAAAATGGTTAAAAAGCAACAAATGTGAAGTTTTGTAATGGCCAAGTCAAAGTCCAAACCTAATCCCAGTTGAGATGTTGTGGCAGGACTTGAAACGAGCAGTTCATGCTTGAAAACTCACAAATGTCGCTGAGTTAAAGCAATTCTGCATGCAAGAGTGGGCCAAAATTCCTCCACAGCGATGTGAGAGACTGATCAACAACTACAGGAAGCATGTGGTTGCAGTCTTTGCAGCTAGAGGTGGCACAATGAGTTATTGAGTGTAAGGGAGCAATTACTTTTTCACACTTGCATAACTTTAATTAAATAAATGAAATAAGTATATATATATTATTTTTGTACACTCAGGTTATCTTTATCTAATATTAGGCTTTGTTTGAAGATCTGATAATATTCAGTATAAAAAATATGCAAAAATAGAGAAAATCAGAAATACTTTTTCATGGCACTGAATATGCCTGTCTTGTCACACCTGCTACCACTCTCTCGCGCCAGGCTGCCCAGCACTGTGCACTCCTGCCACCATCATTACGCACACCAGCTTACCTCGTCACGCGCATCAGCGAATTATTGGACTCACCTGGATTCAATCACCTGTGTTATTACCTCCCCTATATCTGTCAGTTCCCCAGCTCTTTTCCCCTGTCATATGTCGTTATGTTACCTGTGTGTTGACGTTGGTCCATGTCTGTTCCTTATTCAATGTTTACTCCCGTACCTGCTTCTCTACTCCGGCGTTGGTCTTTACATGTATTCTGTGTCATCCAGATGGCTGTTCTACTGTATAGTATTTAAACTGTTGGTACCATATCAGGTATAGCGCTAAGATTACGATAGAATCCATATACCTGAACACACAGTAGTGCTTCCTTTGAATGGAACTGAAGATAACATACACTGCTATTTTGTGAACTGTGGCCATGATGGTTTGATTGAGCGTTCACAAGGGGGAACTTGTCTGTCTTCTCTCCCTCTCTTCCCCTCCCCCTAAACCAGGGAGTGGAGAGAAGAGAATGGTGTATGGTTGGAGCTTAATTTGACTTTCTTGATGGTGCAAGAGGAGGACTTTTACATTAGCTACACGTGTAAGGTTTCCAGCGACAGAGGCAGTCCTTCAGCCTCCTTCACACTACAGCCTACAGGTTAGATAACACTTTCTGGAAGATAACATAAAAATGTTTCAAAAGAGATCACATACATATTATCCTGTCCATTTACCCTTGTTTTGATAATGTATAACAACTGCAACCTCACCACTTTTGAAAAAACTGGTTGAAGAATTAAAGCCATTCAGCTTGACCTTGGGTAAAAACTGTTATAAATGCTATCTTCTCTCTTTTTCTGCACAGATCCAAACAACCTGCTCCCTATTGGGGTACTACTGACTAGTCTGGGATTGGTGTTTACTGTTAGTGTTGTTATTTACCATCGTTTTAAGATTGACATTGTGCTGTCGCTAAGGAGGGTGTTCCCGCTTCTCTACACAAACACAGGTACACAATGAGAGACAGTTTACCGCACATATCCTTCCCAAACACACTCAAGGAAACATGAATAGAAACATACCTGAGCACGCACACGCAGACATACACACGCACGGACACCTACACACTATCTGCAGACTCATTGTATGGTGTGCATTCACAAAATGTAAACTCGCACTAACATAAACATACATTCCTACACCAGATAGACAGTAATGCACATACAGCATGTCTCCCCACAAACCCCCAGGCCCACACTTAAACCCACACACACATGAATGTTGCATTGCTTGTTTCCCACTCCCCACCTGACCACAAGTAAAATCAGTAGCAAATGTAGCAAGGTACTGTAGCACATCCCACATGCCACAGCTGCAGTATGCAAGCACTGCATTTTCCATGACAGAGGAAGCAGAGAGAGGAAGATTAATACGAGGCACTGAATAGGCCATGTTACCATGAAACACAAGCAACTATGGTGTCATTAATAACCAAGCCTCCCCTGTTAGGCAGGTTTGTGGAGACTTTTGTTCCAGCCCAGCACTAACACACCTATTTTGTTTTACCTGTCCTTGTCCTGCATGTGGCAGACTCTGATGGGAAGCTGTATGATGCGTACGTGGCGTACCCCCGTCTGTTTGGGGATGGGGATGGGGGCAGGGCCTGTGGGGAGGCAGAGATGTTTGCCCTCCACACGTTGCCCCAGGTTCTGGAGGGGAGGTATGGCTATAGGCTCTTCCTACTGGGCCGGGACAGCCTCCCAGGGGAAGGTAAGACATCTCTGTTCGACCCTGGGGATCTAGGTTCCACAAGATTATCTTAACATTGGCATTAGTACACATGTAGCATGATGATGAAATATGTGGAATCTTTCTGAAGTCCTAAAGACCTTCTGAAACCATCTTAATGGTTAAACAATGTTGTAATAACCATTTTCCCTGCTCCCTTTCCCCCTCTCCCTCTTCTCCCTCCTCTCTTTCCCCCTCCCCCTTTTCTTCTCCCTGACCCCCCTCTCCCTCTTCTCCTCCCTGGCTCCCTCTCCATCTTCTCCTCCCTCCTCCCTATCCCTCTTCTCCTCCCTCCTTCCTGCCCCCCCATCGCCTTCTTCTCCTCCCTATCCCTCTTCTCCTCCCTCCTTCCTGCCCCCCCATCGCCTTCTTCTCCTCCCTTTCCCTCTTCTCCTCCGTCCTCCCTGCCCCCATCTCCCTCTTCTGCTCCCTCTCCTTCTTGTCCTTCCTCCTTCCTGCCCCCATCTCCCTCATCTCCTCCCTCTCCCTCTTTTCCTCCCTGCCCCCCATCGCCTTCCTCTCCTCCCTCTCCCTCTTCTCCTCTGTCCTCCCTTCCCCCTCTCCCTTTTCTCCTCCCTCCTCCCTGCCCCCATCTCCCTCTTCTGCTCCCGCTCCCTCTTGTCCTCCCTTCTTCCTGCCCCCCATCTCCCTCTTCTCCTCCCTCTCGCTCTTCTCCTCCCTGCCCCCCCCCTCTTCTTCTCCCTCCTCCCTGCCCCCTCCCTCTTCTCCCTCCTCCTTGCCCCCTCCCTCTTCTCCTCCCTCCTCCCTGCCCCCCTCTCCCTTTTCTCCTCCCTCCTCCTTGCCCCCCTCTCCGTTTTCTCCTCCCTCCTCTCTCTCTAGCCGTAGTAGATGCTGTGGAGGAGAGCATGCTGGCCAGTCGGCGTCTCCTCCTGGTCTACTCTGGCTCTACGTTCTGCAGTGGCCACAGTGACAGCAGCAGCGGTGTCCTGGAGAACTGGCAGAGCTTCGAGAGGCAGACGGCCATGCACCGTGCCCTGCTGGAGGGCTCCCTTAAGGTGGTCCTGGTGGAGCTGGAGGAGGTCACCCCTACACAGCTGGCCCTCTTCCCTGAGTCGGTGCGCCACCTCCGGGAGCGCCAGGGCGCCATCTGCTGGTGGAAGAGTAGCAGGACAAGGAGGACCAAAGGGTTGAGGTGTGGGAGGTGGAGAAAAGAGGAGGTGGAGGAGAAGAGACGGGAGCTGGCTTCGCCCCCTCTCTCCTCACCCTCTCTTTTCTTGTCCTCATGCTTCTGGAAGGAGCTGAGGTATTATATGCCCGTGAGGGGCATGAGGACGAGGTGCCCAGAGAAGAACAGCCTGTTGAACTTGTGATGGGATTGATGGGCTTTGGAGAGGACAGTGTTAGACATAAGGAGGAAATATGTTGAATGAAAGAACTTCTGATACCATGGAGAGTATAAATGTTGTTCCTGACTCTCACAACACATTTTCATGAAATATTCTTGAATCAGACTTTGGAGGACTGATCCTCTGGGATGATATTTATTTGAGGCAGGATGATGATTGATCATCCTGCCGATTTAATGTTGTAAAATGCACAGTTAAGAGTGTATTAATATTAATTCTGAACATATTGGCAGAGCCACTCAAACACACACACATGCACACACACAATTTACCACCATGTTGTACATACACACCGCATCTGTGAGAGAGCTTTAATAAAGAGAGCCCAGTACATTCTATACAATGTATTTGATGTCTTTATTTGTCTACTTAAAAAATGTTCCCACCAAAATGTTCCTTTATTTCTTTCAGATTTGTTAATCCTCCAATGAGATAAGCTATAAGTGTTTAAACTAATATTTATGGATGCAGTTATTTGTTATGAGGCCAAAGTATTTATGAACAGCTTACCGACAGTTAATATTAAATGTTTTCTAAATGGTGAGCTGACTATTAACAAATACCTTATATGATTTATTAAACACAGTCCTGAAACTTCCCAGACACTTCCCAGAAAGGGTGTGGCGGTTTGCAGAAGTTGGTTGCGTGCTAGCTCTTCTGTTATGTCAAGCTTACATACAGGTAGGACTGGCTGTGACTGGTAATCTGCTTTACTGTAATCCAATGTGATCATAGGCCATTTCAAAGAAAGTGTGGTTAGGAGGACTGGAGATTCTAAAATCCAATGGGGGAAAATCCAGCTGAGGTTGTTTCACACCTGAAGAAAACATTCTCCAGCAATGTCTTGTCAAACTGAAGAATCTTCCTTAAAATCACACTTCAGTCAACCTGAAACCACTCAGTGTAAAACGAAGTGAAGAGGAGGACCTTGGGTTTATCATCTCTAAGAAGATACATGGATTCATGTAAGTATTGTAATTGTTACTGCAAACTATTGGTACACTTAGGATTAATATTTAGCATGAAGATAGCCATTAGGAAGGATTAACAGCAGGTTTAAAGTTAGTTCTGATAAAAAGAGTAAAACTTTATAGATTTTTGAATGGTCCTGCAACTAAGTCATGAGGTCCACCTGGCTACCACAACACAGTGTCTTCAGTTAAGTTTGTGGTCCTCACGGAGAAGCAACTCCACCATGGGGCTCATGTTGTGTCTCAATTGCAATGGCTCATTAGCTAGTCCTCACTATGCAGCTCTGCCTGGAGGCTCTCTAAAGTCTTGTTCACACTGCAGGCCTTAAAAGGATACTTTAGTATTTTGGCAATGAGGTCCTTTCTCTACTTCCCCAGAGTCAGATGAACTCGTGGATACCATTTTTATGTGTCCAGTATGAAGGAAGTTAGAGGTCGTTTCGCAAGCCAATGCTAACTTGCGTTAAGGCAATTACTGGAAGTCTATGGGTATCTGCTATTGTGCTAGTAGATATCTATTGATCCCCTACACTATTTTGTGTTTGTTTTCTCACATGAACAGAAATTGAGCAAACAGTGTAGAATCTTTACAACCAGGAATTGACAGAGGGATTTCTACTAGTTAACACAGCCACAAAGTCAGAACAGCTTTCCCATTATGACAACAGATTCGTTCTTGCGGGAGAAAACAATTGGCAAATATCACAGCCAGTCACAACACTGGCAGGTAAGTAATACTGTGAAACACTATCGTTCCACTATTACTGCAGATATATTATGGACATTTTCTCAAATTACAATCCAAAAATCCTATGTGTAGCACCTTTAACCAGTGATAACTAGAGAAGTAACTTTAAAGCTAGAATCCTTAATTGAAACAAAAACAAAGTGGTCCCCCCACCTGAGGGATGGGCCTGGAGAAATATAGGCTCTCAAATTCATAGACACCGCTATGGATGCAAGCACTGACCATCCACGATGTTTCCATTTACATTGTTTACAAACATTGGAGTAAAACGAGCTTGTATTTTGGTTCTGATGGTGTACGACAGTTGAACTAAGCTCATGAGGGATTCATAAGTTATATCCTATAAGAGTCAATGGGTATACAGTATATCATTCATTTATATGTCCAAAAATTGATGTAGCGTCTAAGGAGTCCAGCTTTAACCATTAGTTTCTTGTTAGATCCTGTCACGCCCTGGCCATAGAGAGGCTTTTATTCTCTATTTTGGTTAGGCCAGGGTGTGACTAGGGTGGGCATTCTAGTTTTTTTTATTTCTATGTTTTCTGTTTCTATGTTTTGGCCGGGTATGGTTCTCAATCAGGGACAGCTGTCTATCGTTGTCTCTGATTGGGAATCATACTTAGGCAGCCTGTTTTTCCACCTTAGTTGTGGGTAGTTGACTTTGTTAGTGGCCTGTATAGCCCTAGTAAGCTTCACGTTCGTTTTTTTGTTTCTTGTTTTTGTTGGCGACATTCTTAAATAAAAATAAATGTACGCTCACCACGCTGCACCTTGGTCCGGTCATTTCCCTGACGATGTTCATGACAGATCCATCCTTTGAAGTTTCAGGATTTTGAGGAACTCCCTCTCCTGGTTTTATAATTCTTATCACAAACGGTGCGCTTCATGTTGTCATTTATATGCTTGGAGATAATTGTGTTAGGTTTGGACACCCTCCACAAATGAATTACTGTTGTGCTATGTGTACAAGTGTCAGAAGATTAACCTTATCTGTCTTACCATGTGCGTTGCTATAATGCTGAGAATGTGTTAGTCGTTGCTGGTTAGTACTCTGTATGATGATGGAGTAAAAGGCATGGACCATGCACGTGTTACAGAGATAGCATGCAGAGCTGTGGCCTTGCATGGTGACTAAAGAGTAACCTGCTAAAAAGTATGTCTTAGTGGTGTGTGTGGTTGACATCTGAGTAAAGTGTTGACTAGGGTTCAGTCAGTTAGTTGACATTTTGTGTTTTTTTAATTGTATATTTTGTACTGTCTTGATGTTCTTCTCTGTTACGTTCTTTTGTGAGTTACGTTATCTTGTTTTACACTCTGAGTTTTTCACTCCAAATCTTCTCTTTGTTTTGTCTCAAGTCATTCACGTCTTGAACATCAGTCATCAGATTCATTGTGAGAGGTCAATCATGTCAGATATGAGTAATTACATTGACACCGTGTGGGAAAGTAATTTTCATTCATTTTCCCCTATGCCGGTTTTGGCGATCGTCCAGTAATGAATGACTTACTATAACCATCATAATACTGTACTTCTCTCACTAGAGAGCTTTTCCACCATCCATTTCAATGGGTAGAAATTGTTACTGTAGCTGGTTGACTAAAGCCGTTAATCGGACATTTCGGTCAACACTTTACTGTAGGTATCCTTGTTGATGACGCCTTTATAACAGCTATATTACACATTATACCAAATGTCATAAGCTGTCATAAGTATTTTTAAATAGTAGTGAGTAATGGCATAAGATGTTGTAAAACTAGTTAATAATGGGTTTTATAGATGACTGTTCATCCTGTTGTCATATTCTCTAATGTCAACTGTTAGTAACAACTGCTATTACACAGTCTGCAAGACAACTTATGTCATATGTTATTACATGCTACATAAGAGTCTACATACCAGATGTTATAACAGGGTGTTTTGTCATTTACCAACCTCTGTGTCACATTATTAAATTGAATGGAATGACGGACGTCATAACCTTGTCATATGGCTTTATAGTGTGTGCACAGACACCTTCAGTATAGTGACATTCATTTGAGGTGTTATGAAACAGCTACTGTATGAATGTGCTTATACCACAGGTTGAGTTGAGTATCACAAAATGTTACCATTCAAATGATCTGCAAGAAACATGGGCAAATGGGAGCACAGATGTAGATTTGATTCTGGCGCCTACTAGCACTCTTGTCTCCACATCCTGTAGTGCTTCTGTCAAGGCACAGCCGTATCACTGTAGCCTAGCAGTTAACAGCGCTGGGCCAATAACTGAAAGATCGCAGGTTTGAATCCCCAAGCTTACTAGGTGAAAAATCTGTGTGTTCCCTTGAGCAAGGCACTAAACCCTAATTGCTCTTGTCAGTAGCCCTGGATAAGAGCATCTGCTAAATGACTAAAATGTAAAAATGTAAATGCCATATTGCCAATGGCACATCATCCAGAATAGACACTATGTTGTTACACGATATAAAGCAAAGATATCATACAAAACTTCAGACAAACGCCATGTCGTAGCAGAATGTACATTTGATATCACTCTCATTACAAGTGGACATAAGTAGTGTGACACCACACAGTTGATAACTTAGTTATGTCATGATGTGGCCCTTTCTGAGTATAGATGATGGCTTCTCACTCTCTCCTACACCCAGGTTCTGTTATCGCTGGTCGTAAATTCCTGGCGGAGACCCATTCCCCCTTTTCATGCAGAGAGAGACCACAGAGTGATCAAGGGATTTCACATGGCCGAACTCCTAAATCTCCAAAAATGGGAAAATTAAACTAATTGTCCACTTGTGAGAATGTGGGAAATGTCCGTGGACACTTAAGTGACAGTTATGTTGAGTGTGTTTCATTTGGTGAGCTCACGAAGGACAGGAGACACACATAACTGTATCTCTGAATGTGTACATTTCTCAATTATGGTGTTTGCATCTAATTCTTGAATAATATGATTGAGTAAAGATGAAACTATTTGTGAAATGATGTATAACCTTTAATGTGAGAGAATTGTATTCCCTTTAAAGTTTAACCAAGTCATTGGCCCTCCCCCATGAGCACAGACATGATCAGGCTCATAGAACCTCCTTTTCTACTGTTACGAATTAAAGCCCCTCCTAAGAAAATCCTCTTTAGACTGAGCAAACCCACAGCGTGAGCTGCGATTGCGAATAGTTTAGACCACGCATACCTTGGTGTAAACTGAGGTGGCACAGGTTTGAGTACCAAGATTAGAAAACCATACCACATGGAGCACTGGCTACACGGCTGGAAACGGCTCAACTCTGAGACTATCGATCCCTACAGAATAAGAGCAAATCTTAGATACTAATTACTAGTCTGCAGCTAGAAATTATGTAAATCTGGGACGAGAATACCAACATCCGCCGAAACATCTATTCTTTGAGAACATTTCTGAATGGTACTCTGAAGTATCCATTCCAACCACAAAATACTTTGATCTTCAGGGAAACAGAAAGAGAGAGAGAGACTCGGATGAACTGACTCTCCAGCAGACGGACTGACGATTCCAACAGAGAAGATCACAACAACAGATGTGATCTTCTCTGGGGTGGCAGGTAGCCTAGTGGTTAGAGCGTTGGGCCAGTTAACCGAAAGATTGCTAGATCAAATCCCTCAGCTGACAAGGTAAAAATCTCCTGTAGTCAAATGTATTTGTTTTCCGTAAAGGCCTGCACCAGATTTCTTCTTCCTTTCCTCTACCCCTATGGACCTCACCAGGTGAGATCCTAAGTGAACATGTTATCATTCAAATGTAACTATTCAAAGGTCATGAACAGTCAAAGTCATGTTCTTCATGAAATTGGATGATATTTGAAGGAAACCAGATCAAAGTATGATGACCAAAGTATGAAAAATTACTGTAGATTCTACATTGATAAAGTTTGATCATAAAGTTACTGGTCTCCTGCCCCATGTAAAACAATTGGATTCGTTAGGAAAAGGGGATATTTTAATACAACAATGGCAACATGATATTCTCTTACCTAATTGAAATAAGTACCGCATTGTAACCAACATCGGGGGAAGGCATGTTTGAAGAAGGGCGTGGTTTATATAGCTAGATAGCTACTCTACTGGTGCCAAAATTTGACTGTAGGGTGTCAGCAAATATAAATAAAAGTTTACCCTATTCATCTATGGCAAAGACACTTATATGTTTCCACTTTCATCTATGTCTGGTGTTAGCTTGTTACTGGCTAGCTAGGTCTTCAGCAAGCATGAAACAAAGGGGGGAAGTGTCATTCAAAACTCTGACGAAGTTGTTAAGTCAACACATCCATTAGTGGAGGTGGACTGCATCACAAGAAAAATGTTGATATGCAAGTTCAATGTTGAATGAGTTGCTTTGTGTATCACCAAATTTGCTTGACTTGATGTGACTGCAACACTGCTCACTGCATCGAAGTTGCTTGACATAGGAGTTTCAAAGAGCTGTCAGTCAAGGCGAGCTCATGAATTTAAGCTCCCCTTACACTCAGGGTTGTTTGGATGACCCAACTGCTGGGTTGCAGGCAATGGGTCACTTAGTTTGGTTTTTTTTTTAAAAGAGCAAGGTTGGTTTGGTGATGATGGGTTGTTGAGATATGACCCAGAGGGTCAAATCAGAAGTATGGAGGCTTGGAGTTGTAGGGGCATGGCTTTAAGGAAGTTATTTTGGGCCACCCGTGAGAGTAAATCTAATTCCTGTTAATCTGTTCTGTTGAATTGTTGTGACATGTTACAGCTGAATGCTGACATTTCTGTAGCTTTAATTATGCCTGCAGAAGTATATGAATTATTTAAAAGCCTATGCAAATCATAATGCTATATCCCCAATGGGTTAGTAACCACTTTAGTGCAATATGTAAATAATAATGTTAATATTTTGGTGTTTGAATATGTGATGTGAAATAATATTAAATGAAAATGTAAAATTGCAGTTAACATGACTAACCGGAATTACATTTAATCTCACAGATGGCAAAAAATAACTATCTAAAAGCCACACCTCCTGAAAATAACCTATGGATTTCAATAAAAAGACCAGGCTGCTTGGTCAACCCAGAAAGAAAGTGAATAAAAATCCATCTGATGGTTAAATTAACCCATGTTTGGATAATCACACAACCTGTCACATTATGCTGGCTTGCAAAAAGATGTCTAATTCCGGTAGAAATCCAGCCGGAAAAGGGGATCGAACCTTCTGAATTTTAGATCACCCACAACCTGCATTCAAAATGACTGCCAGGGTTGGGAAAACTGAAATATGAGACTACCTAAAGCATCTAAATTGGAACAACCATTTCAGTAACATATCGGATTAGTTTAGAAAATGTATGACATTTGTATTTGAGAAGCATAACATCAATTAATCAATGTACATTAAAAAAACATAGATATTGACAAAAAAATCTTAAAATCAACCTGAAATAGAGCACGCTGTGAAATGTGATTATGATGGGCGTGGTTTTGGTTTTGGTTCAACTCTGGTTATTAACACCAACACTGGGGTTATTTTACAACAATGAGTGTTAATTCAACATTTAATTATGTTCAGAGTGTAGGCCCTTAACATTAAATGGGTGGTAGGTAGCCTAGTCGTTAAAGCGTTGGACTAGTAACCGAAAGGTTGAAAGATCAAATCCCCGAGCTGACAAGGTAAAAATCTGTTGTTCTACCCCTGAACAAGGCAGTTAACCCACTGTTCCTAGGCCGTTGTTGAAAATAAGCATTTGTTCTTAACTGACTTGCCTAGTTAAATAAAGGTGAAATAAATATATATATATCTTTTCTTTTTAAAGTAGCAAGATTGGAATTCCTTTGTTACAGAGACATTTTGCGCCCAAAAACTCCAACGGACAAAGAATGAACTTTGGAACAATATTCATAAGATAGGAATGTTAAGAATGGTCTGTGGGGATCTAAAGAATAATCCTGTCATATTGTTTATTATTTTGTGACCTCATTAAGGATGGTATAATGAAATAACTAACATGGAAAGTGTACATATTTTATCTGTATAGTTTCCATCCCATAGGATGTTAATACAATATGAAGAACAATGAAACTATTTTTGAAAAGATAGAAATATGGTTTTAGTCTTCACATTAACTAAACCACTCCCCTAATGAGGTCAGAAGAGCGTCAGTGTGATGGAACCGCCTTTCCGACCAGAGTGCTTAAAACGACTCGCTAAGAATGAACATATTCAGACCAGAAAGTGTGGAGCGGTGGCTACACGGCTGAAAATGGTGAGACCAGTACATTGCTGGGTTACTACTGGCATGTAAAGTGGTCGGGAGCTGAACCCTGAATAATCAATCATTGAGACCAGCAGACGACCGGCGTGAGATGGACGTTACAAATAGTTGAAACTACCAGACCAGCCGACGGGAAGCGCGAGTGTCACGCCCTGGCCTTAGTTATCTTTGTTCTCTTTATTATTTTGGTTAGGTCAGGGTGTGACGAGGGTGGTTTGTATGTTTTTGTCTCGTCTAGGGTGTTTGTACTGTCTAGGGGTTTGTTGTAGATTTATGGGGTTGTGTTCATTATAGGTGTTTATGTAAGTCTATGGTTGCCTAGATTGGTTCTCAATTAGAGGCAGGTGTTTATCGTTGTCTCTGATTGGGAACCATATTTAGGCAGCCATGTTCTTTGGGTATTTTGTGGGTGATTGTTTCCTGTGTCAGTGTTTGTGCCACACGGGACTGTTTCGGTTTGTTCACGTTTATTGTTTTTGTATTTGTGTTCATGTTCAGTTTTCCCTATTAAAACATGGACACCTACCACGCTGCGTATTGGTCCGATCCTTGCTACACCTCTTCAGAGGAAGAAGAGGATGACAGCCGTGACAGCGAGCTGGACGTTATGAAATGGTTGGAAACTCTGAAAACCAACACAAAGTGAGAAGATAACCTCCACTACGAGACCATAAACATTCCGTTTGCAGCTGTGCATGTAAAAGTGGACCTAGAACTTTTACTAAAGACACGAGGTGGGAAGGAAAACATCCTCTCTCATACAATCGTTGGTGCATCTAAAGTATCTGGCCTAACAAACAGTTCACTACCAGAGAAGCTCTACAAAGAAGAAGGACATTGTGACCTCTTGTGGACAAGCCAAGCCTTAGACCGAATGGGACACTAAAGACTACGACCCCCTTTCCCATAGAATGATCAATTGAGTCCAACAGAGATAGACGACAAACAAAGACATCTACACATAAATACTTTGCATTCCTTACCCAAATGAGCGGTGGTTCTTGAGCAAAGTATTATTTTTACTTTGAAGGTAGTTTCCAAATGTACGATAAGTTTGACTCTCTTTGTCTCTCCCTCTCTTTATCTACCCCTCCCTCTGCATATGTGTAACAAGCCATCATATCGTAAGTGTGTATGTATTCTGTGTTATTATTTAGTTAGTTAGTAAATAAATAATTAAGCCAATTTGCATAATGCTGATTCGTAAGTGAGGTTAGGGTTCTTTCAGATATCAAGGATTATGCGACATTCAGAATGAGACTGATATGAGGTAATGATTACTAAGTGACTGTTATCGATATATCATTTATATACACTGCTCAAAAAAATAAAGGGAACACTAAAATAACACATCCTAGATCTGAATGAATGAAATATTCTTATTAAATACTTTTTTCTTTACATAGTTGAAGGTGCTGACAACAAAATCACACAAATTATCAATGGAAATCAAATTTATCAACCCATGGAGGTCTGGATTTGGAGTCACACTCAAAATTAAAGTGGAAAACCACACTACAGGCTGATCCAACTTTGATGTAATGTCCTTAAAACAAGTCAAAATTAGGCTCAGTAGTGTGTGTGGCCTCCACGTGCCTGTATGACCTCCCTACAACGCCTGGGCATGCTCCTGATGAGGTGGCGGATGGTCTCCTGAGGGATCTCCTCCCAGACCTGGACTAAAGCATCCGCCAACTCCTTGACATTCTGTGGTGCAACGTGGCGTTGGTGGATGGAGCGAGACATGATGTCCCAGATGTGCTCAATTGGATTCAGGTCTGGGGAACGGGCGGGCCAGTCCATAGCATCAATGCCTTCCTCTTGCAGGAACTGCTGACACACTCCAGCCACATGAGGTCTAGCATTGTCTTGCATTAGGAGGAACCCAGGGCCAACCGCACCAGCATATGGTCTCACAAGGGGTCTGAGGATCTCATCTCGGTACCTAATGGCAGTCAGGCTACCTCTGGCGAGCACATGGAGGGCTGTGCGGCCCCCCAAAGAAATGCCACCCCACACCATGACTGACCCACCGCCAAACCGGTCATGCTGGAGGATGTTGCAGGCAGCAGAACGTTCTCCACGGCGTCTCCAGACTCTGTCACGTCTGTCACATGTGCTCAGTGTGAACCTCTTCTGTGAAGAGCACAGTGTGAACCTCTTCTGTGAAGAGCACAGGGCGCCAGTGGCGAATTTGCCAATCTTGGTGTTCTCTGGCAAATGCCAAACGTCCTGCACGGTGTTGGGCTGTAAGCACAACCCCCACCTGTGGACGTCGGGCCCTCATACCACCCTCATGGAGTCTGTTTCTGACCGTTTGAGCAGACACATGCACATTTGTGGCCTGCTGGAGGTCATTTTGCAGGGCTCTGGCAGTGCTCCTCCTGCTCCTCCTTGCACAAAGGCGGAGGTAGCGGTCCTGCTGCTGGGTTGTTGCCCTCCTACGGCCTCCTCCACGTCTCCTGATGTACTGGCCTGTCTCCTGGTAGCGCCTCCATGCTCTGGACACTACGCTGACAGACACAGCAAACCTTCTTGCCACAGCTCGCATTGATGTGCCATCCTGGATGAGCTGCACTACCTGAGCCACTTGTGTGGGTTGTAGACTCCGTCTCATGCTACCACTAGAGTGAAAGCACCGCCAGCATTCAAAAGTGACCAAAACATCAGCCAGGAAGCATAGGAACTGAGAAGTGGTCTGTGGTCACCACCTGCAGAACCACTCCTTTATTGGGGGTGTCTTGCTAATTGCCTATAATTTCCACCTGTTGTCTATTCCATTTGCACAACAGCATGTGAAATTTATTGTCAATCAGTGTTGCTTCCTAAGTGGACAGTTTGATTTCACAGAAGTGTGATTGACTTGGAGTTACATTGTGTTGTTTAAGTGTTCCCTTTATTTTTTTGAGCAGTGTATAAATCTTTGAGTTTATTTCAGGAGATGCTATCTTGTTAAACAACTTCTTCCATGGTGTCCCAAATTCATAATGAGTTAATTGTTACATGATTAATTTAAATCGAGTAACAATTGAACATAGTTAGTTGATTCGATGAATAACAGTCATCACATTAATGATAGTCAAGTCACAACAATATTGAAACAAAAAATTAAATAAAAAAATAATCCTGAAATAGAGCATGCTGGGAAATATGATGATGGGCATCGTTTTAGTTCAAAGTGACGTGTATGAGTTTCAGGCCCCTGTATTTGGTTAAAACTATGCCTGCAAAATAAGGCCTAATGAAACATTATTTTTTATGACAACATATTCACTTCACTACATGGTGTGTTCATTTAACACTGTTTTGGTGTCTATACACAGACTCAACTTTCAGTATTGATTTAAACCATCAATGTTAATCACTTTATTAACACTGGAGAATTTGTTCTGAAGAGATATATTTTGAAAGGGCCATCTATGTAAAAACTCTGTCTATGCATACTACATGACACGCGTAATAATTGCATACTTTTTTGGTGTGCATCATTTCCCCAATATATTCTGTTCTTTAAGAGGTGGCCTCATTAAATAAGATGGTGGTCCTCAAACAGTCCCTGTACTGCATGTTTGTCTTTACTCTATATACTCTTTGTGTGCAGAGCTCTGTGTGGACAAAGGACGAGAGACTGAGCGGGTCTTTTCAGTTTCCGGTGATGCTGCCATGTTGACGTCCACCCTGGTGGACCTCAACATGTTTGACAACCGCAGCATCCCCTATAACATCTCATGGTATGACCCAAGGACTGGGACAGAGCTGACCAGGGAGACAGGAAAGACTCTGGTGCGGGGGAAGACACTCTGGATTTTTAACATCACGATGGAGGATGCTGGAGACTATGTGTGTGTTGTGAGGTAGGGGCTATACTTTTGTCTGCTGTGTGTGTGTGTGTGTGTGTGTGTGTGTGTGTGTGTGTGTGTGTGTGTGTGTGTGTGTGTGTGTGTGTGTGTGTGTGTGTGTGTGTGTGTGTGTAAATCTTTCCTGTTACCTTTGATAACAGACTACCCTCCGAGTGCTACAAGAAGGTTGCCTTACTGATTGTGAACCACACCAACCCAGAAGAATGCGGTCGACCAGAAATGGCCCAACAGGTCCTGACCAAAACAGCCAACTCTTTCCTGAACTGCCCATTGAGTGACCATATCAGGGAAGTGGACAATTACTCCATCCAGTGGTACAAGGTGAGTCCAATGGGGTAAACAGACAGTGCAGTTTAATAGGAGAGTGTTGAGAGGGGACGCCTGACAGCAGGGGCGGACTGGCCAAATGGCATTTCGAGAAAATGGCAGATGGGCTGGTCCATTTTTAGCCCAATGGAATTGTCTAACTAGTTTTTTTATACAAAAGTATAATTATCTGGCTAATAATTGGGGCCACAATGACAAAAATGGGCCTTTTGGGGGCCTCAAGGAAAGAAAATGGGCCAATGTCGGGCCTCAAGGGAAAAACGGTCCGGTGTGTCAGAAACACCAGGGCGGATTTCTGGTCCCAGTCTGCCCTTTCCTGACAGTGCTGGAAAGTCTGTTTGAAGTCTTTCTTTTCAGCCATCCAGTCGGTCTCTATGTATGCTTAATTTGTGTTTAAAACTATAGGAATGTAAGGTTATTACTACTAGTGAAAACTTGTGACTACATTTGAGACAATGTTCCATCAGACACAGTACTGCACATACCATTTACATTGTTCATTGCTCTCACATATTGTACTGCATTGAATTGTTCTGAGGGTAGTTCTTCTAATGTAAGACATTATCAGAACTTATCTGTAATTGTGTATTCATTTTGTACGACTAGCCATATTCCATTACCACTACCTTTCAGTGTGCATTTCTATTTTAACCCTGTCAGGGCTGTGAACCCATTGTGGAAGATGATCCCTTGTGGAACAGGTTTAGCTATGTCAGTCACAATGCTATGGCGTTACTCCAAGTAAAACTGGTCACCCTTGAGGATCATGCGTTCTACACCTGCACCATGACCTTTAACTTGGAAGGGCTCAGCGGCAGGATCTCAGAGACCATCAACGGTTTGGTGAACGGTGAGTATTGTTGGCACAGCTCATAAAAGTTGTCCCTAACCACAGATCTAGGATCAAATTATTACCATATACCCCCAATCCTTACCACAGCCATTACAGAGATACAGTAACTTCAGAAAGTATTCACACCCGTTGACTTTTTCCACATCTTGTTGTGTTGCAAAGTGGGATTCAAATGGATTTAATTGTCTTTTTTTTTGTCAACAATCTACATAAGTATTCAACTCCCTGAGTCAATACATGTTAGAATCACCTTTGTTGTGATTATAGCTGTGAGTCTTTCTGGGTACGTCTCTAAGAGCTTGTGCAACATTTCCCCATTATTCTTTTCAAAATGCTTTAAGCTCTGTCAAATTGGTTGTTGATCATTGCTAGACAACCATTTTCAGGTCTTGCCATAGATTTTCAAGCAGATTTAAGTCTAAACTGTAAATCGGTCACTCGGGAACATTCACAGTTTTCTTTGTTAGCAACTTCAGTGTGGATTTGGCCTTGTGTTTAAGGTTATTGACCTGCTGAACGGTGAATTAATCTTCCAGTGCCTGTTGGAAAGCAGACGGAACCAGGTTTTCCTCCACGATTTTGCCTGTGTTTAGCTGAATTCCGTTTCTTTTGTATAATGAAAAACTATCCGGTCCTTAACGATTACAAGCATACCCATAACATGATGCAGCCACCACTATGCTTGAAAATAGGGAAAGTGGTAGTCAGTAGTGTGTTGCATTGGATTTTCCACAAACATAACACTTTGTATTCAGGACAAAAAGAGAATTGCTTTGCCACGTTTTGCAGTATTACTTTAGTGCCTTGTCGCAAACAGGATGCATGTTTTGGATCATTTTTATTCTGTATAGGCTTCCTTCATGAGCCCTGTCAATTAGGTTAGTATTGTGGAGTAACTACAATGTTGTTGATCCATCCTCAGTTTTTTCCTATCGCATCCATTAAACTCCGTAACTGTTTTAAAGTCACCATTGGCATCATGGCGAAATCCCTAAGCGGTTTCCTTCCTCTCCGACAACCTGTATCTTTGCAGTGACTGGGTGTATTGAAACACCATCCAAACTGTAACCATCCAAAGTGTAATTAATTTTACTCCTGAACTTATTTCACCATGCCCAAAGGGATATTCACTACCTAATTATTTTTATTTTTTTACCCATCTACCAATAGTTGCCCTTTTTTGCGAGGCATTGGAAAACCTCCCTGGTCTTTGTGATTGAATCTGTGTTTGAAATGCAATACTCGACTGAGGGACCGTACATATAATTGTACTGTAATGTATGTGTGGGGTACAGACATGAGGTAGTCATTCAAACATCTATTAAAATCTATTATTATTATTATTATGTGACTTGTTCAGAAAAATTTTACTCCTGAACTTAGTTATGCTTGCCATAACAAAGGCATTGAATACTTATACTAAAGACATTTCCGCTTTTCATTTTTTGTAACCATTTCGAAAAACATAATTCCACTTTGACATGATGGGGTATTGTGTGTAAGCCTGTGATACAAAAATCTAAGTGGAATCATTTTTAAATTCAAGCCGTAACAACAAAATGTGGACAAAGTCAAGGGGTGTGAATACTTTCTGAAGGCATTGGAAAGTACATGCCCCTGAATCAGAGGTTATGATTTCATAGAGGCTGCTTTGAAACTTTGCTCTGTGAGAGCTTAGAAATGGTTGTGTTCAATAGGGTCAGGTGACTGCATATTTCTGTCTGTCTATGATGTTTATGAATCATTGTCATCATTTCAGTGGAGTATTGCCTGGAGCCCAAAGTGGTTGAACCTGCCAATGAGATCATCAAAGCAGATTTGGGTGGGTAAGCTACTATAGAACATGTACTGTATATGTGTGTGCTTATGTTCGTGCGTGTGTGTGTGTATGTGTGCATTTGTACAGTTCTTTTAATTCATGATGCAAATAAATAATTCAATGTTTGCCCCCTAGGTTCTTCCTTCAGTAAGATGTGTCGGGTGTTTGTCCCGAGTGTGGGGAATAAACATTGTGCAAATTTGAATTGGATAGCGCGAGAGAACTCAATTTCCAAAATTGTCTCAGAGCGCGTCTTTCAGGAATCACAAAGGTAGGTTGAGACAACACAACAGCATCACAATACACACTGTAAGAATTCTACAAATGTGTTGCTTTTCAAGAATTTTCATGTAGACTTGATTGTGTGTTTTGGATCATTGTCTTGCTGCATGACCCAGCTACGCCTCAGCTTCAGCTCACTGATGGATGGTATGACATTCTCCTGTAGAATTCTCTGATATAGAGCAGAATACATGGTTCCTTGTATTAAGTCAAGTCGCCCAGGTCCTGAGGCATACCCAAACCATCTAAATACCACCACCATGCTTGCCCGTTGGTATCAAATGAAATTAAATGTTATTTGTCACGTACCGAATACAACAGGTTAAAGTTAAATGCTTACTTACAAGCCATTAACCAACAATGTAGTTTTAAGAAAACTAAGTGTTAAGAAAGTATTTACTAAAATAAACTGATGTAAAAAATAAATAAAACATGTATATTTTTTAAAGAAGAAAATAGAAAAATAAGAAAAAAATGCTAATACTTTCATTAGCTGTTCAGGAGTGTACAGGGGGTACCGTTACAGAGTCAATGTGCAGGGGCACCAGTTAGTCAAGGTAATTGAGGTAATATGTACATGTAGGTAGAGTTACAGTGACTTTGCATAGATAATAAACAGAGTAGCAGCAGCATAATAGAGGGGTCTGGGTAGCCCTTTGATTAGCTGTTCAGGAGTCTTATGGCTTGGAGGTAGAAGCTGTTAAGAAGTCTTTTGGACCTAGACTTGGCACTCCGGTACCGTTGCCGTGCGGTAGCAGAGAGAACAGTCTATGACTTGGGTGACTGGAGTCTTTGACAATTTTTTGGGCCTTCCTCTGACACTGCCTAGTATATAGGTCCTGGATGGCCCCAGTGATGTACTGGGCTGTATGCACAACCCTCTGCAATGCCTTGCAGTCGGAGGCTGAGCAGTTCCCATACCAGGTGGTGATGCAACCAGTCAGGATGCTCTCGATGTGGCAGCTATGAGGTTCTTACTGTGTAATGCAATGTTTGCTGCTTTTTCGCCAGACATAATGGGACCCATGTCGTCCCAACATTTTTACTCAAGTTTGCCAAAAAGCACCTGGAAGATCATGAAGATTCTTTGAAGAATGTTCTATGTAGTCAAAAGTATAATTTTTGGACGACATGGGTCCCATTATGTTCTATAGGAGAATTCAGGCCCTCTGTCTGTCCTGAAGCTGAAGCGCACCTGGGTCATGCAGCAAAACACTTAATCAAGTTTACTTGAAAATGGTTAAAAAGCAACACATTGTAATTTACTAGTCAGCGTCCAGACCTAATCCCAATTGAGATGTGGTAGGACTTGAAACTAGCAGGACTTGAAACTTGAAACTGGCATGCTTGAAACCCAACAAATGTCGCTGAGTTAAAGCAGTTCTGCATGCAAGAGTGGGCCAAAATTCCTCCACAGCGATGTGAGAGACTGATCAACAACTACAGGAAGCATTTGGTTGCAGTCATTGCAGCTAAAGGTGGCACAATGAGTTATTGAGTGTAAGGGAGCAATTACTTTTTCACACTCGCACAACTTTGTAAATTAAATAAATAAAATAAGTATCATTTTTTTGTTTGTACGCTCAGGTTCCCTTTATCTAATGTTAGGTTTTGGTTGAAGATCTTATAACATTCAGTATCAAAAATATGCAAAAATAGAGAAAATCAGAAATGGGGAAAATACTTTTTCAAGGCACTGTATATGCCTGCATTCTGTGTCATCCAGATGGATGTTCTATTGTATAGTATCTAAACTGTTGGTATCGTATTAGGTATACCACTAAGATTAAGATAGGATCCATATCCCTGAATACATAGCGCTTGCTTTGAAACTTCACAACATCAAATCAAATTGTATTTGTCACAAGCGCCGAATACAACAGCTGTAGACCTTACCGTGAAATGCACTTCAGCACTGCTTGAAACATGTAGGTATTACAGACTTGGTCAGGGAGAGGTTGTAAATGTTAGTGAATGATGGTAGAAATTAGGCAAAACGGATTTAAGTTTGCCTGCATTAAAGTCTCCGGCCACTAGGAGAGCCGTTTCTGGATTAGCATTTTCTTGTTTGCTTATGGCCTTATACAGCTCGTTGAGTGCGGTCTTAGTGCCAGCATCAGTTTGTGGTGGTAAGTAGATGGCTACAAAAAGTATAGATGAAAACTCACTTGGTAGATAGTGTGGTCTACAGCTTATCATGAGGTACTCTACCTCAGGCAAGCAATACCTTAAGACTTCCTTAATATTAGACATCACACACCAGCTGTTACTGACAAATAGACACACACCACCACCGCTCGTCTTACCGGACGTAGAGGTTCTGTCCTGTGGATGTACGGAAAACCCAGCCAACTGAATATTATCCTTGTCGTCGTCCAGCTACGACTCGGTGAAACATAAGATATTACAGTTTTTAATGTCCCGTTGGTAGGATAGTCTCGAACGGAGCTCATCCAGATTATTCTCCAGTGATTGCATGTTGGCCAATAGAACGGATAGTAGAGGCAGGTTACTCACTCACATTCTCACAAGGCACCCCGATCTCCACCCCCTGTACCGCCGTCTTTTCTTCGCGCAAATGACGGGGATTTGGGCCTGGTCTCGGAGAAACAGTATATACTTTGCAGAAGACTCATTAAAGAAAAAATCTTTGTCCAGTTCGAGGTGAGTAATCGCTCTTCTGATATCCAGAAGCTCTTTTAGGTCATAAGAGACCAATGTACAAAATAAGTTACAAACAATGCAAAAAAACACACAAAGTAGCACAGTTGGTTAGGAGCCCGTAAAACGTCAGCCATCCCCTCCTGCGCCAATAACAGTATATGTTATCTTAACTGTGGCCATGATGGTTTGATTGTGTGTTCACAAGGGGGAACTTGTCTGAAGAGAAGGAGGGTGTATGGTTGGAGCGTAATTTGAATTTCTTGATGGTGGAAGAGGAAGACTTTTACATCAATTACACATGTAAGGTTTCCAGCGACAGAGGCAGTCCTTCAGCCTCCTTCACACTACAGCCTACAGGTTAGACAACACTGTCTGGAAGATAACATAAAATTTTTTCAAAAGAGATCACACACATATTATCCTGTCTCTTTACCCTTGTTTTGATAGCGTATTATAACATCTGCAACCTCACCACTTTTGAACAAAAATGGTTGAAGAATAAAGCCAGTCAACTTGACATTATGTATTATAAATGCTATCTCCTCTCTTTTTTCTGTACAGATCCGAACTATCTGTTCCCTATTGGGGTACTACTGACTAGTCTGGTATTGGTGTTTACGGTTAGTGTTGTTATTTACATTGCTTCAAGATCGGCATCATGCTGTCGCTCAGGAGGATGTTCCCGCTTCTCCACACAAGCACAGGTACAATGAGACATAAACATACATTCCTACACCAGATACAGACAGTAATGCACATACAGCATGTCTCCCCACAAACCCCCAGGCCCACACTTAAACCCACACACACATGAATGTTGCATTGCTTGTTTCCCACTCCCCACCTGACCACAAGTAAAATCAGTAGCAAATGTAGTAAGGTACTGTAGCACATCCCACATGCCACAGCTGCAGTATGCAAGCACTGCATTTTCCATGACAGAGGAAACCGAGAGAGGAAGATTAATACGAGGCACTGAATAGGCCATGTTACCATGAAACACAAGCAACTATGGTGTCATTAATAACCAAGCCTCCCCTGTTAGGCAGGTTTGTGGAGACATTTGCTCCAGCCCAGCACTAACAAACCTATTTTGTTTTACCTGTCCTTGTCCTGCATGCAACAGACTCTGATGGGAAGCTGTATGATTGCGTACGTGGCGTACCCCCGTGTGAAGAAAGACGAGGTGCCCAGAGAAGAACAGCCTGTTGAACTTGTGATGGGATTGATGGACTTTGGAGAGGACAGTGATAGACATAAGGAGGAAATATGTTGAATGAAAGGACTTCTGATACCATGGAGAGTATAAATGTTGTATCTGCCTCTCACAACACATTTTCATGAACATTTATTGAATCAGACTTTGGAAGATTGATCCTCTGGGGTGAGATTTATTTTTGGCGGGATGATGATTGATCGTCCTGCCGATGGAAAATGCACAGTTAAGAGTGTATTAATTCTGACCATATTAGCAGAGCAACTCAAACACACACACATGCACACACGCACATACACACACAGACACACACACCACACACACAATTTACCACCATCATGTACATACACACCACATCTGTGAGAGAGCTTTAATAAAAAGTGCCTAGTACATTCTATACAATGTATTTGATTTGTCTTTGTTTGTCTACTTTAAAAAATTGTTGAAAGAATTGTTTTTCAGATTTGTTAATCTTCCAATGAGATAAGCTATAAGTGTTTAAACTGATATTAATGAATGCAGTTATTTATTAATAGGCCAAAGTATTTATGAACAGCTTACCGACAGTTAATATTAAATGTTTTCTAAATGGTGAGCTGACTATTAACAAATACCTTATATGATTTATTAAACACAGTCCTGAAACTTCCCAGACACTTCCCAGAAAAGGTGTGGGGGTTTGCAGAAGTTGGTTGCGTGCTAGCTCTTTTGTTATGGCTAGCTTACATACAGGTAGGACTGGCTGTGACTGGTAACCTGCTTTACTGTAATCCAATGTGATCACAGTCTTCTCACAAAAATGTCTATAGAGTCCGAACGGTTTGGCCTTATCAATATGACCACTCTATGGAAAGATGAGACTCACGGACACGATGATGTACTCTGTTTTGCTCTAGGACCCCCACAAGTGTCACGACTCATCTGAAGGTAACCCATACAAATGAATGGAAGTATAGAGGTAGTTTTGTGCTTTCAAATACAAGAGGTTAAATATTTGTCTATAGAAAAAAAAATATTTCCTGAGCTTTCCTATATCTCCTAGATATAGGACAGACATTTCAAAACCTTATTCCTTATGATTTTTTTTTACTGTATTTTTTGCCATTTCTTCATGTTTAGTTTTTAGTAGTAAAGGCGAAGTTCAATATTTTATTTACATTTACATTTAAGTCATTTAGCGGACGCTCTTATCCAGAGCGACTTACAAATTGGTGCATTCACCTTATGATATCCAGTGGAACAACCACTTTACAATAGTGCATCTAACTCTTTTAAGGGGGGGGGTTAGAAGGATTACTTTATCCTATCCTAGGTATTCCTTAAAGAGGTGGGGTTTCAGGTGTCTCCGGAAGGTGGTGATTGACTCCGCTGACCTGGCGTCGTGAGGGAGTTTGTTCCACCATTGGGGTGCCAGAGCAGCGAACAGTTTTGACTGGGCTGAGCGGGAACTGTACTTCCTCAGAGGTAGGGAGGCGAGCAGGCCAGAGGTGGATGAACGCAGTGCCCTTGTTTGGGTGTAGGGCCTGATCAGAGCCTGAAGGTACGGAGGTGCCGTTCCCCTCACAGCTCCGTAGGCAAGCACCATGGTCTTGTAGCGGATGCGAGCTTCAACTGGAAGCCAGTGGAGAGAGCGGAGGAGCGGGGTGACGTGAGAGAACTTGGGAAGGTTGAACACCAGACGGGCTGCGGCGTTCTGGATGAGTTGCAGGGGTTTAATGGCACAGGCAGGGAGCCCAGCCAACAGCGAGTTGCAGTAATCCAGACGGGAGATGACAAGTGCCTGGATTAGGACCTGCGCCGCTTCCTGTGTGAGGCAGGGTCGTACTCTGCGAATGTTGTAGAGCATGAACCTACAGGAACGGGTCACCGCCTTGATGTTAGTTGAGAACGACAGGGTGTTGTCCAGGATCACGCCAAGGTTCTTAGCACTCTGGGAGGAGGACACAATGGAGTTGTCAACCGTGATGGCGAGATCATGGAACGGGCAGTCCTTCCCCGGGAGGAAGAGCAGCTCCGTCTTGCCGAGGTTCAGCTTGAGGTGGTGATCCGTCATCCACACTGATATGTCTGCCAGACATGCAGAGATGCGATTCGCCACCTGGTTATCAGAGGGGGGAAAGGAGAAGATTAATTGTGTGTCGTCTGCATAGCAATGATAGGAGAGACCATGTGAGGATATGACAGAGCCAAGTGACTTGGTGTATAGCGAGAATAGGAGAGGGCCTAGAACAGAGCCCTGGGGGACACCAGTGGTGAGAGCACGTGGTGCGGAGACAGATTCTCGCCACGCCACCTGGTAGGAGCGACCTGTCAGGTAGGACGCAATCCAAGCGTGGGCCGCGCCGGAGATGCCCAACTCGGAGAGGGTGGAGAGGAGGATCTGATGGTTCACAGTATCAAAGGCAGCCGATAGGTCTAGAAGGATGAGAGCAGAGGAGAGAGAGTTAGCTTTAGCAGTGCGGAGCGCCTCCGTGACACAGAGAAGAGCAGTCTCAGTTGAATGACTAGTCTTGAAACCTGACTGATTTGGATCAAGAAGGTCATTCTGAGAGAGATAGCAGGAGAGCTGGCCAAGGACGGCACGTTCAAGAGTTTTGGAGAGAAAAGAAAGAAGGGATACTGGTCTGTAGTTGTTGACATCGGAGGGATCGAGTGTAGGTTTTTTCAGAAGGGGTGCAACTCTCGCTCTCTTGAAGACGGAAGGGACGTAGCCAGCGGTCAAGGATGAGTTGATGAGCGAGGTGAGGTAAGGGAGAAGGTCTCCGGAAATGGTCTGGAGAAGAGAGGAGGGGATAGGGTCAAGCGGGCAGGTTGTTGGGCGGCCGGCCGTCACAAGACGCGAGATTTCATCTGGAGAGAGAGGGGAGAAAGAGGTCAAAGCACAGGGTAGGGCAGTGTGAGCAGAACCAGCGGTGTCGTTTGACTTAGCAAACGAGGATCGGATGTCGTCGACCTTCTTTTCAAAATGGTTGACGAAGTCATCCGCAGAGAGGGAGGAGGGGGGAGGAGGGGGAGGAGGATTCAGGAGGGAGGAGAAGGTGGCAAAGAGCTTCCTAGGGTTAGAGGCAGATGCTTGGAATTTAGAGTGGTAGAAAGTGGCTTTAGCAGCAGAGACAGAAGAGGAGAATGTGGAGAGGAGGGAGTGAAAGGATGCCAGGTCCGCAGGGAGGCGAGTTTTCCTCCATTTCCGCTCGGCTGCCCGGAGCCCTGTTCTGTGAGCTCGCAATGAGTCGTCGAGCCACGGAGCAGGAGGGGAGGACCGAGCCGGCCTGGAGGATAGGGGACATAGAGAGTCAAAGGATGCAGAAAGGGAGGAGAGGAGGGTTGAGGAGGCAGAATCAGGAGATAGGTTGGAGAAGGTTTGAGCAGAGGGAAGAGATGATAGGATGGAAGAGGAGAGAGTAGCGGGGGAGAGAGAGCGAAGGTTGGGACGGCGCGATACCATCCGAGTAGGGGCAGTGTGGGAAGTGTTGGATGAGAGCGAGAGGGAAAAGGATACAAGGTAGTGGTCGGAGACTTGGAGGGGAGTTGCAGTGAGATTAGTGGAAGAACAGCATCTAGTAAAGATGAGGTCAAGCGTATTGCCTGCCTTGTGAGTAGGGGGGGAAGGTGAGAGGGTGAGGTCAAAAGAGGAGAGGAGTGGAAAGAAGGAGGCAGAGAGGAATGAGTCAAAGGTAGACGTGGGGAGGTTAAAGTCACCCAGAACTGTGAGAGGTGAGCCATCCTCAGGAAAGGAACTTATCAGGGCGTCAAGCTCATCGATGAACTCTCCAAGGGAACCTGGAGGGCGATAAATGATAAGGATGTTAAGCTTGAAAGGGCTGGTAACTGTGACAGCATGGAATTCAAAGGAGGCGATAGACAGATGGGTCAGGGGAGAAAGAGAGAATGTCCACTTGGGAGAGATGAGGATCCCAGTGAGAACACGTGGGCAGACGAGGAGAGAGCAGTAGGAGTAGCAGTGTTATCAGTGGTAGTCCATGTTTCCGTCAGTGCCAAGAAGTCGAGGGACTGGAGGGAAGCATAGGCTGAGATGAACTCTGCCTTGTTGGCCGCAGATCGGCAGTTCCAGAGGCTGCCGGAGACCTGGAACTCCACGTGGGTCGTGCGCGCTGGGACCACCAGGTTAGAGTGGCGGCGGCCACGCGGTGTGAAGCGTTTGTATGGTCTGTGCAGAGAGGAGAGAAGAGGGATAGACAGACACATAGTTGACAGGCTACAGAAGAGGCTACGCTAATGCAAAGGAGATTGGAATGACAAGTGGACTACACGTCTCGAATGTTCAGAAAGTTAAGCTTACGTTGCAAAAAATCTTATTGACTAAAATGATATAGTACTGCTGGCTGGTGAAGTAGGCTAGCTAGCAGTGGCTGCGTTGTTGACTTTGTTTGAAAGTGTAGCTGGCTAGGTAACCTCGATAATTACTCTAAACTACACAATTATCTTGGATACAAAGACAGCAAAGACAACTATGTAGCTAGCTAACACTACGCTAATCAAGTCGTTCCGTTGTAATGTAATAGTTTCTACTATTCGGTAGAAGTTGGCTAGCTAGCAGTGTTGACTAGGTAGGAGAACGGCAGCGCGGCGGACGAAAATAGCTGGCTAGCTAACCGATAATTACTCTAAACTACACAATTATCTTAGATACAAAGACAGCAAAGACAACTATGTAGCTAGCTAACACTACGCTAATCAAGTCGTTCCGTTGTTCCGTTGTAATGTAATAGTTTCTAATAGTTTCTACAGTGCTGCTATTCGGTGGCTAGCTGGCTAGCTGGCTAGCTAGCAGTGTTGACTACGTTACGTTACGTTAGAAGAACGAAAATAGCTGGCTAGCGAACCTCGATAAATACTCTAAACTACACAATTATCTTTGATACAAAGACGGCTATGTAGCTAGCTAAGATCAAACAAATCACACCGTTGTACTGTAATGAAATGAAATGTAATACTACCTGTGGAGCGAAGCGGAATGCGACTACTCGCTCCAACCCGGAAGTGAGTATGCACCAGAGACTCTACACCACAGGTGTCAAACTCATTCCACGGGGGGCCGAGTGTCTGCGGGTTTTCGCTCCTCCCTTGTACTTGATTGATGAATTAACATCACTAATTAGTTAGGAACTCCCCACACCTGGTTGTCTAGGGCTTTATTGAAAGGAAAAACCAAAAACCTGCAGACACTAGGCCCTCCGTGGAATGAGTTTGACACCCCTGCTCTACACCAAACATTTTTTTTATTTTTTTATTTCACCTTTATTTAACCAGGTAGGCAAGTTGAGAACAAGTTCTCATTTACAATTGCGACCTGGCCAAGATAAAGCAAAGCAGTTCGACACATACAACAACACAGAGTTACACATGGAGTAAAACAAACATACAGTCAATAATACAGTAGAAAAATAAGTCTATATACAATGTGAGCAAATGAGGTGAGATAAGGGAGGTAAAGGCAAAAAAAAGGCCATGGTGGCAAAGTAAATACAATATAGCAAGTAAAACACTGGAATGGTAGATTTGCAGTGGAAGAATGTGCAATGTAGAGATATAAATAATGTGGTGCAAAGGAGCAAAATAAATAAATACAGTAGGGGGAGAGGTAGTTGTTTGGGCTAAATTATAGATGGGCTATGTACAGGTGCAGTAATCTGTGAGCTGCTCTGACAGCTGGTGCTTAAAGCTAGTGAGGGAGATAAGTGTGTCCAGTTTCAGAGATTTTTGTAGTTCATTCCCTTCATTGGCAGCAGAAAACTGGAAGGAGAGACGGCCAAAGGAAGAATTGGTTTTGGGGGTGACCAGAGAGATATACCTGCTGGAGCGCGTGCTACAGGTGGGTGCTGCTATGGTGTCCAGCGAGCTGAGATAAGGGGGGACTTTACCTAGCAGGGTCTTGTAGATGACCTGGAGCCAGTGGGTTTGGCGACGAGTATGAAGCGAGGGCCAGCCAACGAGAGCGTACAGGTCGCAGTTGTGGGTAGTATATGGGGCTTTGGTGACAAAACGGATGGCACTGTGATAGACTGCATCCAATTTATTGAGTAGGGTATTGGAGGCTATTTTGTAAATGACATCGACAAAGTCTAGGATCGGTAGGATGGTCAGTTTTACAAGGGTATGTTTGGCAGCATGAGTGAAGGATGTGTCATGACGTTGGCCTATTTGGTTACAGCAAGCCTCTCCCTGCCTCTCCCTGCCCCCTACAACTATGCTGCTGTGGTCAGAGAGAGGTCGTAAATTCCTGAGGAGGAGACCCTGCCACATGGCCACAACAGTATAAGAGGCAGAGGGTACATTTTCATAGAGAACAAAGGGATTTCTTCCACCTCACAGAACTTGAGGTACGAACAAATTTCATGTTCCGGAGAAAGTATAAAAGATCGGTGAAGAATCCAGCTACGAACTGGTCCGTTTGTTACAACTTGGGGAAGCTCATGGGAGACGGTGTGGCCACATTACCATAATGCTGTTTATATAATAGCCTCAGATATGAGGTTTACATCTAATTGTTGTATAAGATGAATGAGTGAGTATGATACTGTTTGTAAAATTGAGTAATATACTTTTGGACTGTTTAATGAAGGAAAACCCAATTCCCTTTTGATTTGAACTAAATCAGAGGACCGCCCCTGAGCCCAGTTAGGGTCAGGCATCCTGGGACAGCCCTTTTTTGGCCCTTCCGAATAAAACCCCCACTCGGGTTTTCTATCACCAGACCGAGCTTACCTCAATTACGAGATGGCTGAAGGTTGCAGACCATTGCTGAATCTTTTAACCATACCACGTGGTTAAACTCTTTGACTATCGATACCGACAGAATAATAACAAGTCTTTGATATGAATTACTAGTCTGCAGCTAGGAATTCGGTATCTTTGAACGCGAAGAACGACAACCACCGAAACATCCATTCTACAACAACACGAATGAATGTCACTCTGAACTATCCACTCTAACCTACGACAGAGCGAGAGAGAGAGAGAGAGGACGGAAACTCTCCAACAGAAACTAACTTTTCAACAGCGATCAAGACGACACACTGAGCGTAAATATATATATTGATTGCAATTGTTCCCGAATGAGTGAGCGTTCATGTGCAAAGGATTAGCATTTCAATTGTTATAATTATTAACTCTGTAGTGACTTCTCAGTCGACCCCCACTTCCCTTTGGTCTAACAAGCCGCCATGCCGGTTTAGCCCACTAGGGCACATTCCCCTATCATTTCTTGTAACCATTATTTACTTTTTGTTTGTTTATGCATTTCTGTGAATTACTTAGTTAGTAATAAATAAATGATTTAAGATAATTTATGTATGGATGACTCATAGTGAAGACTGGGTTCGTGCAGATAACCAACAATTTACGACGTTTGGAATGAGACTAACGTGAGGTAAAATAAATAAATAATTAATCAGAAGACTATTGATCAGATATGAAAATATCTGAAAGGTTATATTGGGAAATTATAACTTTGTAATCTGAATAATTTCCTTGGTGCCCCGACTTCCTAGTTAATTACAGTTACATGATTATTCAATTTAATCGCGTAATACTAATTACAGGAATCTTTGAAAAAACGAAGTCTTCAATTTAATGATAGTAAAGACACGACATATATGACGTCCCCGTGTAAGGAATCTAAGATAGAATTAGACTTTGCTGTGGAATTCTATAAATCAATTGTGCAAACAGAATTGTACAAACAGACTGCTTTGTATATAAACAAATTGGTTGTGTGTGTGTTCCCATTGGAACAAGCTATTTTGATAGCGCCTCCGGTCCTGTGTCGATAGCAATCAGTGATAAATTCCAGATTTAGTCCGTTAGGCCAAACGGTACTACTTCTGTCAGTCAATATTAATTCTAGAGCCAGTAAGGTTAGAAATGAGAAGATATTCGTTCGGCGTTCGAGCCGAAGTATTTAGCTGCCTACCGCACTATACCAGTGTGGACTGACTACAGGCATATCTGTATTTATGTACCTCCGGTCAACATAACACTAGCGAAGTATGCCGAATGGTTTAATGTGAGACGTCACTAGTAAACCCACCCTTTCCATGGTGAGAGGACCCTATTTTGTGCTTAGAACGTGATATTTCTGAACAACGAAAGGATTAAGCTGGCACTAAGCAAAAAAAAGAGGGAACATTTTTCACTTCCTGTATTCCGTTTAAATTTCTCCGCCTTGCGCGACGGAAGTCCCGCCCTTTGTACTTCCGTTTGATTTCAGCATTCTGCATCACTGGTGGTGAAGAATCGCAAGTACATCTCTTAAAAGAAGTGGCGAAATCCAAACGTGGATCACGTTAAAATAATCCAGCAATCTTTTAACAAGGCAGACCTGTTAATTGAAATGCATTCCAGGTGACTACCTCATGAAGCTGGTTGAGAGAATGCCAAGAGTGTGCAAAGCTGTCATCAAGGCAAAGGATGGCTACTTTGAAGAATCTCAAATATAAATTATATTTTGATTTGTTTAACACTTTTTTGGTTACTACATTATTCCATATGTGTTATTTCTTATTTTTGATTTCTTCATTATAATTATACAATGTAGAAAATAATAAAATAAAGAAAAACCCTTGAATGAGTAGGTGTCTCCAAACATTTGACTGCAACTCATTATACAGTATGTTTCTTGTTGTGGAACACTGTATAGCATATAGCTTAAAAACACTGTTTATGAAAAGGTTGCTTGTGAAGTCGAACAAGGGGATCAGAGCGATACAGGCCTATTAGGGTACAATGAGACATGCAGAGAGAGATGGAGAGAGAGAGAGAGATGGGGTGATTTTAAACCTAACCCCAGCTTTAACCGTAACGTTAACCACACTTTCAACCTTATGTCTAACCCTAACCTTAAATTAAGATCAAAAAGCAAATTAATTTTTACGATAGTTTTTGTGGCTGTGGTAACCATTGGTGATAGCAAGTGACAACCGTTATGGGCAGAGGCTCTGTTTCCGGGCGTGATTACGTCACTCAACCACCGTGAAGATTCCAGTTAGTTTAGCCAACTCAACACTTACCACCCGGCGACTCCCGGACCCAAACCCGGATAAGAAGTGGGGCAACAATTCACTCGGTCAAGGTAACGTTAATTTGCAAGATTTCAGAGTATGTGCATTTAATAGATAATGCGCAGAGAAAAGATCTGATCTCGATGATGAGGTAGGTAGCTGCAATAACGTTAACTTAGCTAGCGTTACTTGTTAGGCAGATAGTGTGGGCTCTGTACTGATCGAGCTAGCTAGCGTTACAGAACCGCTTTTAAAGAAGTAATTGATTTTATGATTATGATCTGGCGTTTCTGCAAAGAAACAATAATCTGATTTAAATAAGTGTTACATCTGTGTTCATAGCTAGTTGGCTAGCTTCATTTGTTTTACCTTGCTAACTTGGCACATTTTGTCACCATGCAATCATGTCTCTAGTTGAGAACACTTTCTGAAAAATCACTTTGGAATTATTTTGATCTTTCACTCCATAGACAGACTGCAAAACATACTGGGGTTGCTTATCCTACCTAGCGTGAGGTGTGTGTGACACTACCAACTTCAGAGATTCAGCACTGAAACACTGTGTTTACTGAGACCTGTGGCAATGGAATCTCTACCGCCAGCAAAACCACGACAAGCTTGTCAAGTTCAGAATCAGCAGATGCCTTGGAGCAGAATGTTGCTGGGATCACTGATTGTCTTCAGTTGTCTGGTAGCTTCTGTGTCCTCTGATGAGGATTACTATAAGTTATTGAAGGTGTCCAGAGAAGCCACAACCAGAGAGATACGACAAGCCTTCAAAAAGCTAGCTCTGATCATGCACCCGGATAAAAACCCAGTAAGTAGCCTGCCCTATAGATATACACTACCGGTCAAAAGTTTTAGAACACCTACTCATTCAAGTGTTTTTCTTTATTTTTACTATTTTCTATGTTGTATAATAATAGAAGACATCAAAACTAAGAAATAACACAAATGGAATTATGTAGTAACAAATCAAAATATATTTGAAATTCTTCAAAGTAGCCACCCTTTGCCTTGATGACAGCTTTGCACACTCTTGGCATTCTCTCAACCAGCTTCACCTGGAATGCTTTTCCAACAGTCTTGAAGGAGTTCCCACATATGTTGAGCACTTGTTGGCTGCTTTTCCTTCACTCTGCGGTCCGACTCATCCCAAATTATCTCAATTTGGTTGAGGTCGGGTGATTGTGGAGGCCATGTCGTCTGGTGCAGCACTCCATCACTCTCCTTCTTGATCAAATAGCCCTTACACAGCATGGAGGTGTGTTGGGTCATTGTCCTGTTGAAAAACAAATGGTAGTCCCACTAAGCCCAAACCAGATGGGATGGCTTATTGCTGCAGAATGCTGTGGTAGCCATGCTGGTTAAGTGTGCCTTGAATTCTAAAGAAATCACTGACAGTGGCACCAGCAAAGCACCCCACACGATCACACCTCTTCCTCCATGGTTTACAGTGGGAAATACACATGCGGAGATCATCTGTTCACCCACACCGCATCTCACAAAGACACGGCGCGGTTGGAACCAAAAATCTCCAATTTGGACTCCAGACCAAAGGACACATTTCCTTCGGTGTAATGTCCATTGTTCGTGTTTCTTGGCCCAAGCAAGTCTCTTCTTCATATTGGTGTTCTTTTAGTAGTGGTTTCTTTGCAGCAATTCGACCATGAAGGCCTGATTCACGCAGTCTCCTCTGCACAGTTGATGTTGAAATTAGAGGTTTACCGATTTAATCGGCTAGGCCGATTTAATTGGGGCCGTTTCAAGTTTTCATAACAATCGGTAATCGGCCTTTTTGGACACCGATTACATTGCAATCCACGAGGAAACTGCGTGGCAGGCTGACCACCTGCCACCAGTGCAGCATCAAAAGGACCTGGTGGCTACAAGGAGCCACGGTAAGTTTCTAGCTAGCATTAAACTGAACTTATAAAAAACAATCAATCTTCACATAATTAATAGTTAACTACACATGGTTGATATTACTAGGTTGACTAGCTTGTCCTGCGTTGCATATAATCAATGCAGTGCCTGTTAATTTATTATCGAATCACAGCCTACTTCAACTTCGCCAAACGAGTAAAGATTTAATAAAATCGCACAATCGTTGGACAAATGTACCTAACCATAAACATCAATGCCTTTCTTAAAATCAATACACAGAAGTATATACACTGCTCAAAAAAATAAAGGGAACACTTAAACAACACAATGTAACTCCAAGTCAATCACACTTTTGTGAAGTCAAACTGTCTACTTAGGAAGCAACACTGATTGACAATAAATTTCACATGCTGTTGTGCAAATGGAATAGACAACAGGTGGGAATTATAGGCAATTAGCAAGACACCCCCAATAAAGGAGTGGTTCTGCAGGTGGTGACCACAGACCACTTCTCATTTCCTATGCTTCCTGGCTGATGTTTTGGTCACTTTTGAATGCTGGCGGTGCTTTCACTCTAGTGGTAGCATGAGACGGAGTCTACAACC
The DNA here is from genome assembly GCF_016432855.1 of Salvelinus namaycush. Taxonomy (NCBI): domain Eukaryota; kingdom Metazoa; phylum Chordata; class Actinopteri; order Salmoniformes; family Salmonidae; genus Salvelinus; species Salvelinus namaycush. The sequence goes on along the minus strand of NC_052325.1, from coordinate 27,910,726 downwards.
CACACAAGTGGCTCAGGTAGTGCAGCTCATCCAGGATGGCACATCAATGCGAGCTGTGGCAAGAAGGTTTGCTGTGTCTGTCAGCGTAGTGTCCAGAGCATGGAGGCGCTACCAGGAGACAGGCCAGTACATCAGGAGATGTGGAGGAGGCCGTAGGAGGGCAACAACCCAGCAGCAGGACCGCTATCTCCGCCTTTGTGCAAGGAGGAGCAGGAGGAGCACTGCCAGAGCCCTGCAAAATGACCTCCAGCAGGCCACAAATGTGCATGTGTCTGCTCAAACGGTCAGAAACAGACTCCATGAGGGTGGTATGAGGGCCCGACGTCCACAGGTGGGGGTTGTGCTTACAGCCCAACACCGTGCAGGACGTTTGGCATTTGCCAGAGAACACCAAGATTGGCAAATTCGCCACTGGCGCCCTGTGCTCTTCACAGATTAAAGCAGGTTCACACTGAGCACATGTGACAGACGTGACAGAGTCTGGAGACGCCGTGGAGAACGTTCTGCTGCCTGCAACATCCTCCAGCATGACCGGTTTGGCGGTGGGTCAGTCATGGTGTGGGGTGGCATTTCTTTGGGGGGCCGCACAGCCCTCCATGTGCTCGCCAGAGGTAGCCTGACTGCCATTAGGTACCGAGATGAGATCCTCAGACTCCTTGTGAGACCATATGCTAGTGCGGTAGGCCCTGGGTTCCTCCTAATGCAAGACAATGCTAGACCTCATGTGGCTGGAGTGTGTCAGCAGTTCCTGCAAGAGGAAGGCATTGATGCTATGGACTGGCCCGCCCGTTCCCCAGACCTGAATCCAATTGAGCACATCTGGGACATCATGTCTCGCTCCATCCACCAACGCTACGTTGCACCACAGACTGTCCAGGAGTTGGCGGATGCTTTAGTCCAGGTCTGGGAGGAGATCCCTCAGGAGACCATCCGCCACCTCATCAGGAACATGCCCAGGCGTTGTAGGGAGGTCATACAGGCACGTGGAGGCCACACACACTACTGAACCTCATTTTGACTTGTTTTAAGGACATTACATCAAAGTTGGATCAGCCTGTAGTGTGGTTTTCCACTTTAATTTTGAGTGTGACTCCAAATCCAGACCTCCATGGGTTGATAAATTTGATTTCCATTGATCATTTTTGTGTGATTTTGTTGTCAGCACCTTCAACTATGTAAAGAAAAAAGTATTTAATAAGAATATTTAATTCATTCAGATCTAGGATGTGTTATTTTAGTGTTCCCTTTATTTTTTTGAGCAGTGTATTTTTTAAACCTGCATATTTAGTTCAAAGAAATTCATGTTAGCAGGCAATGTTAACGAGGGAAATTGTTTCACTTCTCTTGCATTCAGTGCAAGCAGAGTCAGGGTATATGCAACAGTTTGGGCTGCCTGGCTCGTTGCGAACTGTGTGAAGACCATTTCTTTCTAACAAAGACCATAATTAATTTGCCAGAATTTTATGTAATTATGACAAACATTGAAGGTTGTGCAATGTAACAGCAATATTTAGACTTGGGGTTGCCACCCGTTCGATAAAATACGGAACAGTTCCGTATTTCACTGAAAGAATAAACGTTTTGTTTTCTAAATGATAGTTTCCGGATTTGACAATATTAATGACCAAAGGCTCGTATTTCTGTGTTTATTATAATTAAGTCTATGATTTCATAGAGCAGTCTAACTGAGCGGTGGTAGGCAGCAGCAGGCTCATAAGCATTCATTCAAACAGCACTACTGCATTTGCCAGCAGCTCTTAGCAATGCTTGACATACAGCGCTGTTTATGACTTCAAGCCTATCAACTACCGAGATTAGACTGGCAATACTAAAGTGCCTATAAGAACATCCAATAGTCAAAGGTATATGAAATACAAATGGTATAGAGAGAAATAGTGAACGCGTCATATAATAACTACAACCTAAAACTTCTTAACTGGGAATATTGGAGAACTGGGAATATTGAACCACCAGCTTTCATATGTTCTGAGCAAGGAACTTAAACGTTAGCTTTTTTACATGGCACATATTGCACTTTTACTTCTCCAACACTGTTTTTGCATTATTTAAACCAAATTGAATTTGTAGTTTTGTAGTTAAAATGTGTTCATTGTTCATTCAGTATTGTTGTAATTGTCATTATTACAAATATATATATTGTTGCAAATCTCTTCAATCGCTTCAATCTCTTCTTTCTCAACAACTGAGTAGTTGGTCTCCCATGGTTCCAGCTTCCAGCTTAAAAACAGGATGGGGTGCTCCACCCCTTCGACCTCTTGGGATAGCACTGCTCCCAAGCTGACCTCTGAGGCATCCGTCTGAACCACAAACTCTCTCAAGGTTTGGTACCACCAGCACTGGATTACAGCAGAGAGCCTCCTGTTATGTCCTAAATGCTTTGGTGGCCCTTTCATCCCATTTGACCATGTTTGGCCCTCTGGCTCTAGTCATGTCGGTGAGTGGGGCGGCCACTGTGGCATAACTTGGGATGAATTTCTGGTAGTAACCGGTCAGCCCTAGGAAGGCTCGAACCTGCTTCTTATTTACTGGTTTCGGCCATTCTCTAATTGCCTCCACCTTACGCTGTGGTTTGATTAACCCTCTTCCCACGGTGTATCCCAGATACTCTGTTTCCTCTAACCCCACGTAACACTTGGCAGGGTTCGCCGTGAGCCCTGCCTTTCTAAGGGCGTCTAACACTGCCTGTACCCGCGGTAAGTGTGATTTCCAATCTGGACGGTAGATCCCCACGTCATCTAAATAAGCTGCGGCGTACGCATGGTGCGGTTTTAGGACCTTGTCCATTAGCCGTTGAATGGTGGCTGGGGCCCCATGTAAGGCATGACGGTGTATTGAAACAAACCGTCAGGGGTTGCAAAGGCTGTCTTTTCTTTGGCTCTGGGGGTCAGAGGAATTTGCCAGTACCCTTTGGTTACGTCCAGGGTCGTAATGTACCGAGCTTCTCCAGTAGTTCATATACTCGGGCATGGGGTAGGCATCAAACTTGGAGATTTCATTTACCATCCGAAAGTTGAACCGCAAAGACCCATTGGGTTTGGAGACCATCACAATTGTGCTAGACCACTCACTATTTGACTCTTCGATCACTCCAGCTGCCAACATTTTCTCCGTCTCTGCTCTAATCGCGGCCTGTCGAGCTTCAGGTACCCGATATGGCCTCATGCTCACTTTTCTCCCTGGTAGGGAAACGATATCATGAGCCGTAACCTCAGTTTGTCCGGGTACCTCTGAAAACACATCTCTGTTTTTCTGGATCAGGGTCTTTACTTCCTGTACTTGTGCTGGGGACAGAGTAGGTGAAATATTTACTTCGGATGTCTTCTGACTGTGTGTGGGGTACGTGACCATGAGTGTTTCTCTCTCTCTCCATGCTTTTAACAGGTTTATGTGATAGATCTGTTCCTGGAGCCGTCGGCCTGGCTGTCGGATCCAATAATTGACTTCTCCTTTTCTCTCCAGTACGTCATATGGTCCTTTCCATGTGGCTAGTAGTTTGCACTCTACTGTGGGGATCAGCACTAACACCTTATCTCCCGGTTGAAATTCCCTCAGGGTAGCCTGCCGGTTATAAGTGTGCCGCTGGTGCTCTTGTGCTTGTCTCATGCGCTCTCTGACGATTGGCATGACTGTGGCTATCCTGTCTTGCATTGCCGTGACATGCTCTATGACACTAGTACACATGGTGGATTGGTGCGCCCAGGTTTCCTGGGCGATGTCTAAGATTCCCCGGGGGTGCCTCCCATATACCAGCTCAAAGGGGAAAAACCCCAGCGAGGCTTGAGGAACCTCTCTAACATCAGATACGGCAACATGTAATATCAGTTTTTCCCATCCTTATCGCTTACGTTCCTGAGCATTGACTTCAGAGTACGGTTGAATCTCTCAACCAGCCCGTCCGTCTGAGGATGGTAAACCGATGTCCTCAACTGTTTCACCTGCCACAATTTACAAAGGTCCGCCATAAGGCGGGACATAAAGGGGGACCCCTGGTCAGTAAGGATCTCCTTTGGAACCCCTACCCTGGTGAACAGGAGCACTAATTCCTTGGCGATATTTTTGGAAGCCATCGTCCGAAGGGGAATGACTTCTGAGTGGCATAATCTAGAATGACCAGAATGTATTGGTACTATCTGGTGAATTTGGGTAGTGGGCCCATGATATTGAATTTTGTTATCAATGTTCATAAATTTCAATTATTCTAATGTGTCTGCAGAATTTGTGAAGTTCTGGTTTAAATGAAACAGACAGAATTCCCAGAGCTCTGCAGTTAATATACAAAGACATTCCTTTTATACCATTCTTCTCACTTACGCACACACATGCACACTAACATTAGGAGAGCTATCTTCTTCTCCAGAATTCTCACCACAGTTTTTCACTACCCAGTTGTCAGTTCCACCCCCCCCCCCCGATTAGGGAAACATGAAGGGGTACTCCCTGTCCTATCGTAATTTCTCAGTGTTCTGGTCGGTTCAAACACAGTTTAATTGTCGTCTGTGTTTTCTTTAGGCACACACATACATTCCTCTCTTCCCCAGTCCCCAGTTGGACTTATGTTTAATATTTTTATTATTCCTTATATATGCTCCATAACCTATACTCCCTAATGGTTATGTTTCTGGGTAGAATTATTTAATCATTATCTGTAACCTTATAAATTATTTTATCAGCCCACTATATCCATCGCTATCCTCTCAAATGGCTTTTCGATTATGGGGAGTGGCACTAACAGCTGGTTGGGGAGCTGTTAACTGGCACTCCGGGCACTCTCCCCAATGCCGAGCCACTTCAGCCTGAATTCCTGGCCAGTAAAACCTCCTTACAATCCGGTTTTATTGATACCAAGGTGTCCACCCAGAATGTGCCCATGAGCTAGATCCAGTACTGTCCTCTGGTACCGGGTGGGGACCAACAACTGTTCCACCACATCAACCCCTATTTTTGAGACTCTGTACACCAAACCCTTTTTCATGATGAAGTGGGGAAAACTATTAGGCATCATCCCATTCATGGGAGTATCATCTACGACCTGCACATCTCCTCTGGCTTGCTGCAGGGTTGGATCCTGGTTTTGGGTCATCACGAAATTAGTCAGGGACCCTGCCAGGTCTGCTGGTTCTAGATAGTCGTCCTCTGGATTCAGATCGACCCCAGCCCCACTAGTACCGGGCTGCTCATTATCAACGAGGTCTGCCACTTCTTCCTCATCCTCCCCTACTAGCACCTGTGAGGTTGGCCCCTGGGAGAACTCTTTTCTTGGCTTTGGTTGAAGGCTACATGCTCTTCCTGCTTGGTCAGGGTTGTTGGCTTCTTAAATATGCCGTTCCTTTGGCCTAACTTCGCGAAGTTAGGAAAGTATCTACCCAGTATTACATCATATGGCATCTTTGGGACCACGCCGACCTCATAATCCAGCAAACCGTCCTCGGTTTGTATGCTCACTAAGGCTGTGGGGTACAGACGGATATCCCCATGAATGCACGTAACACTGATATTCTGACTTGTATCCAGTTCATGAGGCGGCACTAGGTTTGCAACGACCAGGATTAGCATACTGCTGCTCTCTTCCCCCTCCAAATGTTGGGACAGTCTTACCCTGTCCGCTGGTTTGCCCAGGTCTGGGGAATGGGGATCTTTCCTCCTGTGCCTGCTCAGCTGTTCCTGCCGTACAATACCGTTCAACCAGGCCCACGAGATGGTCGGCGGAAAGTACCTCGTTCTGGCCAACCCGTCGTCGAACTTCTTGAGGTAGACCTCACTGAAACTGGTCGAGTACGATGGTCTCGACGATCTCGGCGGATGAACAGGTCTCCGGTCGCAACCATTTCCGTGCCAGGTGAATCAAGTCGATTGTCTGTGTTCGGGGGGGGTTGTTCATGTCGGTAGGACCACTGGTGGAAGCGGTGTGCCCTCACGGTATTGGTCACTCCCAGTCTAGTCAGAATCTATTCCTTTAGTTTAACGTAATGCTGTGCATCTTTCAACTCCAGGTCGAAATACGCTTTTTGAGCGTCCCCTGCCAGGTATGGTGCCAGAAGCCCTGCCCATTCTTCTTTCGGCCACTTCTCCCTCTCTGCCGTCCTTTCGAAGGTGGTGAGATATGCTTACACATCATCCTGCTTTGTCATTTTTTGAAGAAAATGATTGGCCCGCCTCTGGGTATTTGCAGCTGGTAACTGAGCCCCAATTTGGCCCGCTAGCTCCTTCAGGCCTTCTCTTAACTCCCGGTGTTTCTCTCTTGCTCCTCTCTGAGCAGCTGGTTGGTGCTGGACCTGTAACGTGTCCTGATACATTCACATTGCATCCTGATGAGCTATTTGTTGAGCTCTAGTTGCCTCTTGTTGGGCGGCCGCCGCTTGTAACATGGCTCCCTCCATACTCATTTTCCCCAGAAAACTGTCCTAACCAAACAAAGCCACAAAAAAACCTACTCCCCTTTGGAGTGCCAACTGATTTTTTTTTTCTCTCTACCTAACCAGCGGTATGGTTAGTCCATCTGCCCGCATTCTGCACCACGTGTGGCAAATCTCTTCAAGATTAGGAGCGTTTGTCACAAATTAAGTGGGAAACTGTCACCAAAATCACCCCAGAATGAGAGTTATTTCGAACAGGACAGTACCTGTGTGTTTGTTTCTCCGTCCTGGTCCACCCAGGCCGCAGGCAAGGTCAAGGATAGCAGGATTCGGTACACAAATCGGGTTTTCGGTAGGTCCAGGTCCAAACGCCAACAGGTAAGTCCAAACAGTCCAGCTGATACACGGTAAATCCAGCCGATTATATATCATCTCTTTCGCTATTGTTCACAGATCCTTCCAGCCCTTTCTCTCTTCCTGGTTTGTCTTGACCCCTTATCTGTGGATCGGCCCCACCCTCTGAGGGGTCCCCTTGCTTCTGGGAATTGTAGTTTTGGCAGTTGGCCATTTTGTGATCTGTAGTTCTGATTGGGGTGGCCATTTTAGTGATAGGGCAGAGCCCGTTTATTAGTTCTGCTCTCACATATCTGCCATTTATCACTCAACCCCCTTTGCCACAAAATGTTATATATATATATATATATATATATACACACACAGTGGGGCAAAAAAGTATTTAGTCAGCCACCAATTGTGCAAGTTCTCCCACTTAAAAAGATGAGAGAGGCCTGTAATTTTCATCATAGGTACACTTCAACTATGACAGACAAAATGAGAAGAAAAAAATCCAGAAAATCACATTGTAGGATTTTTAATGAATTTATTTGCAAATTATGGTGGAAAATAAGTATTTGGTCAATAACAAAAGTTTATCTCAATACTTTGTTATATACCATTTGTTGGCAATGACAGAGGTCAAACATTTTCTGTAAGTCTTCACAAGGTTTTCACACACTGTTGCTGGTATTTTGGCCCATTCCTCCATGCAGATCTCCTCTAGAGCAGTGATGTTTTGGGGCTGTTGCTGGGCAACACGGACTTTCAACTCCCTCCAAAGATTTTCTATGGGGTTGAGATCTGGAGACTGGCTAGGCCACTCCAGGACCTTGAAATGCTTCTTACGAAGCCACTCCTTCGTTGCCCGGGCGGTGTGTTTGGGATCATTGTCATGCTGAAAGACCCAGCCACGTTTCATCTTCAATGCCCTTGCTGATGGAAGGAGGTTTTCACTCAAAATCTCACGATACATGGCCCCATTCATTCTTTCCTTTACACGGATCAGTCGTCCTGGTCCCTTTGCAGAAAAACAGCCCCAAAGCATGATGTTTCCACCCCCATCCTTCACAGTAGGTATGGTGTTCTTTGGATGCAACTCAGCATTCTTTGTCCTCCAAACATGACGAGTTGAGTTTTTAAAAAGTTCTATTTTGGTTTCATCTGACCATATGACATTCTCCCAATCTTCTTCTGGATCATCCAAATGCTCTCTAGCAAACTTCAGTCTGGCACTGCAGGATTTGAGTCCCTGGCGGCGTAGTGTGTTACTGATGGTAGGCTTTGTTACTTTGGTCCCAGCTCTCTGCAGGTCATTCACTAGGTCCTTCCATGTGGTTCTGGGATTTTTGCTCACCGTTCTTGTGATCATTTTGACCCCACGGGGTGAGATCTTGCGTGGAGCCCCAGATCGAGGGAGATTATCAGTGGTCTTGTATGTCTTCCATTTCCTAATAATTGCTCCCACAGTTGATTTCTTCAAACCAAGCTGCTTACCTATTGCAGATTCAGTCTTCCCAGCCTGGTGCACGTCTACAATTTTGTTTCTGGTGTCCTTTGACAGCTCTTTGGTCTTGGCCATAGTGGAGTTTGGAGTGTGACTGTTTGAGGTTGTGGACAGGTGTCTTTTATACTGATAACAAGTTCAAACAGGTGCCATTAATACAGGTAACGAGTGGAGGACAGAGGAGCCTCTTAAAGAAGAAGTTACAGGTCTGTGAGAGCCAGAAATCTTGCTTGTTTGTAGGTGACCAAATACTTATTTTCCACCATAATTTGCAAATAAATTCATAAAAAATCCTAGAATGTGATTTTCTAGATTTTTTCTCTCTCATTTTGTCTGTCATAGTTGAAGTGTACCTATGATGAAAATTACAGGCCTCATCTTTTTAAGTGGGAGAACTTGCACAATTGGTGGCTGACTAAATACTTTTTTGCCCCACTGTATATAGGCCGATTTAATCGGTATCTGCTTTTTTTTTGTCCTCCAATAATAGGTATCTGCATTGAAAAATCATAATCGGTCGACTTCTAGTTGAGATATATCTGTTACTTGAACTCTGAAGCATTTATTTGGGCTGCAATCTTGGGTGCAGTTAATTGCAGATTTCTGAGGCTGGTAACTCTAATGAACGTATCCTCTGCAGCAGAGGTAAATCTGGGTCTTCCTTTCCTGTGGCGATCCTCATGATAGCCAGTTTCCTCCTAGCGCTTGATGGTTTTTGCGACTGCACTTGAAGAAACGTTCAAAGTTCTTGAAATGTTCCGGATTGACTGACCTTTATGTCTTAAAGTAAAGATGAACTGTCATTTCTCTTTGCTTATTTGAGCTGTTCTTGCCATAATATGGACTTGGTCTTTTGCCAAATAGAGCTATCTTCCTGATACCAACCCTGCCTTGTCAAAACACAACTGATTGGCTCAAACGCATTAAGAAGGAAAGAAATTCCACAAATTAACTTTTTAACAAGGCACACCTTGTTAATTGAAATGCATTCCAGGTGACTACCTCATGAAGCTGGTTGAGAGAATGCCAAGCGTGTGCAAAGCTGTCATCAAGGCAACGGTGGCTACTTTGAAGAATTGTTTAACACTTTTTGGGGTTATTTCATAGTTTGATGTCTTCACTATAATTCTACAATGTAGAAAATAGTAAAATTAAAGAAAAACCCTTCAATTAGTAGGTGTGTCAACTTTTGACTGTGTGTGTTATAACATGTTAAAATGTAACTTTTATCATAGGCTATGACATATCACAACATACTGGTGATTTCCTAGTCTGGTCCCAGATCTGTTTTTGCTGTTTTTCTTAATTCTATAGTCATTGTCACAACAAAACAGCACAACCACGTCTGGTAGCAGGCTAGATATTTTCCACAAAGTCCAGTACTTGATTTGTTGCTCTCATTGTCCAGCATGATGAAACTGCCCACGACAAGTTCCTGAAGGTAACCCGAGCCTATGAAGTTTTGAAGGATGACGATCTGAGGAAGAAGTATGACAAGTATGGAGAGAAGGGTCTGCAGGACGAGCAGCAGGGAGGAGGACGATATGAGAGCTGGAACTACTATAGAAATGAATTTGGTAAATAGTTTTTTTTTTTTTTTAGTAGTCTAAGAATGTGAAATGTAAACATTGACAAGAAATATGAAGAAAGGGGATAGATAAGCCATTGCTAACATGCAACATTTTCAGTCATTTCCTCAGGACGTTGGTGTGACTTGTCATCTTACTCTTTCTGCAGGTATCTACGATGATGACCTAGAGATTGTCACTTTAGATAGGGGAGACTTCGGTAAGTGATGTCACACTATTCCGAACCTTCAGAGCCATCTTTTCTTGTTGGGGTATGTTTGTTGTAATGATACTGACTCTACTACCATAGATGCAGCAGTGAACTCTGGGGAACTCTGGTTTGTCAACTTCTACTTCCCTCGTTGTCATCACTGTCACGAGCTGGCTCCCACGGTAATACTTTGCTCACTCACTGTAAAAGTGCATTCTGCTATATTTACTGCTATTCATTGGTTGTTTCATATACTTAATTAAAATGTCCATTGAAAAGTGGTAGATATTGCAGATAGTACCTTTTTTTTTAAGTCGTTTTCATTTATCCTTTGATAATTGTTATCTATGTTTAATTTTCTAACATATGTTACCTTGTGTGTGTGTGTGTGTGTGTTCGCAGTGGAGGGAGTTTGCTAAGGAGATGGATGGAGTGATCAGGATAGGAGCAGTGAACTGCGGTGACCACAACAGACTGTGTCGCAGCAAAGGCATCAACAGCTACCCCAGCCTCTACATTTACAAAGCTGGAATGGTAGGAGAAACGTCACAGCTGTCTTTTAGGATAGCTCTGTCATGCATCACGTAGCCTGGTTAAACCAGACTGAATGCTACGCTCACCATTGTTTTAGCACATCATTCAATCTGTTTTAAAATCACTCACTGATCATGGTGTTAGGAACAACCCTCTAAAACGCATCCCTTTCTGTCGTCCCAATAGAATCCAGAGAAATACTTTGGAGATAGGGCCAAGGAGAGTTTGACTAAGTTTGGCATGCAGTTTGTGAAGAGCAGAGTTACAGAGCTGTGGCAAGGCAATGTCTTCACCGAGATTGAGGCAGCATTTTCATCTGGAGTTGGATGGCTGATCACCTTCTGTGCTGACTCTGGAGGTAAGACAGGCTGTTAAGGGTTACGTTGAGATGCTTTGTCATGTTTACAAATAGAGACTTTTAGTCAGAATTAGTGAAACCAATATGGTAGGAATTGTATTTTCTATACAGTTAAAATATGATCTGTGTTTGATCTCTTTATAGACTGTCTAGAGTCACAGACGAGGCAAAAATTAGCAGGAATGTTGGTAAGTCCTCATTGAACCCATGCTGTATGTTTACCTTCCCATGAGCATACATGTACATACATACATTGTTATTGTGACTGAAATATGTCTCTTCTCTTGTGTCCTCTTCAGGAAGGTCTAGTGAACGTGGGCTGGATGGACTGCTCAATACAGGCTGAGTTGTGTGGCAGCTTTGAGGTGACCACCAGCACCACAGCCTTCTTCCCCCCCGGCAGTTCACTGAAGAACAAGGGCAGCGTGCTGGTAAGAGAGGCCCATGTTTTAGTTTTGTTTGCGCACACTAAAAACAAAGTATAACATGAAATGAATTTGTAAGTGAGAAGGAGAAACCCAGGATGGGTTTATGAAGAAGCCTCACCATACATGGCTTAGATAACACTTTTTAAAAATGTTTTATTGACATGAGATAGAATCGTGACTGTTCTGAAAGCCCAGTTTTACAACAAACATTGGTTTCATCACAACAACAGTTCCTGCAGAGTTTGGATACCAGAGAGATCTATGGAGAGGTGATGCAGCATCTGCCTGACCTGGAGGCTCTTACTAAGGAAACCTTCCAGGTACAGTAATAATAACCCAATAATCAAATCTAAGGTACAGTAAAAATCATCTGTATTACCATCTCGTACAACCATATATTTATTGTGCCTCGGGGGGGGGTTATGTCTTAGTGCAGCGTCCTCTGTGCTGTCCAATCTGTGAGAGGCAGACTCAGTTGTTGGAGGTTGGCTTGAATGTTGTGGATGTTTGATCGGTGCCATGATGTTCTTTCCTCTTCCTAGTAATAATATACCTACCTACTAAAAATAACCACATATATTTGAGATGAAATAATCTGTTGTCTGACATGATTTCAGTTGAGGAAAACACCTGTAGTGGTGATGCTGAAATATTTAGGAAAAATACAGTTATTCTGTCCTATTGTGTTCTATTCTCCATCGGTCTCTGTAGAGTAAACTGGCCCATCATCGGTGGCTTGTCAGTTTTTCTTTCGGACAGAAGACCATGGCATCTCATGAGTATAAGAAGCTCAAGGCTCTTCTGAAGGCAGCCCACATACAGGTAAGGTCTGAAATCCACAATGAATATCGCTCTGATTCACTGTTCATTCTCGTCACTGATTCAGTCTGGATGTTTAATACTGCCAGTACTCTGTGCTTTTTCTCAGGTGGGAAAGGTGGACTGCCTTACTGACTCAGAACTATGCGTCTCCTTCTACATTCAAAAGCCCTGCATCGCTGTCTTCAAAGGCCTTGGGATTCATGACTTTGAGATACACCATGGTAAGTCAACGTCTTATTCGAACTCAATCGATTTTGGTATTTTATCTCTGTATTTCACTCGGCATTGCTTTTCACTGGTTGTTGTTATACATATGCACATTTGTATATCTACTTGGGGGGGGCTCCCGAGTGGAGCAGTGTTCTAAGACACTGCATCTCAGTGGTACCTGTTTCGAATCCAAGCTGCATCACATCCGGCCGTGATTGGGAGTCCCATAGGGTGGTGCACAATTGGCCCAGCTTCGTCCGGGTTTGGCCGGGGTAGGCTGTCATTATAAATTAGAATTTGTTCGTAACTGACTTTCCTAGTTTACATTTTTTCAAATTACATTTTTTTTTGTTATTCTTATTTTGTTTTTCATGAGAGCTTGAGTGAATAAGATTTCCAATCTATTTCTTATAAATGGCAAATAAACTGTTTCTGTTCTAGAGGTCGACCGATTATGATTTTTCAACGCCGATACAGATTATTGGAGGACCAAAAAACTAGCCAATACCGATTAATCGGCCGATTTAAAAAAAATATATATATATATTTTTTATAATAATAATAAAAATAAAAAATGTAATTAAAAAATAAAATGTATTTGTAATAATGACAATTACAACAATACTGAATGAACACTTTTCTTTTACCTTAATATAATACATCAATAAAATCAATTTAGCCTCAAATAAATAATGAAACATGTTCAATTTGGTTTAAATAATGCAAAAACAAAGTGTTGGAGAAGAAAGTAAAAGTGCAATATGTCCCATGTAAAAAAAGCTAACGTTTAAGTTCCTTGCTCAGAACATGAGAACATATGAAAGCTGGTGGTTCCTTTTAACATGAGTCTTCAATATTCCCAGGTTAGAAGTTTTAGGTTGTAGTTTTATTATAGGAATTATAGGACTATTTCTCTCTATTACACCATTTGTATTTCATATACCTTTGACTATTGGATGTTCTTATAGGCACTTTAGTATTGCCAGTGTAACAGTATAGCTTCCGTCCCTCTCCTCGCCCCTACCTGGGCTCGAACCAGGAACACATCGACAACAGCCACCCTCGAAGCATCGTTACCCATCGCTCCACAAAAGCCGTGGCCCTTGCAGAGCAAGGGGAACAACTACTCCAAGTCTCAGAGCAAGTGACGTCACCGATTGAAACGCTATTAGCGCGCACCCCTCTAACTAGCTAGCTATTTCACATCGGTTGCACCAGCCTAATCTCGGGAGTTGATCGGCTTGAAGTCATAAACAGCTCAATGCTTGAAGCACAGCGAAGAGCTGCTGTCAAACGCAGGAAAGTGCTGTTTGAATGAATGCTTACGAGCCTGCTGCTGCCTACCATCGCTCAGTCAGACTGCTCTATCAAATCATAGACTTAATTATAACATAATAACACACAGAAATACGAGCCTTTGGTCATTGATATGGTCGAATCCGGAAACTATCATTTCGAAAACAAAAAGTTTATTCTTTCAGTGAAATACGAAACCGTTCCGTATTTTATCTAACGGGTGGCATCCCTAAGTCTAAATATTGCAGTTACATTGTACAACCTTCAATGTTATGTCATAATTATGTAAATTCTGGCAAATTAATTACGGTCTTTGTTAGGAATAAATAGACTTCACACAGTTCGCAACGAGCCAGGCGGCCCAAACTGCTGCATATACCCTGACTGCTTGCACGGAACGCAAGAGAAGTGACACAATTTCCCTAATTATAAGAAATTCATGTTAGCATGCAATATTAACTAAATATGCAGGTTTAAAAAATATATACTTGTGTATTGATTTTAAAGAAAGGCATTGATGTTTATGGTTAGGTTTGGTGTAACGACAGTGCTAAATCATCACCCGTTTGGCGAAGTAGGCTGTGATTCGATGAGAAATTAACAGGCACCGCATCGATTATATGCAACACACTAGATAAACTAGTAATATCATCAACCATGTGTAGTTAACTATTGAATATGTTAAGATTGAATGTTTTTTATAAGATAAGTTTAATGCTAGCTAGCAGCTTACCTTGGCCTCTTGCTGCCCTCGCAGGCTCCTCGTGGAGTGCAATGTAAGGCAGATGGTTAGAGCGTTGGACTAGTAACCGGAAGGTTGCAAAAACGAATCCCCGAGCTGACAAGGTAAAAATCTGTCGTTCTGCCCCTGAACAAGGCAGTTAACTTCTTATGGCTGCAGGGGCAGTATTGAGTAGCTTAGATGAAAGGTGCACAGAGTAAACGGCCTGCTCCTCAGTCATAGTTGCTAATATATGCACATTATTATTCGTATTGGATAGAAAACACTCTGAAGTTTCTAAAACTGTTTGAATGATGTCTGTGAGTATAACATAACTCATATGGCAGGCAAAAACCTGAGAAAAAACCCAAACAGGAAGTGGGAATTCTGAGGCTGGTCGAATTTCAACCAAGATCCTATTGAAATCACAGCGAGATATGGATGAGTTTGCACTTCCTACGGCTTCCACTAGATGTCAACAGTCTGTAGAACCTTGTCTGATGCCTCTACTGTGAAGGGGGGCCGAATGAGAGGGGAATTAGTCAGGTCTGCCATGACCTGACCATGCTTTGACCATGTGCGTTCACATGAGAGGGAGCTCTGTTCCATCGCTCATCTGAAGTCAATGTAATTCTCCGGTTGGAACATTATTCAAGTTTTATGTTAAAAACATTCTAAAGATTGATTCAATACATCGTTTGAGATGTTTCTACTGACTGTTACGGAACTTGTGGACATTTCGTCAGCTTTTAGTGAACACGCTTCCTGACGTTGGATTTGTTTACCAAACACGTTAACAAAAATAGCTATTTGGACATAAATTATGGACATTACCGAACAAAACAAACATTTCTTGTGGAAGTGGGAGTCCTGGGAGTGCATTCCGACGAAGATCAGCAAAGGTAAGTGAAGATTTATAATGCTTTTTATGAGTTTTGTTGACTGCACAATTTGGCGGGCAACTGTATGGCTTGCTTTTGTGGCTGAACGCTGTTTTCAGATGAATGAATATTGTGTTTTGCCGTAAAGCTTTTTGAAATCTGACACAGCGGTTGCATTAAGAACAAGTGTATCTTTAATTCTATGTAAAACATGCATCTTTCATCAAAGTTTATGATGAGTATTTCTGTTATTTGACGTGGCTCTCTGCAATTTCTCTGGATATTTTGGAGGCATTTCTGAACATGGCACCAATGTAAACTGAGGTTTTTGGATATAAATATGAACTTAATCGAACAAGACATATATGTATTGTGTAACATGAAGTCCTATGAGTGTCATCTGATGAAGATCATCAAAGGTTAGTGATTCATTTTATCTCTATTTCTGCTTTTTGTGACTCCTCTCTTTGGCTGGAAAAATGGCAGAATTTTTCTGTGAGTTGGTGGTGACCTAACATAATCGTTTGTGGTGCTTTCGCTGAAAAGCCTATTTGAAATCGGACACTTTGGTGGGATTAACAAGAAGATTACCTTTAAAATGGTATAAGATACATGTATGTTTGGGGAATTTTAATGATGAGATTTCTGTTTGAATTTGGTGCCGTGCACTTTCATTGGCTGTTGTCATATCATCCCGTTAACGGGATTGCAGCCAAAAGAAGTTAACCCACCGTTCCTAGGCCGTCATTGAAAATAAGAATGTGTTCTTAACTGACTTGCCTAGTTAAATAAAGGTGTAAAAAATATCGACCAATTCGGTGTCCAAAAATACCGATTTCCGATTGTTATGAAAACTTGAAATCGGCCCTAATTAATCGGCCATTCCGATTAATCGGTCGACCTCTATTCTGTTCTCCCAGGGAAGGATGTGCTGTATAACATCATAGCGTTTGCTAAGGAGAGTGTCAGCGCCCATGTCACCACTCTGAGACCAGAGAACTTCCCCAGTGATGGAAAGGAGCCCTGGCTAGTTGACTTCTTTGCTCCTGTAAGTATCAGCCTAATGTTAGTGACTAATACTCTACTTGCTTATCGATGTTCACAGTTGTGACATGTATTTGAAAGATCAAATCACATTGTATTTGTCACATGTGCCGAATACATCAGGTGTAGACCTTACAGTGAAATGCTTACTTACAAGCCCTTAACCAACAATGAAAAAATAAGTATTAAGTAAAAAAAAAAAAAAAAAAAAAAAAAAAAAGTAACAAATAATTAAAAAGCAACAGTAAAATAACAAGCGAGGCTATATACAGGGGGTACCGTTACAGAGTCAATGTGCAGGGGCACCAGTTAGTCAAGGTAATTGAGGTAATATGTACATGTAGGTAGAGTTACAGTGACTTTGCATAGATAATAAACAGTAGCAGCAGCATGATAGAGGGGTCTGGGTATCCCTTTGATTAGCTGTTCAGGAGTCTTATGGCTTGGGGGTAGAAGCTGTTAAGAAGCCTTTTTGACCTTGACTTGGCGCTCCGGTACCGCTTTCCGTGCGGTAGCAGAGAGAACAATCTATGACTAGGGTGGCTGGAGTCTTTCACAATTGTTTTGCCCTTTCTCTGATACCACCTGGTATAGAGTCCTGGATGGCAGGAAGCTTGGCCCCAGTGGTGTACTGGGCCGTACGCACTACCCTCTGTAGTGGCTTGCGGTCGAAGGCCGAGCAGTTGCCATACCAGGCAGGGATGTAACCAGTCAGGATGCTCTCGATGGTGCAGCTGTAGAACCTTTTGAGGATCTGAGGACCCATGCCAAATCTTTTCAGTCTCCTGAGGGGAATAGATTTTGTCGTGCCCTCTTCACGACTGTCTTAGTGTGTTTAGACCATTTTAGCTGGTTGGTGATGTGGACACCAAGGAACTTGAAGCTCTCAACCTCCTCCACTACAGCCCCGTCGATGAGAATTGGGGCGTGCTCGGTCCTCCTTTTCCTGTAGTCCACAGTCATCTCCTTTGTCTTGATCACGTTGACGGAGAGGTTGTTGTCCTGGCACCACACGACCAGGTCTCTGACCTCCCTATAGGCTGTCTCATCGTTGTCGGTGATCAGGCCTACCACTGTTGTGTCATCTGCAAACTTGATGATGGTGTTGGAGTCGTGCCTGGCCATGCAGTCATGAGTGAACAGGGAGTACAGGAGGGGACTACTGGAGCACGCACCCCTGAGTGGCCCCCGTGTTGAGGATCAGCGTGACGGATGTGTTGTTCCTTACCACCTGTGGGCGGCCCGTCAGGAAGTCCAGGATCCAGTTGCAGAGGGAAGTGTTTAGTCCCAGGGTCCTTAGCTTACTGATTAGCTTTGAGGGCACTATGGTGTTGAACGCTGAGCTGTAGTCAATGAATAGCATTCTCACATATGTGTTCCTTTTGTCCTGGTGGGAAAGGGCATTGTTGAGTGCAATAGAGATTGCATCATCTGTGGATCTGTTGGGGCGATATGCAAATTGGAGTGGGTCTAGGGTGTCTGGGATAATGGTGTTGATGTGATCCATGACCAGCCTTTCAAAGCACTTCATGGCTACAGATGTGAGTGCTACGGGTTGGTAGTCATAAACTAGGTGTGGCTATTAAAATAATAATCTGTTGGTGACTAACATTAATCCCTGAAAGTAAACAGACTTTATTGTTGTGTAAAGTGGACTACATCCCATTGAGTTGGCTGAGACATTGGGTGAGGTCCATGAACAAATACTAATATACTGTTTCCTTGTAGTGGTGTCCGCCCTGTCGTGCTCTCCTCCCTGAGCTGAGGAAAGCCTCGATCCAGCTGTTTGGTCAGATGAAGTTTGGAACGCTGGACTGCACCGTGCATGAGAGACTCTGCAGCATGGTGAGTGGCGGGAGAACATACCAAACGTAAACCCAAACCCCCTAGATGTGCTATTCTTCTATGTATTCCACAATATCTGCCTAGATGTATTGAGGGATCCTGGTTGCCAGTCTGTTTAGCTAGCATTCCACTTCTTGTACTCCATGTCGTGTGCATATCATGCGGTGTAAAATGAGTGGAATGCTAGCTAAGAAGACTGCCAACTAGGCTAGTATTGAGGAGCCAGCCATGCAAGACTGTCGCTCCCAGAGTTTAACTATGTCCCCAAATCATGGCCCCTACTGTATGACATAATTTCTTACTATAATGAAGGTATTGATGATTGAAGTAAATAATACACGTTTCATTCAATGGACTTAGTATGACTCACACATATCAACAAAGCTGTTTTTATTTATTCCGGTAGCATTTTTACTGCTTTCCTCTGGGCTGTATGGCATACAGGCATAGTAGAGCTGTCATTCCTCTGGCTGTGTTGTAGCAAGGCTAGGTGTAGGGCTATCATTCCTCTGGCTGTGTTATAGCAAGGCTAGGTGTAGGGCTATCATTCCTCTGGCTGTGTTGTAGCAAGGCTAGGTGTAGGGCTATCATTCCTCTGGCTGTGTTGTAGCAAGGCTAGGTGTAGGGCTATCATTCCTCTGGCTGTGTTGTAGCAAGGCTAGGTGTAGGGCTATCATTCCTCTGGCTGTGTTGTAGCAAGGCTAGGTGTAGGGCTATCATTCCTCTGGCTGTGTTGTAGCAAGGCTAGGTGTAGGGCTATCATTCCTCTGGCTGTGTTGTAGCAAGGCTAGGTGTAGGGCTATCATTCCTCTGGCTGTGTTGTAGCAAGGCTAGGTGTAGGGCTATCATTCCTCTGGCTGTGTTGTAGCAAGGCTAGGTGTAGGGCTATCATTCCTCTGGCTGTGTTGTAGCAAGGCTAGGCGTAGGGCTATCATTCCTCTGGCTGTGTTGTAGCAAGGCTAGGCGTAGGGCTATCATTCCTCTGGCTGTGGCGTAGAGCCATACTAGAGCCATCATTCCAGCCCTGTCACCTGTGATTGTGTGGTGAGCTCAGTATCCACTTTTCCTGGCCAAAATAAAGATGTTCTAATTTATATCCTGAGCACATCTCTGAGTATGAACCCAATTAAATGTGTTTGTTGTTTTGATGGATAACTGAAAGCGGCAGTGGCTACCACAGTTATGTAACGATCTGTATGTCCTATGTGCCTGTTTTCGGTCCATGCCTACGCAACCACCGTGATATTTAATCGAAAGTAGTACTAGCTACCAGTAATGTTGTTTGTTTTCAGTATAATATCCATGCCTACCCGACCACGGTAATCTTTAACAAGTCCTCCATCCATGAGTACGAGGGACATCACTCTGCTGACGGAATCCTGGAGTTCATACAGGTGAGAAGCTTACCATTAGCCTAGTTCACAGTATCAGGCCATCTCCTTTCAAGCCAGTGCTTATAGTGCCACAGAGGTTTAAAACTAAGAGACTCCACATAGTTACTTCCTGTACCTTGTGGAGCAAATGTAGCACTCTCCCATTGCCAATAGTCTGAATAGTCTGTTACTGTTATACAGTACATCCCTACTGTAGTGACTCCTCTTTCTTCCCACTCTTCCAGGACTTGGTCGACCCCACTGTGGTGACCATGGACCCAGACAGCTTTGCAGAGCTGGTGAAGAGGAGAAAACACAGCGAGACCTGGATGGTGGACTTCTATGCCCCGTGGTGTGGGCCCTGTCAGGCCCTGCTGCCCGAGTGGAGGAGGATGGCACGGGTAGGTAGTGGATTGTAGGGTGGTAGGCTATAGGCTGTATAGAATACCTACTAGGTAATATGCAGTAGGTTGGTGGACTTCTTTGCCCCCTGGTGTGGGCCCTGCCCGGCTCTGCTGCCAGAGTGGAGGAGAATGGCACAGGTAAGTTCAGAAGGGCAGTAGGTACAGCAACAGAGCTTCCACTGACGTGTTCTCTGGATATTGAGGGCTTGAATCTAGCATAGATGGAGGGATACATGATATCTATCAAGATAAAATATTAGCATTATCTCATTTTATTCTAGGGTAGGTGGATGTAATCAACAAATCCAACTTAATGCATTTGTCAAGAAGATTTTCTAAATGTTAATTCACTCTAGCGAATAATTTGTTTTCTCCCTGGTTTTCTGTCTGTTGATGTCTCTTCTCAGGCGGTGAATGGTATGATAAAGGTGGGGACGGTAGACTGTCAGAAACACCACTCCTTCTGCCAAGGAGAGAGTGTCAGAGCCTACCCTGAGATACGCCTCTACCCTCAGAACGCCAACCGACGAGACGTATACCAGTATGTACTAGAGGTCGACCGATTAATCGGAATGGCCGATTAATCAGGGCCGATTTCAAGTTTTCCTAACAATCGGAAATCGGTATTTTTTTACACCTTTATTTAATCTTTATTTAACTAGGCAAGTCAGTTAAGAACACATTCTTATTTTCAATGACGGCCTAGGAACCCCTGCCTGAACGAGGCAGAACGACAGATTTTTAACCTTGTCAGCTCGGGGGATCCAATCTTGCAACCTTACAGTTAACTAGTCCAATGCTCTAACACTGATTACATTGCACTCCACGAGGAGCCTGCCTGTGCCGCGAATGCAGTAAGCTAAGGTAAATTGCTAGCTAGCATTAAACTTCTCTTATAAAAAACAAACAATCAATGACTGTCATTGCTCCAATGTGTACTTAACCATAAACATCAATGCCCTTTTTTAAATCAATACACAAGTATATATTTTTAAACCTGCATATTTAGCTAAAAGAAATCCAGGTTAGCAGGCAATATTAACCAGGTGAAATTGTGTCATTTCTCTTGCGTTCATTGCACGCAGAGTCAGTGTATATGCAACAGTTTGGGCCGCCTGGCTCTTTGCGAACTAATTTGCCAGAATTTTACGTAATTATGACATAACATTGAAGGTTGTGCAATGTAACAGGAATATTTAGACTCATGGATCAATCAATCAATCAAGTTTATTTTATATAGCCCTTCGTACATCAGCTAATATCTCGAAGTGCTGTACAGAAACCCAGCCTAAAACCCCAAACAGCAAGCAATGCAGGTGTAGAAGCACGGATGCCACCCGTTAGATAAAATACGGAACGGAATAAACGTTTTGTTTTCGAGGTGATAGTTTCCGGATTAGTCAAAGGTATATGGTTTAGAGAGAAATAGTCGACGCGTTATAATTCCTGTAATAGCTTGCGGCTGAACTTGAAAGGGGTTCAGTCGTTATTTTACCGTTCATGTCTTCCATGGAGAATGTCTTGATCTACTTCAAATAAGGTTTGTGTTTCGTGCAGGCTTAAACCGCCTCGACGTTTTGATACCCGTGTAAATCTCACTAGGATAAGGTAACGTTTGTCAACATATTTTCATAAATCCACTCTACAAAAAAAA
Organism: Salvelinus namaycush; assembly: GCF_016432855.1. Classification (NCBI taxonomy): domain Eukaryota; kingdom Metazoa; phylum Chordata; class Actinopteri; order Salmoniformes; family Salmonidae; genus Salvelinus; species Salvelinus namaycush. Next base: position 27,889,163 of record NC_052325.1, on the reverse strand, counting down.
TGATCTTCGCTTATATTTAGCCAATATTGATCAGAGTTACCTTGTCCTATGGATATCTACACAGTTATAAAATTGGCACGGTGGTGTAAGCCTACATGAAACACAGACCTTATTTTAAGTGAATCTAAAAATATCCTATGGAATAAATGAAGGAACCGCTTTTCAGATTTTGCTAAAAGGTGTCATGGGAATTATGACTCGCACTTTGGTCGTCAATTCTTACCATGCCCATTATTAAAATAGGATTTCCTGCATATAGAAATTACAGTTTTTGTTTTCAACATTCATCACAGGTAACTTAAACTCAATTTTTATTCAAACAGTTGAGAGTATTTGTCTCCTAAGGAGACTCTTCAGTATCATTGTCACTTCAGAGCTGTGTGTGTGTGTATTTATGTATTATATTAAGTTAAAATAAAAGTGTTCATTGTTCATTCAGTATTGTTGCAATTGTCATTATTACAAAAATGTGTGTGTATGATATATATATATATATATAAAACATTTTTTTATTTTTTATAAATCGGCCGATTAATCGGTATCGGCTTTTTTTGTCCTCCAATAATCGGTATCGGTATCGGCGTTGAAAAATCATAATCGGTCGACCTCTAGTATGTACCTTACTGTTCTTTCAGTCTTACTATAGTTACTGTTTACGTGTTCTACAGGTTACACTAAGTTTACATGTTTTAAAGTGTACATATGGCTTACATGTTGTAAAGTTTACAGTAAGTTAATTTGTAAAATGTACACTAAATTATATTGTAACGTTTACATTAAGTTATGTTGTAAAGTCTGTAAATAAGAGTGCTGTTTTTATTTCTCTCACCAGGAGTTACAACGGCTGGCACAGAGATGCTCACTCTCTCAAAGTCTGGGCTGTGGGGTAAGTTCTCTCCTCCTGTGTTTCTGTCCTAGCCTTTTAACAGTCACCATTATTGGAACATTTGTATCTGATTTGTAGTCAACAGAAAGGAATTCATACAGTGTCCGTCTGTGTCTTAGTACTCTCCCAAGAGCATCAGTGGATCTGACTCCAGATGACTTCAGGAACAAGGTAATAGGAGGGAAGGATCACTGGGTGGTGGACTTCTATGCTCCGTGGTGTGGACCATGCCAGCACTTTGCCCCAGAGTTCGAGGTCCTCGCTCGGGTAAGATATCTTCTCCACTCCTCCATCTCTCAAACGCATGTTTCTTGGCCCGTTTTCATAAAGCATCAGAGTAGGGGCGCTGATCTAGGATCATGCACCCCCTGTCCATGTAGGCTAATCTTATTTATTATGATATAAATGGCTCAACTGATCTACTCTGAGACACTTCATGAATATGGCCCCTATTTATGGTTATAATATGAATACATTGTTATTTTCATGCTAGAGCGAAGTTATTGTACTTTATACAACGGGTGGGTCTAATCCTGAATGCTGATTGGTTAAAACCGCATTCCAGCCTCTGTCTATTCCACAAATTACCACTGGCTGAATCTATGAAGTTAAAATGCCTATTTACCCTGTTCCATCTGACTGCGCAATCCACAGTCTCATCAACCCATCCAGGCAATTTATAAACTTGATCTCCACTATAAAAAGCATCTAGACATGATCTCACATTTCTTTTAGACTAACATTTCGTTTTCAACAGCGGAGATTTGTATAAAACTTGCTGTCTGTCTCTCCGACATTTGCAACATTGTTTCAATATTCAAATTGGATCTCCAGCTGTCCCATAATAATGAACGTGTTGGGAGTCGGGATGAGAGATACAAGCAGGCAGCGTTTCTCAGCCAGTCGAAATCATGAATCAGCTGGCATCATTGTTATGGATATATACAAATAAATGTCAATTAAAAACAGGTAAAACCATAAGAAGCGCAGCTAGTTTACAGTCTTTCCAGCTTCAGTTTGAAGTGATTGTTAGCCGTGTTGGCTAGCTCCTCTGAACAACAGTGTCCTGACGAGAGAGCATATTTTCTATGCCAGGCAAAATCGCGCCTCATCAACTCATTGTTATGGATGTCAAAACAAATGCAAATGCTGCTACTGTTGTTATTCGGGCTGCACTGTTTGAAGTGACTAAGTTAACCGTAGTTGGCAAGCAAGGGATAAGAAATTTGCCAGCCAGTATGGCAATGGAACATTTAGAACAAACGTCCATAGATACATATCAAAAAGACCGAACAACTGGGTTGCGTCTCTGGCAACCGAACCGATAGAACGAAGGACCAGCTGCATTCGGTAGCAAACCTAGATTTGTGTCGGGATATATCTTGTGGTAATAGTATGAATACATTTATGAAAATATGTTACGTTAAATCGTTATTTCAATATGTTGATAACCCGTTGTATAAAAACTATATAAACTCAAAAAAGTTCTGGGACACTGTAAAGTCCATGGAGAATAAGAGCACCTCCTCCCAGCTGCCCACTGCACTGAGGATAGAAAACTCTGTCACCACCGATAAATCCACTATAATTGAGAATTTCAATAAGCATTTTTCTACGGCTGGCCATGCTTTCCACCTGGCTACCCCTACCCCGGTCAACAGCACTGCACCCCCAACAGCAACTCGTCCAAGCTTTACCCATTTCTCCTTCTCCCAAATCCAGTCAGCTGATGTTCTGAAAGAGCTGCAAAATCTGGACCCCTACAAATCAGCCGGGCTAGACAATCTGGACCCTTTCTCTCTAAAATTATCTGCCGAAATTGTTGCAACCCCTATTACTAGCCTGTTCAACCTCTCTTTCGTGTCGTCTGGCCAAGGCTTTCGACTCTGTCAATCACCACATCCTCATCAGCAGACTCAACAGCCTCGGTTTCTCAAATGATTGCCTCGCCTGGTTCACCAACTACTTTTCCAATAGAGTTCAGTGTGTCAAATCGGAGGGCCTGTTGTCCGGGCCTCTGGCAGTCTTTGGGGGTGCCACAGGGTTCAATTCTTGGGCCAACTCTTTTCTCTGTGTACACCAATGATGTCGCTCTTGCTGCTGGTGAGTCTCTGATCCACCTCTACGCAGACGACACCATTCTGTATACTTCTGGCCCTTCTTTGGACACTGTGTTAACTACCCTCCAGACGAGCTTCAATGCCATACAACTCTCCTTCCGTAGCCTCCAACCTCTTAAATACAAGTAAAACTAAATGCATGCTCTTCAACCGATCGCTGCCTGCACCTGCCCGCCCGCCCAGCATCACTACTCTGGACGGTTCTGACTTAGAATATGTGGACAACTACAAATACCTAGGTGTCTGGTTAGACTGTAAACTCTCCTTCCAGACTCACATCAAACATCTCCAATCCTAAGTTAAATCTAGAATTGGCTTCCTAACAGTGCCTCTTCAACCTCAGGAGGCTGTAGAAATTTGTCTTGGCACCTAAAACCCTCACAAACTTGAGAGCGTTCTGTCAGGCTGTATCACCGCCTGGTACGGCAACTGCACCGCCCACAACCGCAAGGCTCTCCAGAGGCTGGTGCTGTCTGCACAATGCGCCACTGGGGGCAAACTACCTGCCCTCCAGGACACCTGCAGCACCCGATATCACAGGAAGGCCAAAAAGATCAAGGACAACAACCACCAGAGCCACTGCCTGTTCACCCCGCTATCATCCAGAAGGCGAGGTCAATAAAGGTGCATCAAAGCTGGCCACAAGAGACTGAAAAACAACTTCTATCTCAAGGCCATCAGACTGTTAAATAGCATCACTAGCACATTAGAGGCTGCTACCCTAAATACATAGACTTGAAATCACCGGCCACTTTAATAATGGAACACTAGTCACTTGAATAATGTTTACATATTTTGCGCCACTCATCTCATATGTATATATTCTATTCGACTGTATCTTAGTCTATGCCGCTGTGACATTGCTCGTCCAAGTATTTATATATTCTTAATTCCATTCCTTTATTTAGATTTGTGTGTATTGTTGTGAAATTGTTAGATATTACTGCACTGTTGGAGCTAGAAACACAAGCACTTCGCTACACCTGCAATAACATCTGCTAAACACGTGTATGTGACCAATAAAATTTGATGTGAACATGTCCTACGTTGACCGTGCAAACTGAACGCCAGTTTCTCGTGGTGGTCGAAGAACAACAAAGGTGCTCCTTGAGTCACGGGTTGGGGCTAGGTCTGTGTGGAAAGTGCATGGTGAGAGAGAAATGACTCAAGTAGCGAAGTAAACTATAAAAATGGACTTTAAACACGGCGTATTCCATTTAACAAACCAAACATTCAAATACCATTTATAGAAGGTAAAGTAAAAACCCAAACTGGTCCGTGCATCAATACCGGTATATCATCAAATTTGGTATACCGCCCAGCCCTATAGCAACCTCAGAAATGGAACTCACGACTGGCTTTTGTCCAGACTATAACCTCTCGTGAAAGGATTAAATAAAATAAAATTTACTTTTTAAAATAACTTTTTACTGAAAACATGTCGTTCATCTTTGTGTAATATGTTGGGAACCGTTTCATAAAATAAATAAGGCACTGGATCCAGTGATTTTATCATGAATAACACTCCGCTTCGCAGCTAAGAACAGCCCTTAGTTGTGTGCTATTCAGTAGTGTATTACTTTTGACCAGAGCCCTATGGATAATGTAGTGGTTCTAAAGTGTTGATTCAATGGGCGGCCATGTCTTGGGTTGCTTCCCAAATGGCACCCTATTCACTATGTAGTGCACTGCTTTTGACCAGAGTGTTATGGGTCTCCCTATGGGCCCTGGTCAAAAGTAGTGCACTATGTAGGGAAAAGGGTGCTTTTTCTGACATAATCTTTCTTTGTCTAGATGGTGAAAGGGAGTGTGAGGGCAGGGAAAGTAGACTGTCAGGCCCACTACCAGACCTGTCAGTCAGCTGGAATCACAGCCTATCCCAGCGTCCGATTCTACCCACACCTGGGTACCAAGAAGGTAATAGACTCCTGATTGGTAACTTTTTTTGAATGGGTTAGCTATTTATCCAGGTAAGTTATTTAGAAGACAACACATTATGTTTCATATTAACGACCTGACAAAGAGGAGGCAATGATAGTTTGTTTTCATCATAGCAGCTTATTGTTATCTTACTTATTCCTGTCCTTGTTAGAGGACAAGCTACAAGTTGTAAGTTAAATACATTTGATTACTATGTATCAGAAGTTCCAGTAGTTAGATATTCTTATTGAAACTTGTTTAACTGTATATTTGATTTAGTATTTTTCTTTGAGGACCTCTTGCCTACACTTGTTTACTATTAGAGAGGCTGAGTCAGTCCCCCAGAGCACTGTGCCCTAACTAGTCCCTCCATCCATCCTTCCACCCCTTCCTCCTTTCATCCCTCTGTCCCCAGCGCGACCAGGGGGGGGAGCACGTCAACAGCCGGGATGCTAATAACATCGCAGACGTCCTCCGCCAGAGGCTCCAGCAGTTATCTCCATGGTTACAGGGCAAGGCGGACAACTTCAAGGTAAGCTTCTTAAGCAAATCAGCAACTCTGCAATCACCATTTTGCGTTTTAATCTTAGTAGCTATCTCTTACCTTTTGCAGTCAAGCGGAAATATATTATTCTCTGGCACAGACTTTTAGGTGAGAGTTTGGGTTTTGGGCTTTGGCTTAGCTAATTCAGGCAAGATGACTGCAGTTTTTATTTCAATTTATTATTATTATTTATTTTTTTAGGCCCATCCACCACCTCCACGCCCCTCTTCGGAGGACAAAAATAAACGTTTTTTCTTATTTTAATTTTGTTACGTATTCAGAGCCCTTGACTTTTTCCACATTTTGTTATGTTACGGCCTTATTGTAAAATGTATTAAATCGTTTTTCCCCCCTCGTCAATTTACACACAATACCCCATAATGACAAAGCGAAAACAGGTTTTTACCAAAATAAAAATTGAAATATCAGATTTAAATAAGTATTCAGACCCTTTACCCACTATTGCTCAGCTTGGCCGGGCGGCCAGCTCTAGGAAGAGTCTTGGTGGTTACAAACTTCTTCCATTTAAGAATGATGGAGACCACTGTTCTTGGGGACGTTCAATGCTGCAAAACATTTTTGGTACCCTTCCCCAGATCTGTTCCTTGACACAAACCTGTTTCGGAGCTCTTGCTCTGACATGCACTGTCAACTGTGGAACCTTATCTAGATAGGTGTGTGCCTTTCCAAATCATGTCCAATCAATTGAATTTATCACAAGTGGACTCCAATCCAGTTGTAGAAACATCTCAAGGATGATCAATGGAAACAGGATGCACCTGAGCTCAATTTCGAGTCTCATAGCAAAGGGTCTGAATACTTATGTAAATAAGGTACTTCTAAAAACCTGTTTTCCCTTTGTCATTATGGGTCATTGTGTGTAGATTGATGAGGGGGAAAAAAATATTTCATTCATTTTTAGAATAAGGCTGTAACGTAACAAAATTTGGAAAAAGTGAAGGGGTCTAAATACTTTCCGAATGCACTGTACATTCTACACACATTTTACATACGTGGCTTTTATTTCTTTTTTACAGTAGTTACATAGCAAGAATAAAGTATTTTGATATACGTTACATCGAGATAGATAGTACTTATACATCATGTTTTCACTCACAACAATTATAGAACATGAACTTTTAAACCCACCCCTCAGCTACTCTGTCCATCCCACCTGTCTCCGTAAACAGCTCTATTATGATTTCCATGTGCCATATATTTTTCAACTGCTAATAGTTTGTTGAAGTGACTTTGGATTGTGTTGGCTCAGTGTATCATACCACAATCACATTCTCTCTCTCTCTTTTGGGTTTTCTCTCTCTTTCTGCAGGATGAATTGTGAGTTCAAGGGGGTCGATTCCACTGAGATGGTTTTCCTTATGGAAACATAAAGGATGGTCAAACACACACACACACACACACACACTTAACAAACAAAAACTCCGAGAAGAGATTTGTTTCTGCAAGGAGGATTACTGCCAAGGAAAGAAGACGCTATTGAAAGGTTACCTCAGTATTGTCGTACTGTCAAAACAAACCTGTTTCTCAACTGTTTCAACGATAAGGAAAGACTCTGACTCGCTGTCTTAGGTTTTACTAGTTCTATAGGTGGAGTGTGTCCATATGGTAGGTGTCGACCTGCCTGATATCTGAATGTACTGTCTGATGTAGGTTGGGGACAAGATATTTTATGCCTATATTTATGATACAAAATGGCAGTTTATCAGTTTATAATGGGCCTGCCAATGTCAATTCTTCGTGTTGATTCAACTTGAACCATTTGAGTGTAGCGAACAGTGTTTTATTCATTCCGTGAAGTGACTACACTGTACTGGCTGTGTTGGTTGTATTATTGTGATGATACCAATCTATTTGTTTGTCTGCTGATAGTAGCCTACGGGTTCAGTATGCAACCTCCTGTATACAGTAAAACACACAAACACAAACAAGCACAGTTTAGAAAAGACATCCTGTACACTGAAAACAATTAACAGGACATATGTTACCAATTCACTCCACATCATTCATTAATATGTTACTGTCTGCCATCACTGAAATGTGAATGGAAATTGTTTGACTAGTTGTGGGATGATGCAGTCTTGCAAAAGTTTTCTGTCATACCAGAAATGTGGGAAAGCTAGCACGGTTTTATATAATGTCTTTGTAATCTGGTATTTTCAACTCAAAATACAATACTATCATTGGATGATGTTTGATAGTAACTTATGTGGGAACTTGTCGTCTTAAATTAAAAAACTACAATGCTGAATAGTGTCCCTTTTTAAGACTCCAAAGTGGTATCCTTCTTTTCCTTTCAAGTTGTTTTGCACGGACTCTTGTATAGTAAATATCATGTTTAAAAAAAATATATACAGTGCATTCGGGAAGTATTCAGACCCCTTTTTCCAAATGTTGTTGTGTTACAGCCTTATTCTAAAATGGATTAAATAGTTTTTTTCCCCCTCATCAATCTACACAAAATACCACATAATGACAGCAAAAACAGGTTTTTAGAAATGTCACATTTACATAAGTATTCAGTACTTTGCTCAGTACTTTGAAGCAACTTTGGCAGCGTTTACAACCTTGTCTTCTTGGGTATGACGCTACAAGCTTGGCACACCTGTATTTGGCGAGTTTCTTCCATTCTTCTCTGCAGATCCTCTCAAGCTCTGTCAGGTTGGATGGGGAGCATCGCTGCACAGCTATTTTCAGGTCTCCAGAGATGTTCGATCGGGTTAAAGTCTGGGCTCTGGCTGGGCTCTGGCTGGACCACTCAAGGACATTCAGAGACTTGTCCCTAAGCCACTCCTGTGTTGCCTTGGCCATGTGCTTAGGGTTGTTGTCCTGTTGGAAGGTGAACCTTCGCCCCAGTGTGAGCTCCTGAGCGCTCTGAAGCAGGTTTTCATCAAGGAGCTCTCTGTACTTTGCTTCATTCATCTTTCCCTCGGTCCTGACTAGTCTCCCAGTCCCTGCCGCTAAAAACATCTCCACAGCATGATTCTGCCACCACCATGCTTCACTGTAGGGATGGTGCCAAGTTTCCTCCAGACGCTTGGCATTCAGGCCAAAGAGATCGATCTTGGTTTCAGCAGACCAGAGAATCTTGTTTCTCGTGATCTGAGAGTCTTTTAGGTGCCTTTTGGCAAACTCCAAGTGGGCTGTCATGCCTATTACTGAGGAGTGGCTTGTGTCTGGCCACTCTACCATAAATAACTGATTGGTGGAATGCTGCAGAGAGGATTGTCCTTCTGGAAAGTTCTCCCATCTTCACAGAGGGACTCTGGAGCTCTGTCAGAGTGACCATCAGGTTCTTGGTCACCTCCCTGACCAAGGCCCTTCCCCTCCGATTGCTTAGTTTGGCCGGGCTGCCAGCTCTAGGAAGAGTCTTGGTGGTTCCAAACTTCTTCCATTTTAAGAATGATGGAGGCCACAGTGTTCTTGGGGACCTTCAATGCTGCAGAAATGTTTTGGTACCCTTCCCCAGATCTGTGCCTCGGCACAAGCTTGTCTCGGAGCTCTACGAACAATTCCTTCGACCTCATGTCTTGGTTTTTGCTCTGACATGCGCTGTCAACTGTGGGACCTTTTATATAGACAGGTGTGTGCCTTTCCAAATCATGTCCAATCAATTGAATTTACCACAGGTGGACTCCAGTCAAGTTGTAGAAACATCTCAAGAGTGATCAATTTTAAACAGGATGCACCTGAGCTCAATTTCGAGTCTCATAACAAATGGTCTGAATACTTATTTACATTATTTACAAGGTATTTCTGTTTTTAATTTTTAATACATTTGTAAAAATGTCAACCTGTTTTTGATTTGTCATTATGGGGTGTTGTGTGTAGATTTGAGGATTTAAAAAAATGTAATCCGTTTTTAGAATAAGGCTGTAACGTTAAAAAAAATTGAAAAAGGGAAGGGGTCTGAATACTTTTCCAAATGCACTGCATATTTAAATGGCATTTAACTTGATCAGTTCCAAAAGTATCCACTAGATGGCAACAGAACAATGTATTGGTCTTCTCATGCTTAGCTCAGATTAAATTTTATTTTATTTGTCACTTGAACCGAATACAACCGGTGTAGACTTTACCATGAAATGCTTACTTATGAGCCCTTTCCAAACAATGCAGAGTTAAAATGTAAGAAAAATAATAAAATGTTTCTACAGTTGCCGACTGTCTTTTGCTAATTCATCTCTGATTCAGAGGGGTTGGGTTAAATGCGTAGCCACATTTCAGTTGAATGCATTGTTGTACAACTGACTAGGTATCCCCTTTCAATGCAATTACTGGGATAATTATGAATATGTTCTTATTTATGCCAGCAATCTTTTGCTTATTGTAAGAGGATTCTGCAAGCCATGGTTGGTACAAAGTTTGAGAATACATTTGTACTTTGGGATACACATGTTCTGTATGTTGTCTATTTGAACTATTTCAAAAATAGGATCCCAACTATGTTAAGCTGACTGTACTTCTGTGTAAGTCAAAGTACTAGCTACAAAATGTGGAATTCATCCATTATGTCTTTGAACAGTTTATAGCCATCTTTTGACTGAGTTGATTTTTGAACAAGAAGTTGGTATTTCCAGGTTCAGAGGGCACATGGGCTGAGTTTAGACAGGCAGCCCAATTATGATCTTTTTTCACTAATTGGTCTTTTGACCAATCAGATCAGCTCTGAAAATGATCTGCTGTGGAGATAATATTTTTTAAATCTAAATACACCCAGTTTCCCTTCCAGGGCAGATTACTTTGTGCTTAAATTATAGACTGTTATTGTATCACTTTTGATAGAAGAGAAGCTAGAATTACAGTACAATGTTACCAGTGTCATGTCATGTCCATTCACGCTAGTGTTACACACTCCATGGTCCTGTTGCTTCCAGGAGATCTTCTTCTCCCGCCCTCTCTATCCTTCTCTCTATTGCTCTTGGATGACAAATGAAGATGACCTGTCATCTGTGCAGTGTTATCAAATATCTGCTAACAAAAGGTTGCCTGCTCCCAGAACCCTTACTCTGACTGTCTGTGCTCCATCTACAGTCCTCTCTCTGCCCAGACAGTGGTGAGAAAGTGCCTGAAAGAATAACTGACCTCAGTATTTCACACGCTAACGAATTGCTGACAAGAAAAACTGTCCTCCTGGGTCTCCTTTCCCTTCTTCATTTCCTGTGACACCGTAGGGTAGGCTTTCATGAACATCATGGGCCCTTATCAGAAACATATGTCCAAAAACCTTCAACACTCAAATATAATATGATTGAAATTGTGGTTTTACTGTAGGGGGATGCACAAATCAATGGCTAATGTACATGGTGGTATTGTTTCAGGTGTGCCTTTGTTAGTACACAATACATTAAGCAAAATCACCCAAAAGTTAACACTAATCAGTGTAACAGAAATCCCATGCAGCCTTATTTACATGTTGGAACACTGGAACATGAGATGTAATCTACACCTCCGTTAGGATGATAGAGACCCTCATTATTTCCTTTAATGATTTTCTATTATGTAATTATTTCTATACAGCCTATACTTTCTCCTTCTGAACATTTAATGCAAGTGGGGCGAGTGTGGCTGTCCGACAATGATCGCAAGAACAACTGCTGACCGATTTGAGGGCTCCAATGCATCACCCCAAAACATCTGCTGTCGCTTGATCTGATTGAATCTAGGCCTAACAGTGCATTTCCACATAACACCATCCGGGCGACGAAACAACGGAGTCCCATTCATTTTCAATGGAGTGAAGTGGGCGGGATCGTTGGGCGATGTGAGCATGACCAAAGTTGGGGAAAGCTGAACCTTATGCAAATACTCTGCGATATTGCGATGCTTTTGACCAATTGAAGCTCACTACAGCTTCCAGCCCCTACTGATACCTAGCACTACCTACCTTGCTTGCTAGCACCCACATGAGGGCGAAGCTATCATGGCTATCCAAATTATTGTGTTATGTGGAAATCCCCTCTAAGGGCACTATTCAATCTATAGATCTGAAGATCCGCTTTATAGTGTGATTGACAATTAAAAGCTATGTTTCCGTGGTTGCGGACACTGCATTAACACTAAACGCTGCATAGGTCGGCTCAATCGGAAATTACCTTTACATTTTAATGCGGATCTTCCGCAATACTTCACAGATATAGATTGAATCCAGCCCTAATTGTTATAAGGCTGTTGTTTGTAAATTTAGGATGTCAATTTGAATTTCCCTGTAACTCTTTACTCAACACAGTTCTAATTTCATAAAGTCATTATTTTAACTTTTCTGGCAGACACACATACGTTTTTGTCCTTGATACATGGGTAATCTGTTTCTCAACTTGTCTTAATCGTTGTATACATATTCCAAGAAACGTTAATTAAAGTTAGCACGCAAAAGGCTATTTAAAGTCAAAGTAAAGCCAAGAGTCCCATATGAGTAAGCAGAGTAACCTTTTGCTGCAGCGAGTTAAAACTCTCCCTGTTTCCAACATGGCAACTGTTACACAGGAGTTAGCATAAACATCATTACTGTTCAGCTCTATTATTTGCACGATAAGGAAATGTCTTTGTTAAACACAATCTAGTTTTTAAAACTTCAGATCACTCCTCCACCCATTTTTCATCCCTGGCTACAGTAGCTATTTAATCTGGCTTTCAGTCCACGGCTGGCCTTCGTTTGTGTGTGATTCCAGCAGCAGACAATTTTGCTTGATAATTTCTCCTACAATTTCATGTGAATGTTTTTTCAGGTGCTGATTGTTCACTGCCACGAGTGAAATGTTTTCAGTGCTTTAGGTCTACTGCCGAGCCAGATCCAGGCCCCTCTCCTCCATTTTGTTAAGGCTTTTTCCTCTGTGAGACTAATGTAATGCTAAAGTAATGTTCCACATGCATATATACACACACACACACACACACACACACACACACACACACACACACACACACACACACACACACACACACACACACACACACACACACCTCCTCTTCTCCGGAGAGTGCACCTGCAGGGCCAGACAAGGAGGCAGACATTAGTTCTTCTCTCCCAGAACCCAGATCACGACTGCAATGGGCTCATCAGGATTGAAATGGAATTAACAGAAACCCTGGTTGACTCAAACACATTTTTTCTCTACAGCCTACAGGTAACTGCAAAAATATAGAAAACACCAACATAATGTGTATCCTTCATTTACTCAAGTGTTTCCTTTATTTTGTCAGTTACATGTATATGTATTTTCAAAAGTGTGTGGAGATGATTTGTACACTACGTTCAAAGGGATTTATTTTGATGCTTGGTTTCTTTTGAGTCTCAGGGTTTGCCTAGTCTGCATTTTCCTTTTGTTCTTGTTGATGTCATACTACAAGCCCTTGATGTTTAGTTCAAACTCTCACAATATGTCCATTGTGACCAGGGATAATCCTCCTGTCCAGCCCACTGGTACTGTAGGCGTGCATGTAGGCGTAATGCATGCCCAGGGACAGGACATGCATTACGTCATACAGCTACCACAGCTCTGGGCACGTGAAAGTGCTTACAATTAGCTATCTGCTGTGGCATGGTGGAGTGAAGGTGTATGGTACTTTAAATCAAACCCTCCCACATCACCCACATGAGCTGTGGCTCTCTAGATCAGATCGAAGGGGGATTGCTTTGGGTGTGTGTGTGTGTGTGTGTGTGTGTGTGTGTGTGTGTGTGTGTGTGTGTGTGTGTGTGTGTGTGTGTGTGTGTGTGTGTGTGTGTGTGTGTGTGTGTGTGTGTGTGTGTGTGTGTGTTGAGCTACAAATCCACCTGAAATATCTCACAGATGTGTACTGTATTCACGCTGACAGGCTGCCAGGCCAGAGTGTTAAAACAGCTGTACCTGCTGTAATGGCCCAGTCCCCCAGTCTGCCACAGAATAACAACATACCCTTTTAATGAGGTGAAAACCAAGTGGACTTTTCCTGAGTAGCCTACCCTACTATGTGTAAGGGCATTCATGTCCATAATTGCACTAAGGGAGGCTGGAGCACGTATGCCCTGACTAGATGTCTTGGACATTAGTATGGTGGGGTTGGGTGGAGTGGTTGCTGTGGTCTGTCAGGTGTCAGGTGGTGTAGCTACATGTCAGTACCTCTGTAATGTGTCATGTTCAAGAGCTGAGGAAGTATGATTGATTGAAGACTTAGGAGAGTCATGGGAGACTAGGCCAACAAGCTCTCAGTCTCACTGCAGAATCGACTTTTGTCCATAAATGTCAAATTTCGAAGGTTAAGTTTAAACATTCATTCTGAATGGTTGACGTAAGGATTAAGGTTTGGGATAGGGTTAAAACAAATTGAACACGTGGCACTCAGAGCCAGAGCTCACAGCTTATGCCCATTCACCATCCCCGTCCACAATGTCCTTGCAAACCCCAAGCCTATTTAATGGTAATAGCGCTCACCATTGCCCCTAGTGGCCAGTTTTGAAGTCATATCCCGATGTCCTGCTTACCAGGACGGATGTCAAATTTCGCAGTGGACCTTGAACAACTTGGCTGGACAAGGCTACCATTCAGGCCACCTCCCGTCCAAGTGTCTTTTCGGCCAGCCATAACCCTAACTTGTAGGCTCTAGCTTATACAATGCATTACTTTTTTGGACAATACTATACTTCGACAGCCTAGTTTTCACCTGACACAGTGGTCTGAGGTAGCCTAGTGGATAGAGCGTTGGGCCAGTAACCGGAAGGTTGCTGGATCGACTCCCTGAGCTGACAAGTTAAAAATCTGTCATTCTGCCCCTGAGCAAGGCAGTTAACCCACTGTTCTCCCAGGTGCTGAAGATGTGGATGTTGATTATTAAGAAAGCTAAAAAAAGTCTGGTTCATCCTTGGGAGCAATTTCCAAACGCCTGAAGGTACCACGTTCATCTGTACAAACAATAATACGCAAGTATAAACACCATGGGACAACGCAGCCTTCATACCGCTCAGGAAGGAGACGCGTTCTGTCTCCTAGAGATGAACGTACTTTGGTGCGAAAAGTGCAAACCAATCCCAGAACAACAGCAAAGGACCTTGTGAAGATGCTGGAGGAAACAGGTACAAAAGTATCTATATCCACAGTAAAACGAGTCCTATATCGACATAACCTGAAATGCCGCTCAGCAAGGAAGAAGCCACTGCTCCAAAACCGCCATAAAAAAGCCAGACTACGGTTTGCAACTGCACATGGGGACAAAGATCATACTTTTTGGAGAAATGTCCTCTGGTCTGATGAAACAAAAATAGAACTGTTTGGCCATAATGACCATCGTTATGTTTGGAGGAAAAAGCGGGAGGCTTGCAAGCCGAAGAACACCATCCCAACCGTGAAGCACGGGGGTGGCAGCATCATGTTGTGGGGGTGCTTTGCTGCAGGAGGGACTGGTGCACTTCACAAAATAGATGGCATCATGAGGCAGGAAAATTCAGGAATTTATTGAAGCAACATCTCAAGACATCAGTCAGGAAGTTAAAGCTTGGTCGCAAATGGGTCAAATGGACAATGACCCCAAGCATACTTCCAAAGTTGTGGCAAAATGGCTTAAGGACAACAAAGTCAAGGTATTGGAGTGGCCATCACAAAGCCCTGACCTCAATCCCATAGAAAATTTGTGGGCAGAACTGAAAAAGCATGTGCGAGCAAGGAGGCCTACAAACCTGACTCAGTTACACCAGCTCTGTCAGGAGGAATGGGCCAAAATTCACCCAACTTATTGTGGGAAGCTTGGGGAAGGCTACCCGAAAATGTTGACCCAAGTTAAACAATTTGAAGGCAGTGTTACCAAATACTAATTGAGTGTATGTAAACTTCAGACCCACTGGTAATGTGATAACAGAAATAAAAGCTGAAATAAATCATTATCTCTACTATTATTCTGACATTTCACATTCTTAAAATAAAGTGGTGATCCTAACTGACCTAAGACAGGGAATCTTTACTCTGATTAAATGTCAGGAATTGTGAAAAACTGAGTTTAAATGTATTTGGCTAAGGTGTATGTAAACTTCCGACTTCAACTGTAAATGCGGAAGACACATTTCAGTTGAATACATTCAGTTGGACAACTGACTAGGTTTCCACTGTGAAACTCATGGTTTGCAGCCCATATCTGCAGTTATATTATGCTGGCTTGCAAAGCGTTATATCATTCCTATTGGAATCCAGACAGAATTAGGATATCTAATGATTGGAACTTTTGATCACCCGTAATCTGCAGTTAGAATGACTGCCAAGGTAGGGAAGACTGATATATGATATATACCTAAACCATCTAAACTGGAACAACCATCTCAATAACGGGTGAAATAAGTCCAAACATTTACAGATTGGATTCGTTTAGAAAAATGTAATCAGAGGGTGGTTTTAACCTTCCAGACTTGGAATTGTATCAACTCACCACCCAAGGCTTTTACTTGCGTCATGTTGTTAAATGCACTAAAGAGGAACAATGGGTACAATTGAAGATGTGCATGCTCATCCCCAGAATCTTTTCACTTCATAGTTAAGAACACTATAACAATATGGAAGAAAATTAAACGGATTCTACAAGAACCAATATCACTCCCTAAAAACACACCCATGTGGAACAATCCTTGGATTGCTTTTCAGAATTCCCCAATAAATTGGCCTACATGGAAAAGTAAAGGCATAGAAACCATAAATTACATGGTAATAGGAAATACAATTATTTCCATGACAGAATTAAAATGCAATTTTGGACTGATTAATGTAGACATTTTCAAATATATGCAGGTTAAAAGTTTTGTATCACGAAATTTCGACCTGAATGCTTTTGGACATCAGAGCAATGTTGAGGGAATCCTATCTGTCAAAAAAAGATATTGATGTGATAGGTAATATATAAAAAAGTTTGCAGAGAGCCTATCCAACTGACAATTTATTAGAGAAAATAGAAACTATTGGAAACAACTATTGAAAAAAAAAAAATCTACAAAAAAGTACAATAAAAATATTACAATAAAATGTAATTGAATGTATGTTATTTATCTTTGTGTATTATAAGCTAAATGAATCAGTCAATGTGCATGCAAAAACATTCTGTAAATATTAAAGCATTCTAAAAAGCAACCTGCTGCAAAGCATTCTGGGAAATATGATAATGAGGCTCCTCCAACGTATTTTTCACTCTGACGGCTCAATTCAATCTGTAAAACTGAAACGTTACAGATTTCGCAACATACATTTTTAGGTACTTTCCAACTGAGCCGACATAAGCAACATTTACCGTGAATACAGTTTCCGCTCAACTAAAGTGGGAACATTGCCTTTAAATTTCAATCACGATGTAAAGCTGAATATCCGCAATGCGGATTAAATGGAGCCCTGAGAGAGTTAACGGAAATTAACTCAACACAGTCGAGTAACAACAACACCAATTAACTCCTTAGAGTCAATATCCTCGCCCTGGCGGAAATACATTAGATCTGCCTGTTTAAGCTAGATATATCCAGGGTTTTTTGCATGGCAGAGCTAAAGCGATGTTTGAATCGATCTTCTTACGGAAACACAAGCGTCACGGCAGTCATCTGAAGTCAGTACCGCCGATCTGCAGCGGTACTGTAGCGTCCGAACAATTTGGGCTACACACTGACATGACTCCACTGTCGAAAGGTGAGACTCTCACGAACAAGTACATGTCCACAAGCCTCACAAGACTAGTCTGAAGGTAGCCCGGTACCAGTTTTAAAGAATTATCGAAGTATATATGGAAGTACTTCAGTGCCAAAAAAAGGGATTAAATATGGGTTACTCAGATTTAGGACAGACACTTCTAAACATTTTATACTTATAGGAGTCCTAAAACTGAAAATCAAATAGCTAAATGATACTTAGTATGACTATCTTAAAACAATTATTTATGTTAGCTTAGTAGAAACCCAGCCCCAGGCCCTTAGACCTTTAGCACACAGCAGGAACACAGCTGTTTACACAGGGCTGACTCAGGCACGGTGTGTGTGTGGTGTGGGGTGTGGTGTGTAGTGTGGTGTGGGGTGGTATGGGGTGGTGTGGTGTGTGGTATCCTGGGGGGCTAGAGAAAAGGCTAATAGATAATAATGACATGTATCTCTCTCAACAAGGTCTCCTCACAGCTGGATTACTTTACATCACTTAGGTTTCATCTGTACTTTCACCTGTATATTTTCATATCCATTTTCTTCGCATACATTTTTAAAATATTTTTCTTAAACTCAACCCCTCTCACCCAATGGATCTGCAATTTACTTTACTTTAGAACCGGAACCCCCAACAGAGGCTAGCCAGCTAACTAGCTATTAGCTAGTAGTCAGCTAGCCACTGCTAGCGGTCATCAGCTAACCTTTAGCCCGGACAAATCCTGCCAGTCTGCACAGCGTGATTCAACACAGAGAATATCGGACTTCTTCTTCTCCATATCTCTGGATTCCTACCGCAAGCTCTGAACCTTTTCACCTGGATCATTGCAGCTAGCTAGCTGCTATCCAAGTGGCTACTCCTGGCTAACGTTTCTGCCCCGAAGCAAGCACCAATTAGCTTGAAGCTAGCCTATGCTAGGCCCATCTCCTGGCTAGCTGAAGGGGTCCATCAGCCACTCCTTGGGCTACAATACCTATTTTGCCAATTGGCCTGGACCCCTTTTACTGCCGACACGGAGCCCCGCCGATTCATCACGACTGAACTACCGACATAATCCGCCGAGGGGGGTTTTCAACAGGCTCCTCCGTCGCAATGTCCCCTGAATGCCCATCTGCTAGCCGCGGCCCGCTAGCTGTCTAGAGCATATCAGACTGTTAGCTGAAGAGGTCTATCAGCCAATTGCTTGGGCTACTATATCTATTTTGCCAATTGGCCTGGACCCTTTTACTACACGGACCCCTGCTGATCCATCACGACTGGTCTGCCGATGTAACCGCATGAGGGGGCTACAACAGGCTTATTCCGTCGCGACGTCCCTCTAAGGCCCTTCTGCTAGCCTGCTAGCCCCGGCCCGCTAGCTGTCTGAATCACCGTGTCTCCAGTCCGCCTAGCTACTCACTGGACCCTATGATCACTCGGCTACGCATGCCTCTCCCTAATGTCAATATGCCTTGTCCATTGCTGTTTTGGTTAGTGATTATTGTCTTATTTCACTGTAGAGCCTCCAGCCCTGCTCAATATGCCTTATCTAACCCTTTTGTTCCACCTCCCACACATGTGGTGACCTCAACTGGTTTAAATGGTGTCTCTAGAGACAATACCTCTCTCATCGTCACTCAATGCCTAGGTTTACCTCCACTGTATTCCCATCCTGCCATACCTTTGTCTGTACATTATGCCTTGAATCTATTCTACTGCGCCCAGAAACCTGCTCTTCTTACGCTCTGTTTTGAACATACTAGACAACCAGTTTTATAGCCTTTAGCCGTACCCTTATCCTACTCCTCTGTTCCTCTGGTGATGTAGAGGTTAATCCAGGCCCTGCAGTGCCTAGCTCCACTCCCATTCCCCAGGCGCTCTCATTTGTTGACTTCTGTAACTGTAAAAGCCTTGGTTTCATGCATGTTAATATTAGAAACCTCCTCCCTAAATTTGTTTTATTCACTGCTTTAGCACACTCTGCCAACCCGGGTGTCCTAGCTGTGTCTGAATCCTGGCTTAGGAAGGCCACCAAAAACCAGAAATTTCCATCCCTAACTATAACATTTTCTGACAAGAGAGAACTGCCAAAGGGGGTGGAGTTGCAATCTACTGTAGAGATAGCCTGCAGAGTTCTGTCTTACTATCCAGGTCTGTGCCCAAATAATTTGAGCTTCTACTTTTAAAACTCCACCTTTCCAGAAACAAGTCTCTCACCGTTGCCGCTTGCTATAGACCACCCTCTGCCCCCAACTGTGCTCTGGACACCATATGTGAACTGATTGCCCCCCATCTATCTTCAGAGCTCGTGCTGCTAGGCGACCTAAATTGGAACATGCTTAACACCCCAGCCATCCTACAATCTAAGCTTGATGCCCTCAATCTCACACAAATTATCAATGAACCTACCAGGTACCACCCCAATTCCGTAAACACGGGTACCCTCATAGATATCATCCTAACCAACTTGCCCTCCAAATACACCTCTGCTGTTTTCAACCAAGATCTCAGCGATCACTGCCTCATTGCCTGCATCCGTAATGGGTCAGCGGTCAAACGACCTCCACTCATCACTGTCAAACGCTCCCTGAAACACTTCAGCGAGCAGGCCTTTCTAATCGACCTGGCCGAGGTATCCTGGAAGGATATTGATCTCATCCCGTCAGTAGAGGATGCCTGGATATTTAAAAAAAATGCCTTCCTCACCATCTTGAATAAGCATGCCCCATTTAAGAAATTTAGAACCAGGAACAGATATAGCCCTTGGTTCTCTCCTGACCTGACTGCCCTTAACCAACAGAAAAACATCCTATGGCGTTCTGCATTAGCATCGAACAGCCCCCGTGATATGCAACTTTTCAGGGAAGCTAGAAACCAATATACACAGGCAGTTAGAAAAGCCAAGGCTAGCTTTTTCAAGCAGAAATTTGCTTCCTGCAACACAAATTCAAAAAAGTTCTGGGACACTGTAAAGTCCATGGAGAATAAGAACACCTCCTCCCAGCTTCCAACTGCACTGAAGATAGGAAACACTGTCACCACCGACAAATCCACTATAATTGAGAATTTCAATAAGCATTTTTCTACGGCTGGCCATGCTTTCCACCTGGCTACCCCTACCCCGGTCAACAGCACTGCCCTCCCCTCTGCTACTCGCCCAAGCCTTCCCCATTTCTCTTTCTCCCAAATACAGTCAGCTGATGTTCTGAAAGAGCTGCAAAATCTGGACCCTTACAAATCAGCCGGGCTAGATAATCTGGACCCTTTCTTTCTAAAACTATCTGCTGAAATTGTTGCCACCCCTATTACTAGTCTTTTCAACCTCTCTTTCGTGTCGTCTGAGATTCCCAAAGATTGGAAAGCAGCTGCGGTTATCCCCCTCTTCAAAGGGGGGGACACTCTTGACCCAAACAGCTACAGACCTATATCTATCCTACCCTGCCTTTCTAAGGTCTTCGAAAGCCAAGTCAACAAACAGATTACCGACCATTTCGAATCCCACCATACCTTCTCCGCTATGCAATCTGGTTTCAGAGCTGGTCATGGGTGCACCTCAGCCACGCTCAAGGTCATAAACGATATCTTAACCGCCATCGATAGGAAACAATACTGTGCAGCCGTATTCATTGACCTGGCCAAGGCTTTTGACTCTGTCAATCACCACATCCTCATCGGCAGACTCGACAGCCTTGGTTTCTCTAATGATTGCCTCGCCTGGTTCACCAACTACTTCTCTGATCGAGTTCAGTGTGTCAAATCGGAGGGTCTGTTGTCCGGGCCTCTGGCAGTCTCTATGGGGGTGCCATAGGGTTCAATTCTTGGACCGACTCTCTTCTCTGTATACATCAATGATGTCGCTCTTGCTGCTGGTGATTCTCTGATCCACCTCTACGCAGATGACACTATTCTGTATACTTCTGGCCCTTCTTTTGACACTGTGCTAACAACCCTCCAGGCGAGCTTCAATGCCATACAACTCTCCTTCCGTGGCCTCCAATTGCTCTTAAATACAAGTAAAACTAAATGCATGCTCTTCAACCGATCGCTGCCTGCACCTGCCCGCCTGTCCAACATCACTACTCTGGACGGCTCTGACTTAGAATATGTGGACAACTACAAATACCTAGGTGTCTGGTTAGACTGTAAACTCTCCTTCCAGACTCACATCAAACATCTCCAATCCAAAGTTAAATCTAGAATTGGCTTCCTATTCCGCAACAAAGCATCCTTCACTCATGCTGCCAAACATACCCTTGTAAAACTGACCATCCTACCAATCCTCGACTTCGGTGATGTCATTTACAAAATAGCCTCCAAAACCCTACTCAATAAATTGGATGCAGTCTATCACAGTGCCATCCGTTTTGTCACCAAAGCCCCATACACTACCCACCACTGCGACCTGTACGCTCTCGTTGGCTGGCCCTCGCTTCATACTCGTCGCCAAACCCACTGGCTCCAGGTCATCTACAAGACCCTGCTAGGTAAAGTCCCCCCTTATCTCAGCTCGCTGGACACCATAGCAGCACCTACCTGTAGCACGCGCTCCAGCAGGTATATCTCTCTGGTCACCCCCAAAACCAATTCTTCCTTTGGCCGCCTCTCCTTCCAGTTCTCTGCTGCCAATGACTGGAACGAACTACAAAAATCTCTGAAACTGGAAACACTTATCTCCCTCACTAGCTTTAAGCACCAGCTGTCAGAGCAGCTCATAGATTACTGCACCTGTACATAGCCCATCTATAATTTAGCCCAAACAACTACCTCTTTACCTACTGTATTCATTTATTTATTTTGCTCCTTTGCACCCCATTATTTCTATCTCTACTTTGCACTTTCTTCCACTGCAAACCAACCATTCCAGTGTTTTTTTATTTATTTTTTAAACTTGCTATATTGTATTTACTTCGCCACCATGGCCTTTTTATATTTTTATTTATTTATATATATATATTGTTTGCCTTTCACCTCCCTTACCTCACTTGCTCACATTGTATATGGACTTATTTTTCACTGTATTATTGACTGTATGTTTGTTTTACTCCATGTGTAACCATGTGTTGTTGTATGTGTCGAACTGCTTTGCTTTATCTTGGCCAGGTCGCAATTGTAAATGAGAACGTGTTCTCAATTTGCCTACCTGGTTAAATAAAGGTGAAATTTAAAAAAAATAAAAAATAAAAAAAAAATGCTAAATTGTAATTATTTCGCCACTATGGCCTATTTATTGCCTTCCCTCCCTTATCTTACCTCATTTGCACACACTGTATATATACTTTTTCTATTGTGCCTTTGACTGTATGTTTGTTTATTCCATGTGTAACTCTGTGTTGTTGTTTGTGTCGCACTGCTTTGCTTTATCTTGGCCAGGTTGCAGTTGTAAATGAGAACTTGTTCTCAACTAGCCTACTTGGTTAAATAAAGGTGAAATAAAAAATAAAAAATAAAAGTCCCTGGACAGGTAGGTATTGTTTTGTTCTCAATGTAGCCGGTGTGAAATGCCTAGCTAGTTAGCGATACGTAGCGTTCAATCGCTGATGCCACTCGCTCTGAGACCTTAATGTGGTTGTTTCCCTTGCTCTGCAAGGGCCATGGCTTTTGTGAACAGATAGGTAACGATGCTTCGTGGGTGACTGTTGTTGATGTGTTCAGAAAGTCCCTGGTTTGAGACAAGGAGAGGTATGGAAGCAATACATGAAGATTGAAAATGCTATTCTATTCTTCCTCAGTGTAATCCAGTGTGAAGTTACAGCCTGTGGGTAACTTTATAGGCACTCTAATTGAGAATGTAAGTCAGGCACTTGATGGAGAAAAGCCATTAACTTGAATAGAGGGCTCCTGGGTATAAGTAACCACTATGTGAAACACATAAACAGATAGGATAGGGGCCACACGGGACTCCCCGTGTACGTTACTTAGCCTGACACTTTTTCATTGTGTGAACCGACCTTTTTCATTCTAGTCTGTGGCTGCTGCACACAGTTTGAGCAAATTAATTTAGGAACGTAGCTACAAATAAAAACCAAACTCTCTCAGTTGAACTATTATCCAATGAAATTATAAAGCTTATAACACAAAACAAAATTCCAATATTTTTTCTAATGGTTATTTCAAATGACGTACACTTTCAAAGTTATATTGTGTGTTTTCCGTGAACTTCAATGTTCCCCTCATAAAAACCACACTGTGGTTATAAGGTGTTACAACTCACTGACGCCAGAAATGGTGGAAGGGCTGCCAGCTCTACACCGCTCCACAGCTCTCCGCTCCAACCCATTCCAGTGGCCCCGGGTTGGTCGGGTGGGTGGGGTTTTTCCACCTCTCAGAGGAAAATAAACATGGAGCAATCATTCAGTCACCCTGAGGCCCAGCAAACAGGCTCAGCGAAGCCTCGTTGAAGCCAGCCATCAGCAGGGGAAGTAGAGGTCATCTCTCCAGGGGGAACATTAAACACGCTGGGCCTGGGCAATAAGCAGAAAAGCAGCAGCACAGAACCTGTCTCTATACATCTACCCAAACTTCATGTTTCACTCTTCTAACGCCCATGGTCTGGCCCGTTCACACTTCTACCAATGATAAACCACAAGATAATCCATTAGGGTCTGTTGCAGCCTGTTAAATCTTATCTGACGCAAGTTAGTTTGCATTGGACATGGGACAAAAGCAACCATGGAACCAGCTGGGACACTGGTTAAACACATTTTGTCCGGTCTTGATATGCTTCCTAGCTAATTCTTCTAACATGTGGCTCTTCTACTCATAAAGCCAGAGGATGAGGACGGAACAGATCAGCCATCTCCTCCAAAGGGTCCAAAGGGGTCGCTTGTGGTGATGAGAGATTTTGTTCCAGTGTGTTCTCTATGTGATGGTGGTCGGTGCGTACCGCAAACCGGTGAGGACAGAGAAAACAGAGGTTTCTGACAGAGAGAGAGAGCAAGAGAGAGAGAGAGGGATGGAGAAAAGATGGAGAGAGAGAGCGAGAGAGATGGAGAAAATATGGAAATAGAGAGATGGAGAAGAGATGGAAAGAGAGAGAGAGATGAGTTTGATGTGTTGCCACTGTGTTCTCATCCCTGGACCGTTTCATCTCTCTCTCTCTCCAGCCACAGCCTCTGAGCATTGAGCCAGGGAGGGCTTTGACCCAGGGTTCTCCCCACCCCGTCACCTCCCCCCTGCCTTCCCCTGAGCTCCAGCACAGGAAACAGGGCTGCTGAGCTTTCATGGGAAACGGGTAGATACTGCCTCAGTCTCCCCAGCGAGGTAGAGGAGAGGAACAGATAGAAGGAGAGCAGATAGAGGTGAATATTCTGGAGTCAGGGAATAGTTTCTCAGCATGCGTCATTGCGAAGAATGAGAGAATGACAAATGGCAACTCTAATGAAATTGTTTTAGAGTTGATGCATAATTCCATTATTGCAAAGTCATAATGTGAAATAAAATCACTCCTTTTGCAGAGTGAAGAGTGATTAAAAGTGCACTTTATCTGGCCTATAGTTCCAGCTTTCAGCCGAGAGGTAGCGGGTACAGTAGGGCTTGATGGTGTGTCACTCACTGTGCTCTTATGGAAGTCATTAAATATGTGTCTTATAAACCCAGTCAGTAATGTGTTTAGGGAGGCAGGAAGGCGCTGGCCTGGAACAGAGTGGTGCCCCTTCCATGATCTCACACCACTTGATCTGTGTCCAAATGACACCCTGTTCCCTAGATAGTGCACTACTTTTGACCCTGGCCCAAAGGGTAGTGCACTATAGGGAATTGGGTGCTATTTGGGACACAACCCAGCACTGAGCAGAGCGGCTACGCCGGAAAACAAGATTTACATCTCTCACTGCACTGTACTGGGATTTGATGGTTTCCATATGGTGCATAATTTACGTGAGTAAAATGCAGGAGGTGGGACAGATTAATTATGAGAGTGATTTATCCCAAGTGTCAGGTTGCAGTAAAACAAGTCAGAGGTAGTAGTGTGTGTGTGCACCTGTGCATGCCTGCGTGTGTATGGCTGAAGATGGCCTCCCAATTCATGGACCTAACATCGAGGTGGGCTTGTTATAACAAGTTCATTTTGTGTTCATTATCTCATAAACTCACCACAGACAGTCCATGATTAAGTTGAGTCTCCTCACTCTACTCCTCACACTATATTCCTCCCCTACACTTCATCTCTGCTCACCTGTAAATAAGGTTCTGGCAGCACCCGACAGGATGCCGTTGTCATAGAAATAGAATGATCATCATTCTTAGTCTATGGACTTCACATAGGGAGATTTAGAATCTTTGATGACGTACAGTAGTGTGGGCCAGGAAGCATTTAAGACCTCAGTATTATCGCTGACCTGGGTGACAAATAATACACTATCCACTTTCATATTTAGTTTCATATGACAAGTAAGCAACAGTAAAATAGTTAAATTATGAATTGTATTCTTGTTCTATTGTGCATTTTTTACTACACACTCTATTCTTCATTTGAGTGGTGAATTAGGTTGCTTCACAAACTAATAAACTTTGTATGGTTCATGTAACATTGGTAGACCTCTTTTAGTGTGAGGAGAATCTGTTTTGCTGCTTCTGTCTGTCACTGCGCAAGGCCAAGCTTTGTCTGTTCACAGCGAGCAAGCCACTGTATGTCAAAACAAGCATTATTTCACATTAGAGGCCGACACTCTTTCCCTATCGATTGGTTTGGTTTGGAGACTGTGTACTGTTGGATGATAAACAGACTCCCTCTGACTAAGAGCATGAATGCTTTCATAGGCCGGGAGGGAGCAGGCGAGCAGTACGCTGATTTGGCCTCAGTCCAGATTCTCTCTCTGACTTTCCTCAACATGGTAGCCACTCATACATACAGCTTCCCTCTTCATTACTTTTACTCCTGTTCATTTACAGTACCATCCAGACTTCTCAACAAGCTTCTCTCAATATGTTGAAGTGTTAGGCTAGTCAGTCATGGCTACCCATGTTGTAGTTTAGTCCTACCGGGTGGCGCAGTGGTCTAGGGCACTGCATCGCAGTGCTAGCTGCGCCACCAGAGTCTCTGGGTTCGCGCCCAGGCTGGGCTGGGTTCGCGCCCAGGCTCTGTCGCAGCCGGCCGCAACCGGGAGGTCCGTGGGGCGACGCACAATTGGCATAGCGTCGTCCGGGTTAGGGAGGGTTTGGCCGGTAGGGATATCCTTGTCTCAGTATGTAAAAAAAAAAAATGTAATAAAATGTATGCACTCTACTGTAAGTCGCTCTGGATAAGAGCGTCTGCTAAATGACTAAAATGTAAAAATGTAGTCGGGTCAATTTAGTTTAAATTGTGGACAGGTTGATTTCTTCAAGTAGGTTAGGCTATACTGGTTCGGGTAATACTGTACACTACGTGTTTGCTGAGGAAAATATTGTTTCGGAATAAAAACATGTTCTGATCACATTATGTGCAAGACAGCTCATACAGACATGGACTATGCGTTGGACATGACACCAGCCAGACAATGTTTAATAAAGCACTCAAATCAGATTTACAATCACAATTGAGTGGTGGTTAGCATTTCATAGATTGATATATGTATGTATGTTGTGTACGAAGACAAACCAGAGTGATGTATATGAGAAGTATAAAACTACAGTTCAGTTTAGAAAAACCCAAAGCACCAAAAACGACTAGAAGAAAGAAACCTAGCAAATCATCAGAGCTCCAAAGCATGAGACATATAAGAAAGCAATTCAACCTTTTTGTTCCACAGACAGACAGACAGACAGCGCTAAGCCGGGAGACATATTACATGTAATGCAATCATTATTTCAATAGCTCAATGTTGTCGTGTTTTGTGTTGTCATCAATGACATGATATACTCTGTCTTCTTGGATCATTCTGACTTTTCTTTGCATACTGACAAAAAAATATGTCCCCCTCCCACCTTCCTCATCCTTTGTTCATTTTTCTCCTTTGAAACGTGTTAAATCCTCTTGTAGTGGAAAATAGCCAGATTACAACTTGTTTGTGTTTCCTTTAAAAGAAATAAAGCATAACAGAGCACCCCATCATAAAAGCACTTTGGTATCTTAAAGACATCCACTTCATCCCATGTGCAGTCTCTAGCTGCTAGATAAATATCCACAATTTTTCTTTAGAGTGCTTCTAACATAATGCTGTGCTAAGACCTTTGTGCATCCTAAATGACACCCTATTTTCCTATATAGTTCACTACTTTTGACCAGAGCCTGGGCCAAGTCCAAAGTTCCCTATATAGTAAATAGGGTGCCATGTAGGATGCAGTCCCTGTCACTCTTCCAGTAAAGTCCCTCGCAAGTCTCGTCCAACTGTACACTGTTAAATGAACATTTTGTTTGTGCAAAAAAAAAAATGAAAATACACACACAAAAAAGAATTATAAACAAATATAATACAAAACAAAGCAACAACTAAAAAAGAATCTACATTCAGCTACAACAGTTTTGAAAAAAAAAACGTGCAATAGTGCAATTTCAGTTTTCTGTCTGCAAACACTTTTCTTTCTATCTCCATATGTTGTCCCATATGTCATCATTTAGGGTTGCAACATTCTGGTAACTTTCCCCAAATTCCCAGAATTCACAGTTGGAGGATTACAGATTTCTTGCTTATTCCCTCCTGATTCCAGAAAACTTGGAATTTTGGGAAAGTTGTGGAATTTTGGGGAATTTGGAATTTTGCAACCCGATCATCATTGCACAGGGACGCGTCTTGGTTGATCAGTGGCGGCTCCTCCGCATATTGCTTCTCCCCGAGTTCCCCCGGCTCTGGTCCCAACGCCTCACCTTCCTCCCCATACGGTCCTTCCACTTCTGTGCAATGGAGCCTTCGATGAGCAGAAGCCTACAGACAGGTGGTTGGCATATGAGTTACAATGTGGTATGAATTACATAAAGCTGGAAGTAGGCTACAGTAGGTCCTACTGCCCTCCTTAAAAATGTACAACAGGGTTGGAGTCAATTCCATTTCAATTCAGGAAGTAAACTGAAAGTTCCATTCCAATTCAATTATGAAATTTGGAATTGACAGCTCTGCTGATGTACACAATAATATATACATTATTGCATGAATGATTGTTGCTAATAGAGATACAGTAATACGACTGGCTAAAGACGTACCTGGATCTCTCCTCGTTCTCGTAACCCATGATGATGTACTCGTCGTTGGCAGTGAGAGGAGGACAGGGACAGCCAGAGTTGTAGTACAGTGTGACTGTATCACGAGGGATGTTCACTAAGGAAGACTTCAGGATGTCTTTGACCTCCACGATGGCACTTAGATCATGATTTCTGCTTCTAATCTCCTTCACCCTCGCACGAATCACTGGGAGGAAAAGATTAAACATGATTTTAGTTCATTTGATTATTTTAGGATCCTTTACATTTGAAAGCCAATTTGTTTGACTGAACATTCAGGGCCGGTTTCCTGGATATGAATTAAGCCTAGTCCAGGACTAAAAAGCGCGTTTGATGGAGATTCCATTGAGAGTGCTTTTTACTCCATGACTAGGTTTAATCTGTGTCTGGAATAACATCCAGAGTTTTAGGACAATGATAATATCATGCATTGTAATAATCAGCTAACTATATCTCTCTCATTCTGGAATCTTCTCTCACTCACTCACTTCAGAACTGCAAAAATAATTGCCTAAAAAATCATACAGAAAATAACCCACCATAGTTGTAATTACTCTTTAGGTAGGTCTTGAGACCCAGTCTTACCGACTTGCACTTGCATCGATCTGAAACAATAAAAGGATGTGATTCATTGTAGAACATCTGGTTTTTGAACAGCAATATTACATTCTTGAAATGAATGTAATGAAAAACATATGACATCAAAATCTATATCATATTCTAACATAATACTGTACAGAAAAGATTCTTCAGCACTAAATTCAATAGCCAAAAATGTTGTAGACATACATTTCTAAGCACATTAGGTTACATTTTCAGTATGTTAGGACAAAAACAGCTCCATGCAAAAGTATTCAAATGTTTAGATAAAGCAAAGAAAGTTTGAATATAATTTTACCATTGTTGGCTCCTTTACAGTTGACATTGTGAGAGTCACTTGGAAAGTCAGGAGTTGATTCTGAATAAAAATAACTATGATGAGAACATTTTCACTGAAGAACAGTACAATATATCAACTTCACAAGTAGCCTCTAATAAAATAGGCAACTGTGGTTACATTTTTTTGTCACTTTATTTTGGGAACATATTCAAGGGTCACATGGATCTTACCAGGTGAGCATTTTGAGGGGTCTTGATAATAGGGGTTGTCTGAGGAAGAGAGGAATAATATTTACTTACAAGTGGCTGATGTAGAGAATTGTACAACATCATCATCATCATCATATTTTCCCTTTGATCTCCCTCTCTTTATATTATGTGAGGTATATTTATTCACAATATCTATTTCAGAAATACACCATGGAATCATCATAATCACCCTTATCCTACCTGGTCCTTCTGCTTTGACAATGGCCTCTGGCGAGATACAGACTCCCCTGTCATAGACTGGCAGATCCTCGCAGGCCAAGCTCTCTGGCCAGGTGTGATTATACCGCTTCATCACCGGTTCACAGCCGCACTTCGCCCGTTCACACACCGACTTGCAGGGCTTGATAGGGTCGTGTTGGAAGTCAATAGTGCATATTGGAGCGTACATGGCGCACAGGAAGAACAGTAAATCTGGACTGCACTGAGTGCCAAGAAGCCCTTCAAACTGCTCAATCGCTAGGACTGCGTTCGCCTGGGTGCTGTGGTGGAGGTGGTTGGGCATTTTCGTCATGTTCCAGGGCATGGACTTGCACAGTGGGATCCGGATGGGCTCGCATGCCGCTGCGGACGCTCTGGGTATCCCAAACAGACAGGTAACCGCGAGGAAGGAGACGAAGAACTCGTGTGA
Organism: Salvelinus namaycush; assembly: GCF_016432855.1. NCBI lineage: Eukaryota > Metazoa > Chordata > Actinopteri > Salmoniformes > Salmonidae > Salvelinus > Salvelinus namaycush. Next base: position 27,859,158 of record NC_052325.1, on the reverse strand, counting down.
AAACATGATCATCCTCAGTTATATTCAGACAGGTGGTTTAGGATAACAAAATTTAAAAAATGAAATCTAAATGCAATGCCTTGTTATGAAGTCGGCATGGATAAACTTCAATGCAATCCTAAAATCTATAGCCCTAAAGTCGCTGTCGAAAGTTGTCTGTCTACCTGGACGTGTCCAAACTTAGCGTCACGTAGAAGGAACGAAAGTCATCTTTCGTGCGTAAAACCAAAACAACAAAGCCTATTCGAATCGAATTCCTAGCGGGAGATAACGTGGAGATTCCTTTAGTTTTCCCACTGTTCTTTTGTTGCTTATTCCATCGGCGCGTGTGTGATCATATTGGAAGTGGACTGGGGTGGTGGCTCCGCTCTCTCTATCCCTTCCTCCCCAGACCAGTTTGCGCTGCAGTGATTGCTCGCTGGAATCGCAGTGACCGCACAGTGCGGGACCAGCTTTTTTACCCCTCCGCATCATCATCATGCCTCAGTCTGACCCAGGACACTCCTACTCTCCTGCTTCAAGCCAATACCAAGCAGGGCTGGATAGCTTGTCCCACAGCCTTCTTTGAAATGCTTGGTCGTTATGGAATAGGCTATATAGCCTAACTCATTTCAGTAGCTAGGCCTATTCATTTCTATTTGGATTAAAAGTAAAGTCATGAAACCCTTATAAAGTCACACATCTAAAGACATATGAGGACAGTGCTAAGTACACAAGAAACTTTAATCAAGCCTAATTATTAGTGTAAACACAACACAATTGTCTTTGATGAGTGTTAATAGGATCATTGGCTGTTGACAAGATTAAGAATGTGTTAAATAGCATCCTTTATGCAGTGTTTAAATAATATACAATGAACAGCATGGAGGATTTTAAAGGGATCGTTTACATTACATGTGACAAAGAGGTCATATAGGGTCAAATAGTTAATTATAATTAAGATACAGTATTCACCATTTCAGTGTTCACTATTTAATTAATTACCATTTCAGAGTTTTCTGGATCCATACAAAATTAGGCCAAATAAAGTGGAGCAAATTACTCTGTTATGAAAGCTTCTTAAAGAGCCTTTTCATTTAGTTTCTCACAAATGCTGTACCAGTGGAAAAGAGAGCAGATTTAGGATTTAAGATTTGTAGATCAAAGGGTCGTCTGATTACCTGTCAGCCATTATTAGAATGTTCATATTTGTTCCTCCAGTCAAACTTGAACACGGAAACTACTGATCGTGTGTGTGTGTGTGTGTGTGTGTGTGCTTACGTGACTGAGGGGGTGTTTAACATGATGACCAGGGGAACGTCAATGTGAGGGCTGCTGGCCGGGACCCTCAGAGCGGAGGAACACTTCCCCACTAATATTTTGACAGCAAAAAAAAAAAGAAGCACGAACCAAGTGACTAAGACCAATATTGGCCTACGAAAATACAACTGTTCTAGGAAAGACCTTCAAGTTCTAGACAACCTTTGTTTCAGAATACTGAGAAGCCAACTCAATAACACAATAAGACAATCAGGTCAATGTGAGTTTGACAATTAGCTCCCAAGTGTGACAGCTTGAACTTTTGTGGACAATTCTCTAAACGAATGTCTCAAATGCAAACTCAAGTTAAAATGATTAGGCTAATCGTAGTACTGTATGTCTGTCTGAGTATGTATAGCATTTTGTGTGCAGTTTGTGTCCTGAAGTTTAGATTCAAACATGTCAACAACAAAGAAATCCCACATTAGGCCAGTAAGTGGATATAGCCTAAGATTTATTGGTCACGTTATGGAGGATACACGGTTCATTGAAACATCGAAAACATATAAAAGTGGTAAAAGGAGAGCTATTTATTAACATTCAATAAATATGAAAGAATGTTTATTATATACCGTACAGACAGGTACAATGGAGTGGTTATGCCAATGCATTTAGTTAAAAAATTATTCTATGCTTTATACAAATATCAACCATCTGTTACCACTTTTCATAATATTTAAGTTTAATACCAACATTTTAGCTTAGCTCCAAATAATATAAATGCTATGGTTTCTCAACAGTTTGGCAAATATCTCAAAAGAACACAAGAATGTAATTAACACAAATTCACAAATACACATACTGTAATAATCAACAGATGATGATGGTGAATGTAATAACTGTGGATCATCATTTTTCCAAAAATCTGCAATTAGTTTTGCACATTGCAATGCTTCACTTTACCCTTAATAGCAATTTTAGTGTTACATTTTTTAACCCATTCAATATTTAGAAACTGAAAAACTAAGACAGTATTCAAAAATGTAATTAAGTAGTAGTGTACCACTGATCATTGTCAACAAAGCTTACATCAGATTCATTTAAGTAAACAAATTACTCATTCATAAAACTGGGTGAAAAGAAAAAACCCTGATCCCACAAAACCAATAATATTATTTTTTGTTTTCTTTAAGACAGAAGATGAAACACAGCACACCCACAATGGTCACATCATCATATCAGACTCTCAAGTTGTCCAGAGCCATATATTTATATTCTCAGTATAGGGCTCTGGGGCTGCCTGCATGTATCAAGCGTCTCAGAGTAGGAGTTCTGATCTAGGATCAGGTCCCCTGTCCATGTAACTGCTGGGTGTAACCCTAGCTAGCAAACTGTCATGGTCAAAACATATAGACTAAATGGTTGCTAAAATGGGAAGACTTCTGTTCATGATAAGAAGTTGCTCTGCTTTCTTGGCATCGAAATCAACCAGACAGGTCCTACAGGCCCTAGTTTTGTCACACTTGGACTACTGCCCAGTTGTGTAGACTTGTGCGGCAAAGAAGGACATAGGAAAATTGCAGTTGATCCAGAACAGAGCAGCACATATTGCACTGAAAATGTATACAGAGGGCGGATGTCAGTGGTATGCATGTCAATCTCTCTTGGCTCAAAGTCTTTTTTTGCCAGGTGTTGATTGGTTAAAGGTATCAAACTGTTTGTTCAAGCAGTTGGCACATAGTTCAAACACTCATTGGTACAACACAAGACATGCAGCCAGAAGTATCTTCACAGTCCCCTAGGTCCAGAACAGAGGCTGGGAAATGCACAGTATTAAATAGAGCCATGACTGCATGGAACTCTCTACCACCCAGGATAACTCAAACTAGCAATACAACCAGATTAAAACAAATGGATAAAAGAACACCTTACGGCACAACGGGGACTGTGAAGAGACAGACATTTTTATATATTTTGTATTATATTCTGCATTGTATTAAGTATTGTATTATGTAGTGTATTCTGCATTGTATTAAGTATTGTATTATGTAGTGTATTCTGCATTGTATTAAGTATTGTATTAAGCATTGTATTATGTAGTGTATTCTGTAGTGTTATGTATATTATGTATTCCATTTGTTGTTTTGTTTCCTGTTTGGACTCCAGGAAGAGATTAGCAGTGGGATCCAAATAAAATATAAAATCAAAACTGATCTCAAATTAGCACTCCTACTCTGAGAAGCTTGATACATAAGGCCCCTGGTGTTGTCTTCTTCACTCTCTGCATGCTAAGGCTCCAGACAAAACCGCTTTCTCTCGCTAGGCAGGGAGCGTCCCCACCTGCCTTTCTCTCTCTCTCTCTCTCTCTCCGCTAGCCTCCCTGCCTCTCTCTCTCTAGCCTCCCTGCCTCTCTCTCTCTAGCCTCCCTGCCTCTCTCTCTCTCTCGCTAGCCTCCCTGCCTCTCTCTCTCTCTCGCTAGCCTCCCTGCCTCTCTCTCTCTCTCGCTAGCCTCCCTGCCTTTCTCTCTCTCGCTAGCCTTCCTGCCTTTCTCTCTCTCGCTAGCCTTCCTGCCTTTCTCTCTCTCTCTCTCGCTAGCCTCCCTGCCTTTCTCTCTCTCTCTCCAGCCTCCCTGCCTCTCTCGCTAGCCTCTCCTCCTCTCTAGCCTCTCCTCCTCCTCCTCTCTAGCCTCCCCTCCTCCTCTCTAGCCTCCCCTCCTCCTCTCTAGCCTCTCCTTCTCTTCCTCCTCCTCTCTAGCCTCTCCTCCTCTCTAGCCTCTCCTCCTCTTCCTCCTCCTCTCTAGCCTCTCCTCCTCTTCCTCCTCCTCTCTAGCCTCTCCTCCTCCTCTCTAGCCTCTCCTCCTCCTCTCTAGCCTCTCCTCCTCCTCCTCCTCTCTAGCCTCTCCTCCTCCTCCTCTCTAGCCTCTCCTCCTCCTCCTCTCTAGCCTCTCCTCCTCCTCCTCTCTAGCCTCTCCTCCTCCTCCTCCTCTCTAGCCTCTCCTCCTCCTCCTCCTCTCTAGCCTCTCCTCCTCCTCTCTAGCCTCTCCTCCTCCTCTCTAGCCTCTCCTCCTCCTCCTCCTCTCTAGCCTCTCCTCCTCCTCCTCTCTAGCCTCTCCTCCTCCTCCTCTCTAGCCTCTCCTCCTCCTCCTCCTCTTTTCACCTCCTCTCAGGGCTTTCAGGTTGAGGAAGGCACACTCTGCTTGTAGACGGCGTGGTATGCGTTACGGAGTAGCACATAGGGGAAGCAGGACTCCAGAAGGTCCATGGTCAGGAATGGGGACTCCTGCACAATCTGGTAGAGAAAACACATGGATGGATAAGGATACAACCCAAAATAAACACTGAGAACAAAGTTACACATAGAATTCATCCCAAATGGCATTATTCCCTATTCCCTATATAAGTGCACAACTTTTGACCAGGGCCCACATACGGCTCTGGTCAAAAGTAGTGTGCTATATAGGGAATAGGGTGCCATTTGGGATGCAGATTAAGTTTAATCACACTTTTGTGATCTTGCCTTGTTCTCTATGTTATCGGGGCAGAGTATCCCAATGGATAAGGCAGAAGGGTGTGTGTGTGAGTGTGTGTGCGTGCCTCCGTGTGTGTGTTCTATCCTATGCCAGGTCCACTGCAGGATAAAGACTGTGGCTGATTCTTCCTTCTTTCCATTACAGTTGTCTTTCTATTCAACAACCTCCCTCCTGTAGATTATTCTTCAAAGGAAAGCAAATCCCACAGACCAATGAGTAAGCATCTCTGATCAAAAGACCATACATGTGTATGCATGACTGCATATGTAATTTTCGATACAGTCAGAAAGAAAATAGTGCTCTGTTCATTTTCCAAGGAAAATAGTGCTCTGTTCATTTTCCAAGGAAAATAGTGCTCTGTTCATTTTCCAGTAGAAAGAGGTTATGCGATTCTCTTCCTTTTCTTTCTACTTTGGGCTGGCCAATGCTAGTGAGAATGTTGACCTTGGAACCAACTGGTATATTACATGTGTTAGGTAGGTGATGGCTAGATGATAATTAGATGATGTGACAATGTATTAGATGATGGCTAGCTTAGTCATAATGCATGTCAAGTTCAAAGTTCAAGTGCTACAGTATACAGTAAAACTCCAATCTACTTGGACTATTGTAATCCTTATTTATAGTAAGCCTAACTTTATTAATCTGCAACTCTTAGTCATTCGGTTTGATATAGTATCATCAATTTTTAGTATAGGACTCTCTCCTAAATGAATTTCCCAGGTCTCCTTTGAGAAACATTTCTTCTGACCTAAACAAGACTTCCTGGTTAAATAAAGGGTTAAAATAGAACATTAATCTGCATCCCAAATGGCACCCTATTCCCTATATACTGCACTACTTTTGACCATGGCCTATAGGGCCCTATATATAGTGCACTATATAGGGAATAGGATGCCATTTGGGACTCATTCATACAGTATGTGACTCACCATATCCAGGAGCAAGTAGACAGATTCTCTGTTCCTTGTTGTGGTTTTGTCAGTCTCCTGGCCGATCTTCAGCAAACTGGAGGAGGCAAGCTGCACGGGAGAGAGAACAGTTTAAATCAGTTTCAACTGACTGTGTAGAAGAATGGTAAACTAGAAGCTTTAAGAACAACTTAAAAATGGGGCGGCAGATAGCCTAGCGGTTAAGAGTGTTGTGCCAGTAGCCAAAATGTCCATGTTCCCTTGAGCAAGGCACTTAACCCTAATTGCTCCTGTAAGTCACTCTGGATAAGATTGTCTTCTAAACGACTCAAATGTCAAATGTAAAGTTTAACACTGAAAGAAGCATGGTGTCTTTTCACAATGTTTCTACAAGTCACCAAGCTGCACCGGAGAAAACAACTCTCACACCGAGGGCCGGTTTCCCAGACACAGATTAATCCTATTTCTGAACTAAACAGCAAACTCAAACTTTTTGTCCTGTAAGATTTATCTGTGTCTGCGGAAACCGGTCCCAAATGTATAGAAGCACTTGTGTCTCTTCTATCAGTTTCACAATGTTACTAGACATTTAAAGCACAATGTTACTAGACATTTAAAGCACAATGTTACTAGACATTTAAAGCACAATGTTACTAGACATTTAAAGCACAATGTTACTAGACATTTAAAGCACAATGTTACTAGACATTTAAAGCACAATGTTACTAGACATTTAAAGCACAATGTTACTAGACATTTAAAGCACAATGTTACTAGACATTTAAAGCACAATGTTACCAGACATTTAAAGCACAATGTTACCAGACATTTAAAGCACAATGTTACTAGACATTTAAAGCACAATGTTACCAGACATTTAAAGCACAATGTTACCAGACATTTAAAGCACAATGTTACCAGACATTTAAAGCACAATGTTACCAGACATTTAAAGCACAATGTTACCAGACATTTAAAGTCTACCACTCTAACCTTGCCTCTTGGATTTTAACTAAACACTGCAGGGTTTCAAAGAGGACGGGGCTTGGGCTGCATCTCACATGGTATCAGACTGGAGACAGCATTACATATTTTAACACGGTTGTAGTAATACAATATTGGAGCGCAATACAAAGTAAGAGACAACATTTTATGAGGAATAATTCCAATGGAAACACAGAGGGGAAAACAAGGTTGGTGGTGTGCTGTACCCTCCTCCGAAGCGATGCAGAAAAAGCCCCGGCATCCAGGAAAACTCATTTCAGATATTAAAATAAAAAATGATTTAGAATCGCAGAAGGTTTATGGAACATTAATGTTTATCAATCCCGGTCATGAAAATAAAAAATGAAATAAAATAAATATCCTGCCTCCTCCCACGCTGTGTGTAATAAATTCTTACACGACCTTGGCTCTGTCCCAAATAGCACCCTATTCCAGGGCCCAAAAGAAGTGCACTATATAGGGAAGTGTGCCATTTAGCATACACTCGCTAGCATTTTGAATAACCCACCAGAGAGATTAAATAGAAAACAGATGAAAGAAGAGAGCTGCTTATAATAAATAATAAGAAAGGGTGGAGAGAAGTGTGGTATAAACCAAATGGGCTATTACTATAAAACGTACTGCGAGGAACTCTTTGAGGCGGTCCTCGATGCTGCCCTTGTGGATGGTGAATAAAGCTGCAGCGATCTGGTTAATAGCTTTAGCCAGACAGTGGATGTTGTTGCAGTGACCTGTGAAAGGATGACAGACAAGTAGATATTAGTGTCTCGACTATCTTTAAACACTGTGGGTAAAACTATCTACTATATCTTTCTACAATGTTAACTTGAGACTAAACCACATCAGTCCATATACATGTAACAACAAATGAACATAAAATGTCCTTAAGACAATTAAATGTACAATATCAAACAAGATAAATCATAAGACAGTTATGTATATTCTTCTGTATATCAAATTATATATACATGAACTTAATTTCCTTTAAAGACTCAGCCATTAGTTAGAATCTAAATATTGCACAATGTTCTCATTTGTGGTTGTGTCACAGCACTGTTAACAAGGACTATTATGAAGGAACCATATCAATAAGTATAACAACAAATAGACTTAAAATGTACATAGAACATTTACTTCATGTATCTAAAAACAGGTACCTTCAATAGCAGGGCTATACTGGGACATGACGTTGCTTGCCAAGGTGGGCATAGAGACTGCCACAAAGACCATCAGCAGGCACGCTATCTTGTACTCCTCCTCAGGACTGATGTTCTCTGTTACCAAAGAAGGGAAATGTCTGTTAACAAACCATCACCATGACAGCTTAACAGCACGCCTTTATCTTGGCATCATGACAGAGAAAAATATATATAAAAATAGCAGTTTGGGGGAAATCGGGGGGATCCAATTTGGATATTATCTGAACACGAAGACCCTCTAGCCAAGACAAACTGCAATAAGGCTCCGTAATTAACTGTAATTTATATTAACAGGACAACACTGGGAGATGATTCAACTATGTGGAACCAACATGGGGTAGGAGTGCCTCCCAAATGGCATCCTATATTGCACTACTTTTGACCAGAACCTTATGGGTCTCCCTATGGGCCCTGGTCAAAAGTAGTGCACTACATAGTGAAAAGAGTGCCATTTGCATCCTAGGAGATGAAGTTGAGGGTTGATAACTATTTTGATATTAAACAGAGGTTTGTATAAGAGCAGCAGGGGCATAATAGAAATATCTTCGCTGGCCAAAAGGCCTGCAGGGCTCTTAATGGCTCTGACAGAGTTAAAGCAATGTTATTGAGTATTTTCCTTAGAGCAACAGAGAGAGGCTGGGAACTTGAGGAGAGCCAGTGGCTTCGTCCCAAATGGCACCCTATTCCCTATATAGTGCACTACTTTTGATCAGACACCTATACAGGGGATAGGGTGCCATTTGGGATGCAAACAGAGGAATCTCTGGGAATAGGGTAACATTTGGGACATAGAGTGCATTCGGAAAGTATTAAGACCCCTTGACTTTTTCCACATTTTGTTAAATTACAGCCTAATTCTAAAATCGATTAAATAGCTATTTTCCCCTCAATCTACAAACAATACCCCATAATGACAAAGCAAAAACAGGTTTAGATATTTTTGTAATAAAAAACTCAAAACTAAACTGAAATTAGACATTTACATAAGTATTCTGACCGTTTACTTAGTACTTTGTTGAAGCACCTTTGGCAGCTATTAAAGCCTCACGTCTTCTTGGGTATGACGCTACAAGCTTGGCACACCTGTATTTGGAGAGTTTCTCCCATTCTTCTCTGCAGATCTTCTCAAGCTCTGTCAGGTTGGATGGGGAGCGTCGCTGCACAGCTATTTTCAGGTCACTCCAGAGATGTTTGATCGGGTTCAATTCCGGGCTCTGGCTGGGCCACTCAAGGACATTCAGAGACTTGTCCCGAAGTCACCCCTGCGTTGTCTTGGCTGTGTGCTTAGGGTCATTGTCCTGTTGGAAGGTGAACCTTCGCCCCAGTTTGAGGGCCTGAGTTCTCTGGAGCAGGTTTTCATCAAAGATCTCTCTGTACTTTGCTCCGTTCATCTTTCCCTCGATCCTGACTAATTTCCCAGTCCCTGCCACTGAAAAACATCCCCACAGCATGATGCTGCCACCACCATGCTTCACCGTAAGGATGGTGCCAGGTTTCCTCCAGGCGTGACACTTGGCATTCAGGATCTTGGTTTCATCAGAACAGAGAATCTTCTTTCTCATGGTCTGAGAGTCCTTTAGGTGTCTTTAGGCAAACTCCAAGCAGTCTGTCATGTGCCTTTTACTGAGGAGTGGCTTCCGTCTGGCCGCTCTACCATAAAGGCCTGATTGGTGGAATGCTGCAGCGATGGTTGTCCTTCTGGAAGGTTCTCCCATCTCCACAGAGGAACTCTGGAGCTCTGTCAGTGTGACCATCGGGTTCTTGGTCTGGTCCCTGACCAAGGCCCTTCTCCACCGATTGCTCAGTTTGGCTGGTCGGCCAGCTCGAGGAAGAGTCGTGGTGGTTCCAAACTTCTTCCATTTGAGAATGATGGAGGCCACTGTGTCCTTCGGGACCTTTAATGCTTAAGATATTTTTTGGAACCCTTCCCCAGATCTGTGCCTCGACACAATCCTATCTCGGAGCTCTACGGACAATTCCTTCAACCTCGTGTCTTGGTTTTTGCTCTGACATGCACTGTCAACTGTGGGACCTTATTTAGACAGGTGTGTGCCTTTCCAAATCATGTCCAATCAATTGAATTTACCACAGGTGGACTCCAATCAAGTTGTAGATATATAATTTTGCAAACATTTCTAAAAACCTGTCATTATGGGGTATTGTGTGTAGATTGATGAGGACTTTTTTATTTAATACATTTTAGAATAAGGCTGTAACGTAACAAAATGTGGAAAAAGTGAAGGGACGCACATATGGAATGGACAGCACTTTGTGGATATGGCTGCAGGCTACATGACTTGACAAACTAATACCAGTGTGTATAAGCATCAACATGTCCTGTTAAGTAACACGTCCCTCAGGGGTGCTGGGGTGTTAAAACATTACCTAAACAAAGCCTGGCGTATCTGTTGCGATTATGAAAAATTGACAGGACATGTATTTCTTTTTAATTTATGAAAACATTGGTTTGATACATGACTACAACAGGGAATGTAGTTCTAATGCTTGTCCAACTCTCTCTTCCTTTGCTATTATTAACAGATTTATTTTCAAACTCTGAGATTTCAACAGCGAATCAGTCATCCCTATACACAGTGTGTGGACATGTAACTCAGGCTATGAGGCATATGATAGCCATCATCATTTCAGCTCAACAACTAAACATATCCATTCATTCAAAATGTAAATTGTAAATGGCTGATTGACTAAATCCAAGATGTGCAGCAAACTAGTTCACATGTGTTCTTGTTACAGTTAGTCATTATTCAACAATAATTTCATCGAATACACAATCATAGAGACGTCCTCAACAATGGTGCGTACAGAGAAATGGACTTCCATGTATCAGCTGTGTTATGCAGCAGTGTATGGCGCGTCCTATCTTACCTGACTTCTGGGAGGAGAGGGCCACCACTAAGGCAGGGTCTATCTCACAGGGCAGGCCTGCTGCAGAGGACAGCTCATAGACATTCATGGCCACCTGATGATCAACATACAGGACATCAGAGAGTCAGTCTGCTTCAAACACAACAGCCATTTATATATCATATTAATAATATGAATAATAAATGCCACTTGGCAGATGCTTTAATCCAAAGCAATTTACAGTACAGTGTATGTGATCCTTGTGGGAACTGAACCCACAACCTTGACATCATGAAGCATCATTTAAAGGTCCTACTGTGTCTCTCACCTTCATGTCGGTCTCTCTGGGAATGTGATCCTTGAAGTCCTCCACTGAGCTCACCAGGAATGGGATGTGGCACGACAACACCTGTTGACAAGAAGATAATGTGTTACCTCAATACTAAGCCAGAAATATTTGATTTAACTAACTTCAGCACAGGATGAAATATGAGAAACCAGCTTTAGACAACTCAAGATAATTGTGTACTCTATTGTGTATATGATGCCAATTAAGTGGGTGAAAGTTAACCCCCTAGAGTTGATTGATGCACCCTTGCGTCAATATAATTAACATAATGAAATAATCTCCATACAAATCTGTCTGTTTAAGCTAGAGATATCATAGGGCTGCGATGTAATCCACTGCATCCACCGATGTCAGCCTCAAACGAACACAATGTGTTTTCCGTTTTGTTCTAAGACCTCCACAAGCCCCAAAGGCAGTGGTGGAAAAAGTACCCAAATTTCAAAAGTACCCCATTTTAAATGTACTTAAGTATCAAAAGTAAAAGTATAAATCATTTAAAATGTCTTAAATTAAGCAAACCAAAGCAAATTGTCTTGTTTTTTTTAAATTTACGGATAGCCAGGGTCACAGTTCAACACTCAGACATAATTTACAAACGAAGCATTTGTGTTTAGTGAGTCTGCCAGATCAGAGGCAGTAGGGATGACCAAGGACGTTCTCTTAATCAGTGCATGAATTAGACAATTTTCCTGTCCTGCTAAGCATAAAAAAATGTAACGAGTACTTTTGGGTGTCAGGTAAAATGTAAGGAGCAAAAAGTACATTATTTTCTTTATGAATGTAGTGGAGTACAAGTAAAAGTTGTCAAAAATATAAATAGTAAAGTAAATTACAGATACCCCAAAAAACTACTTAAGTAGTACTTAAAAGTATTTTTACTTAAGTACTTTACACCACTGCCCATGGGACACGTCTGAAGTCGGTACCGCCAATGTGCCAACTACTGTCTGTAGCTTCTGAACTGTTTGGGCTACAAACTAATATGACTCCACATGGAAAGGGGAGATTCTCACAAACAAGATGGTGTTCCCCGTTTTGCTCTACGACCCCCACAAGTGTCACAGGACTCATCTGAAGGTAACCTTGTACCGGTAAAAAGAAATGAATGGAAGTAGTTTGGTACCGTACCAAAAAAGGGGCTTTTGTAAAAATCTGAGCTTTTGTATATCTCCTAGATATAGGACAGACACTTTAAAACTTTATTCGTTATGATATCTTTTTTTACTCTCTGTTTTGCCATTCATGAATGTGTTTCTATGAGCTATAGCAGTATTATTATCATTATAATATATATTTTTTATATTGCTACAGGGGTCCTACATTTCAAAATCAAATAACTAAATGATCTGTGGTATGACCATCTTAAAACTATTCCATGTTAGCTTAGTAGAACCCCCCAAAGGCTTAGACTTTTAGGGGGTTTAAAGAGCCGACTTACATCTCGGAGTGCCTCCTGAGCCAGTGATCGGAATGAGAGGATAACGCCGATGATGGTCATCCGTTTCAGAACACTGTCGACTGCTATAACACCAAGACAAAAAACATGTGAGCCTCACAGACAACGGACATGTCTCTAGTCATTTTACTGGTATGCAAATAAGATTTAGATGTTATGTTATGTCACTTTTAACCTTCAGCAGCCACAATCAAAGGTCCGTACGCATAACAGTTTTATTTAATGGGAGAATGTATCATGTATCTGTTGCTTATTTGGCCCTTGGCAGCACTGAGCCTAGTGTCTGTCTAGCACAGCAAGACTGACCAGGCCAGTAGAAATACAGACAGACTACCCACATGAGAGCTTCTTGAACAGAGCAGCCATTTCTCCAGGCTTGTCAAAGCTGGTCCTCATCTGGGTCAAAACCTCAACGTTGTCCACCACCAGTTTCTGAAGAGGAGAAGAATAAGTTGAGGGAGACAGGGAGAGGAGTAGGAATGTGAGGGAAAGTGAGAGGGAAAGAGGAAGGAAGAGAAATAGGGATATAAAATTTATTAAATTAACTTTTTTCCTCATCAATCTACACACAATACCCCATAATAACAAAGCGAAAACAAGTTTAGAATTTTTTGCAAATGTATAAAAAAAAAAACTACAGAAATACTTTATTTACCTAAGTAAATTCAAACCCTTTGCTATGAGACTCGAAATTGAGCTCAGGTGCATCCTGTTTCAATTGATCATCCTTGAGATGTTTCTACTTGATTGGAGTCCACCTGTTGTAAATTCAATTGATTGGACATGATTTGCAAAGGCACACACCTGTCTATATAAGGTCCCACAGTTGACAGTGCATGTCAGAGGAAAAACCAAGCCATGAGGTCGAAGGAATTGTACATAGAGATCCGAGAAAGGACTGTGTCGAGGCACAGATCTGGGGAAGGGTACCAAAAAGAAACTGCAGCCTTGAAGGTCCCCAAAAACACAGTGGCCACACAAACTGAGCAATCAGGGGAGAAGAGCCTTGGTCAGGGAGGTGACCAAGAACCCGATGGTCACTCTAACAGAGCTCCAGAGTTCTTCTGTGGAGATGGGAGAACCTTCCAGAAGGACAACCATCTCTGCAGCACTCCACCAATCAGGCCGTTATGGTAGAGCGGCCAGACGGAAGCCATTCCTCAGTAAAAAGCACATGACAGTTCGCTTGGAGTTTGCCAAAAGGCACCTAAAGGACTCTCAAGACCATGAGAAACAAGATTCTCTGGTGTGATGAAACCAAGATTGAGCCCTTTGGCCTGAATACCAAGCGTCACGTCAGGAGGAAACCTGGCACCATCCCTACGGTGAAACATGCTGATGGCAGCATCATGCTGTGGGGATGTTTTTCAGTGGCAGGGACTGGGAAACTAGTCAGGATCGAGGGAAAGATGAACGGAGCAAAGTACAGAGATATCCTTGATGAAAACCTGCTCCAGAGTGCTCAGGACCTCAGACTGGGATGAAGGTTCACCTTTCAGCAGGACAATGACCCCAAGCACACAGCCAAAACAATGCAGGAGTGGCTTCAGGACAAGTCTCTGAATGTCCTTGAGTAGCCCAGCCAGAGCCCGGACTTAAACCCAATCGAGCATCTTTGGAGACCTGAAAATAGCTGTTCAGTGAACACGGAGGCCTACAAACCTGACTCAGTTACACCAGCTCTGTCAGGAGGAATGGGCCAAAATTCACTCAACTTATTGTGGGAAGCTTGTGGAAGGCTACCCGAAACGTTTGACCCAAGTTAAACAATTTAAAGGCAATGCTACCAAATACTAACTGAGCGTATGTAAACTTTTGACCCACTGGGAATGTGATGAAAGAAATAAAAGCTGGGGGAAAAAATCACTCTCTCTACTATTATTCTGACATTTCACATTCTTCAAATAAAGTGGTAATCCTAACTGACCGAAGACAGGGAATTTTTACTAGGCGTAAATGTCAGGAATTGTGAAAAACTGAGTTTATATGTATTTGGCTAAGGTGTATGTAAACTTCCGACTTCAAGATCTACTTTGTGCATGACACAAGTCATTTTTACAACAATTGTTTACAGATATATTATTTAACTTATAATTTACTGTATTACAATTCCAGTGGGTCAGAAGTTTACATACACTAAGTTGACTCTGCCTTTAAACAGCTTGGAAAATTCCAGAAAATGATGTCATTGCTTTAGAAGCTTCTGATAGGCTAATTGACATCATTTGAGTCAATTGGAGATCTACCTGTGGATGTATTTCAAGGCCTACCATCAAACTCAGTGCCTCTTTGCTTGACATCATGGGAAAATCAAAAGCAATCAACCAAGACCTCAGAAAAAAATTGTAGACCTCCACAAGTCTGGGTCATCCTTGGGAGCAATTTCCAAACGCCTGAAGGTACCACATTCATCTGTACAAACAATAGTACGCAAGTATAAACACCATGGGACCACGCAGCCGTCATACCGCTCAGGAAGGAGACGCGTTCTGTCTCCTAGAGATGAATGTACTTTGGTGCCGAAAAGGGCAAATCAATCCCAGAACAGCACAGTAAAACGACCTTGTGAAGATGCTGGAGGAAACAGGTACAAAAGTATCTATATCCACATTAAAATGAGTCCTATATCGACATAACCTGAAAGGCCGCTCAGCAAGGAAGAAGCCACTGCTCCAAAACCGCCATAAAAAAGCCAGACTACAGTTTGCAACTGCACATGGGGACAAAGATTGTACTTTTTGGAGAAATGTCTTCTGGTCTGATGAAACAAAAATAGAACTGTTTGGCCATAATGACCATCGTTATGTTAGGAGGAAAAAGGGGGAGGCTTGCAAGCCGAAGAACACCATCCCAACCCGTGAAGCACGGGGTGGCAGCATCATGTTGTGGGGGTGCTTTGCTGCAGGAGGGTCTGGTGCACTTCACAAAATAGATGGCATCATGAGGCAGGAAGACTATGTGGATACATTGAAGCAACATTTCAAGACATCAGTCAGGAAGTTAAAGCTTGGTCACAAATGAGTCTTCCAAATGGACAATGACCCCAAGCATACCTCCAAAGTTGTGGCAAAATGGCTTAAGGACAACAAAGTCAAAGTATTGGAGTGGCCATCACAAAGCCCTGACTTCAATCCCATAGAACATTTGTGGGCAGAACTGAAAAAGTGCGTGCGAGCAAGGAGGCCTACAAACCTGACTCAGTTACACCAGCTCTGTCAGGACGAATGGCACAAAATTCACACAACTTATTGTGGGAAGCTTGTGGAAGGCTACCCGAAACATTTGACCCAAGTTAAACAATTTAACGGCAATGCTACCAAATACTAATTGAGTGTATGTAAACTTCTGACCCACTGGGAATGTGATGAAAGAAATAAAAGCTGAAATAAATAATTCTCTCTACTATTATTCTGACATTTCACATTCTTAAAATAAAGTGGTGATGCTAACTGACCTAAGACAGGGAATTTTTACTCTGATTAAATGTCAGGAATTGTGAAAAACTGAGATTAAATGTATTTGGCTAAGGTGTATGTAAACTTCCGACTTCAACTGTATATAGAAAGAGTGATAGAGACCTCCTGAGTTGTGAGGGGATTATTTGGGGAATCAACTAGGGATCCTAATTCCAAAGACTTTCCCCTTCGTTTGAACAACAGGAAAAGGCCCTTACCACCACCAGATGTTGAACTATGCTGTGATCTTACAATGTGTGTCCCCCAAATGGCACCATATTCTTTATATAGAGCACTACAGAGCCCTACGCAGGGAATTGAGTGCCATTTGGGACACACTCAAAAACAATTAGAGGCGTAGAATTTTCTGTGATGGGTGTCTTGGCGCAACGAGCCAAAGGATTATTTTTGAAATGTTGAGACAGTCATGTGTGCCGCTCGCAATGCCTCACATGTCATCCACTCCTTCAGTTTGCTTTGAGACTATTCGCCAAAAAAGTAACTTGATGACCACGACTCGGTGTGTACAGAGACTGAATAAAACCAATGCTTAATTCCTACATCTGATTGTGAATCAGATACCAAAACAATTTTATTTTCCCAAATTGCTTTCAGATGTGGAGGGAAACGTTTGCATGTTAGAGAATCATAAATATGTACCTGAGCTACGTTGACACACCAATGTGTGCTCTAGGGACTAAACAAATTATATTACAATCCAAAGACCGGTTTGAAAAAACATGCATAATATTTTGTCAGTCTGCTGCAATAAAATAATTTAACATTGATTATCATTCTTTAGGTAAATGACATTCCAACAAGAACTCGTCTAAAACAGTTTCGCAACACATTACGACATTAGTGTCATGTAATGCACACTACCGTTCAAAAGTTTGTGGTCACATACAAATGTTCGTGTTTTTGAAAGAAAAAAATGTGCTTTTGTCCATTAAAATAACATCAAATTGATCAGAAATACAGTGTAGACATTGTTAATGTTGTAAATGACCATTGTAGCTGGAAACTGATGATTTTTAATGGAATATCTACATAGGTGTACAGAGGCCCATTATCAGCAACCATCACTCCTGTGTTCCAATGGCATGTTGTGTTAACTAATCCAAGTTTATAATTTTCTGTGAAGGGAGTAGTACACAGCGCTGTACGAGATCTTTAGTTTCTTGACAATTTCTTGCATGGAATAGCCTTCATTTCTCAGAACAAGAACAAGACTGACGAGTTTCAGAAGAAAGTTCTTTGTTTCTGGCCATTTTGAGCCTGAACCCACAAATACTGATGTTTCAGATACTCAACTAGTCTAAAGAAGGTCAGTTTTATTGATTCTTTAAAATCAGCACAACAGTTTTCAGCTGTGCTAACATAATTGCAAAATGGTTTTCTAATGATCAATTAGCCTTTTAAAACGATTGGATTAGCTAAAACAACATGCCATTGGAACACAGGAGTGTTGGTTGCTGATAATGGGCCTCTGTACGCCTATGTAAATATTCCATTAAAAAAGTTTCCAGCTACAATAGTAATTTACAACATTAACAATGTCTACACTGTATTTCTGATCAATTTCATGTTATTTTAATGGACAAAAAATGTGCTTTTCTTAAAAAAACAAGGACATTTCTAAGTGACCCCAAACTTTTGAACGGCAGTGTATTTCTATAAGGACTGATTTTGTCCCTAACCATAGTACCTTTTCATCACAGTTAGACTAAATCTAATCAAAGAGATTTTGCAGCTCTAAAGTGCAACACTAACCAAATAATACGCCATGGAACGCAGAGGTCTACGTATGTACAGTACGTCTATTAGAAGTGATTTTGGTTCTGATGTAGGTTTATCAATAGGCTGGTTAGCTGCTTTCCTAACACTTACCATGAACCCATTTTGTCCCAGTCTAATATACCGAACAAAAATATAAACACAACATGTAAAGTGTTGGTCCCATGTTTAATGAGCTGAAATAAAAGATCTCAGAAATGTTCCATACGCACAAAAAAATATTTCTCAAAAAATGTGGTGCACAAATTTGTTTACATCCCTGTTAGTGAGCATTTCTCCTTTGCAAAGATAATCCATCTGCCTGACAGGTGTGGCTAATTAAGCTAATTAAACAGCATGGTCATTACACAGGTGCACCTTGTGCTGGGGACAAAAGGCCACTAAAGTGTGCAGTTTTGTAACAAAACGCAATGCCACAGATGTGTCTAGTTTTGAGGGAGTGTGTAATTGGCATGCTGACTTCAGGAATGTCCACCAGAGCTGTTTCCAGAGAAGGGTAATGTTCATTTTTCTACCATAAGCCGCCTCCAACATAATTTTAAAGAATTTGGCAGTACATTTAACTGGCCTCACAAGCACAGACCACGTGTAACCATGCCAGCCCAGGACCTCCACATCCGGCTTCTTCACATCCGGCTTCTTCACCTGGGTGGCTGGTCTGAGACCAGCCACCCAGACAGCTGATGAAACTGTGGGTTTGCACAATCGAAGAATCTCTGCACAAACTGTCAGAAACCATCTCATGGAAGCTCATCTGCGTGCTCGTTGTCCTCACCAGGGTCTTGACCTGACTGCTGTTCGGCGTTGTAAACGACTTCAGTGGGAAAATGCTCACCTTCGATGGCCACTGGCACGTTGGAGAAGTGTGATCTTCACGGAAGAAACCCGGGTTTCAACTTTACCGGACAGATGGCAGACAGCGTGTATGGTGTCGTGGCGGCAAGTGGTTTTCTGGATGCGGGGAGGTTATTTTATGGGCAGACTTAAGCTACGGACAACAAACACAATTGTATTTTAACAATGGCAATTTGAATGCACAAGGGATACCGTGACGTGATCCTGAGGCCCATTGTAGTGCCATTCATCCGCCTCCATCACCTCATGTTTCCGCATTATAATGCACGGCCCCATGTTGCAAGGATCTGTAGACAATTCCTGGAAGCTGAAAATGTCCCCGTTCTTCCATTGCCTGCATACACACCAGACATGTCACCAATTGAGCATGTTTGGGATGCTCTGGATTGCTGTGTACGATAGCGTGTTTCAGTTCCCGCCAATATCCAGCAAATCGTAGTCACTCCAGATACTGACTGGTTTTCTGATCCATGCCCCTACCTTTTTTTAAACACATCTGTGACCAACCACCATATTTGTATTCCCAGTCATGTGAAATCCATAGATTAATGGATTTATTTCAATTGATTGATATACTTATATGAACTGTAACTCAGTAAAATCTTTGAAATTGTTGCATATTGAGTTTATATTTTTGTTCAGTGTAAGATCTAATCAAAAAGACTTTGCTGACCCTACAGAATTCAGTCGTCCTCTTTTTTTTAATAGAATTCTTATTAGTTACCCAAAATTCAGTGAGGGTAGGGAACCTGATCCATCGTCAGTCAGTCAGCAGTAAGAGGTTAGCCGTAACCCACACTGCCTCTGCTCTTCTCTGGGAAACACCTCATTAACGAATAATGAAGAAACAACAAAATTGCTCCGCTGTGGGTCTGGTTCTGTTTCTGGAAAGAGCATCTAACCTCTATTGGCTCATACAAGGCAGTATCTGAAATGGCACCCTATTCCCTATATAGTGCACTACTTTTGACCAGAACCCATAGGAGACCACCATAGGGCCTAGGTCAAAAGTAGTACACTATATAGAGCAGGGGTGTCAAACATACATGTCCAATCCAGCCCGTGGGTGGTTTGAGCAAAAAATGTAATAAATAATAATAAAACAAATCGATATACTTTAAAATTAGTAAAACCAAATCGAAACTGTGTAGAAATGATAATAGACCTACATTCATACAATTTACTGACTGTCCAGCACATTGGCAATGAAATATTTAAAACATTCAGTGCAGCCCTCCGGACTTCATTGAAGACCGATTTGCAGCCCGAGGCAAAATGAGTTCGACACCCCTGATATAGGGCATAGGGTCTCCTTTTGGACGCACACTAGGAATTAGAGAAGCAAGAAACCAGGGTCGTGTTCATTAGGCACCAAACGGAACAAAGTGGTCCTAAACTGGCATGGGACTAGTTAGACCAATAAAAAAATATATATATCATTTTTTTTTTTTTTTTTGCTATGGCGGAGTGCCCTAATGAACATGACCCAGCCTGCCCTGAGTTAACCCTGGATTACCTCTGGGCCGCGACCTGTAACCCCTGACCTCCATGCCCCCTCACCTTGAGCTCGGCCACCTGGGAGGAGATATGCCACATGAGACTCTCACTGAGGAACTTCATCCCATAGGGCCCCAGCAGCTCTGACAGGGACCGCATCTCTGAGAAGAGAAGAAGAAGATAGGAATAAGATGACTTTATTGTCCAATAAATGTCCAACGGAAATTTGGCGTTCTGCTTTAAACCAATACAAGATGTCTTCTTCTGTATACATCGTCTGTATACTTAAGGTGCTTTATCGTCCACAAATGTCGAACATACATGCGTTTTTGTTTTATCCCAATCCTTCCGACATAAGATGGTAATGTTTTGTCAGTGATTCCTTGTGTCATCCAACACTGCTATGGCTATAAAAAAGCAATGTTTAAATATGCTAGATAGTAAATCATCAGACTCACTCTCAGTAACATGAATGTATATTGGTGTCTAAAAGGACAATATAACTAATGAAGCTTACCTGAGATATCAGAGTATTCCTCTGCATTGAAGGTGAGCTCGTTCTCCGTAGGCAGGTTGACAAAAGCCTTCATGGCTGGGAAGTAAGCAATGTGTCCGTTACTTACTTGGCGCAGTAAGGTCTCCAGATACCTGTAGCACAGAGAATGTATGGTGTCTGCGTCATTGAATGGAAGGCATGATCAAGGCTGGGATTCAAACCAATCAATTTCTCAGATGTTCACAGAGATCCCGTTCACTGCCTTCCTGAAGACAAACAATGTATACGAAACGCTTCAGTCTGGTTTTAGACCCCATCATAGCACTGAAACTGCACTTGTGAAGGTGGTAAATGACCTTTTAATGGCGTCAGACCGAGGCTCTGCATCTGTCCTCGTGCTCCTAGACCTTAGTGCTGCTTTTGATACCATCGATCACAACATTCTTTTGGGGAGATTGAAAACCCAAATTGGTCTACACGGACAAGTTCTGGCCTGGTTTAGATCTTACCTGTCGGAAAGATATCAGTTTGTCTCTGTGGATGGTTTGTCCTCTGACAAATCAACTGTAAATTTCGGTGTTCCTCAAGGCTCCGTTTTAGGACCACTATTGTTTTCACTATATATTTTACCTATAGGGTATGTCATTCGGAAACATAATGTTAACTTTCACTGCTATGCGGAGACACACATCTGTACATTTCGATGAAACATGGTGAAACCCCAAAATTTCCCTCCCTGGAAGCCTGTGTTTCAGACATAAGGAAGTGGATGGCGGCAAATGTTCTACTTTTAAACTCGGACAAAACAGAGATGCTAGTTCTAGGTCCCAAGAAACAAAGAGATCGTCTGTTGAATCTGACAATTAATCGTGATGGGTGTACAGTCGTCTCTAAATAAAACTGTGAAGGACCTCGGCGTTACTCTGGACCCTGATCTCTCTTTTGACGAACATATCAAGACTGTTTCAAGGACAGCTTTTTTCCATCTAAGTAACATTGCAAAAATGAGAAACTTTCTGTCCAAAAATGATGCAGAAAAATGTATCCATGATTTTGTCACTTCTAGGTTAGACTACTGCAATGCTCTATTTTCAGGCTACCCAGATAAAGCAATAAATAAACTTCAGTTAGTGCTAAATACGGGTGCTAGAATCATATTACTCCAGTGCTAGCCTCTCTACACTGTCTTCCTGTTAAGGGGGTTAAGGAGTTAAGGGGGTTAAGGAGTTAAGGAGTTCAGGGGGTTAAGGCGTTCGGGGGTTAAGGAGTTAAGGGGGTTTAGGGGTTAAAGAGTTAAGGAGGGTTAAAGAGTTTAGGGGGGGGTAAAGATTTAAGGGGGGTTAAGGGGTTTAACTTCTCTAGGGTATAGGGCAGTATTCGGAATTTTGGATGAAAAGCAGGCCCAAATTAAACTACCTGCTTCTCGGGCCCAGAAGATATGATATGCATATAACTGGTAGATTTGGATAGAAAACATTCTAAAGTTTCCAAAACTGTTAAAATAGTGTCTGTGAGTATAACAGAACTGATCTGGCAGGCGAAAACCTGAGAAAAATCCATCCGGGAAGTAGTTTCTTTTTTGTAATTTTCTATTCAATGACATTACAGTATCCATTGACTTAGGACTCAAATTGCAGTTCCTATGCCTTCCACTAGATGTTAACTGTCTTTAGAAATTGTTTCAGGCTTGTATTCTGAAAAATGAGGAAGTAAGAGCAGTCTGAATGAGTGGACCCTAAAGTGTGTCAGAGCTTTTTCATGCGCACGACCGAGAGAGTGCCTTGTTTACCTTTTATATTGACGACGTTATTGTCAGGTTGAAATATTATCGATTATTTAGGCTAAAAACAACCTGAGGATTGAATATAAACATTGTTTGACATGTTTCTATGAACTTTACGGATACAATTAGGATTTTTTGTCTGCCTGTTTTGACTGCGTTTGAGCCTGTGGATAACTGAAGAAAACGCGCAAACAAAACTGAGGTTTTTGGATATAAAGAGACTTTATCGAACAAAAGGAACATTTATTGAGTAAATGAATGTCTGCTGAGTGCAACCATATGAAGATCATCAAAGGTAAGGGATTAATTTTTATCTCTGACTTGTGTAACTCTTCTACTTGGCTGGTTACTGTTTGTAATGATTAGTCTGCTGGGCTATGTTCTCAAATAATCGTAAGGTATGCTTTCGCCGTAAAGCATTTTAAAAATCTGACACCGTGGTTGGATTCACAAGAAGTTAATCTTTAAACCTATGTAAAATATGTTTAGTTTTCTGAATTTTTATAATGAGTATTTCTGTATTTGAATTTGGCGCCCAGCAGTTTCACTGGCTGTTGAAGAGGTGGGACGCTAACGTCTCACGTACCCAAGAGAGGTTAAGAGTTCAGGGGGTTAAAGAGTTATGGGGGGGTTAAGGAGTTATGGGGGGGTTAAGGAGTTATGGGGGGGTTAAGGAGTTAGGGAGGTAAGGAGTTCGGGGAGTTAAGGGGTTAGGGTTAAGGGCTCACCAGTTGGTGTAGAGGCTGGTGATGGTTGGTTCTCCGTGACTGTCCAGATGTTGTGTCTGCTGCAGTAGCACATTGTTGAACACCCTGGTGATATCTATTTGAACATAGTTCTCTATGCTCTGGAGCACAGTCATGTAGGCCCTGACACTGGTCAGCAGCTCAGACGGTTTGGCTATCTCCTGGGTCGACTGGTTATACATGGTCATCCCCACGATAGACCTAGAGAAGGAACAAAACACGATCAGTCAATCAATCAAAGGCACGATGATCAATTCTTTATATTTCACTGACAGAGATGCAGAGAGGGAATTCATCATGTCCAGGAATTTGATATTTGACTGACAGATCCAACAGTTAAGATTGGAATAATAGGGATCAATCAATCAAATGTACTTATAAAGTCCTATTTACAACAGCAAATGATCCCTGTTACTGTTAGTTACATGGACTCCAGGGAGTTTGGGCGACTCTTCAACAACGTTCAACAATGGCTGTATTGTTTTCCCTAATGCCTAACCTTTCCGTATTTCTACGTAGATAACTTGGTGTGGAGTGGGCAGATCTGATCCAACATGGCAGGGTTAAAAAACTATGGCGCAACAAGTGGTAAAACGCTTTTTCACACCCTGACCGAGCATTAGGAACATTTTGTAAATAACTAGCCACTTTTCCCTTCTGTCTGAAGTGTGCTGGGAACTGGGAACCTAAGAGCAGTAAAACTTTTATCCTGCGCTGATCTGGAGGAGCAGGGCGGAGTGGTAAGTGGCGGTAATGGGGTATGTGTGTGAACCTTCTACTCTCTGAGAAGCCTGGACAGTGGAGGGGTTCATGGCACTGTGGAGAGGGGCCAGCCAGCCAGCCAGCCAGCCAGCGCACGCACGCACGCACGCACGCACGCACGCACGCACACCAGCCAAATCACCAACGTCACAACCCCAACTCCCACAGTGGAAAATACCTGTTACTCTCCAGCACAATGTTTATTTCATTGGACCGGTCAGGCCCCATTCTGGATGCATGTCAAAAATCACTCTGACCCCAAATAAACGTTTGTCTGTTGGACCAATAAATCACAGATAAAATCATAAACCCCGGAGAGGTTTTTTGTTAAACTCTGGGGATTTGAATTAAAATGAACAAATGGATGACAATGTTCCTTGATTTATAACAATAAACTAAGCCTCCTTCCTTTTGCATGAGATAGTCAATGGATTGGTGTTTGGGGAGGAGAGACAGGTTTCATAACTGACCAGCTAACGTTACAACACAGTGGGAAGCAGTCAGACTATCTGCAGGAATTCACTCATAGCCTCCTGTGAGGATTGGTGTTATAATAGGAGAGTGGATTCCCTAAGTTTGTGTGTGTGTGTGTGTGTGTGTGTGTGTGTGTGTGTGTGTGTGTGTGTGTGTGTGTGTGTGTGTGTGTGTGTGTGTGTGTGTGTGTGTGTGTGTGTGTGTTCGTGCACGATCATACATATGCGTGTGTGTGTACTCACTTGGTGAAGCGGATCTCCAGGTGTGAGGTGAGGTACTCCCTGGGAGTGAAGGTGTGTTCCCATATCACCATGTTGGGTACATAATTGATGGAGAAACACAGCTCGGATAGAGCTGTGTGAAGCTTATCCAGGCTAGGAACACAGACAGTTAGGCAGACATTAAAACCTAATTTCGTTCAGATTAAAGGGGAAATCTGTGACAGAGCAGATGGATTAAGTTCCTCCAGAACCACAGCTAATGTTGTTTTTACACATCACTTTTTTAGCCCAGACCTGAATCTATTTTATCCTAGCCTTGGCCATGGTATGTTTCTATGCAGCTTACTGGAAGCTGTGAATTAGGAGTAGAGTAGTAGAGTTAGAACCAAATTCAAGTGGAATACCCAGAGCAGGGAGGGCAAGTGATGGCAGTAAATCTTAGCATGGTATTTTTAACACACAGTGGAAGATGAGGTTGCAAAACCATGTCTGCATCCCAAATGGCATCCTATTCCCTATGTAGTGCATTACGTTTTACCAGTGTCCCCACAGAGCTCTGGACAAAAGTAGTGCACTTTGTAGAGTATAGGGTGCCATTTGGGACACACAGACCATGACTTACAAAACCATCCAATAACAGTGCGCTGTTGAAAATATCTGAAAGTGGAAAGGTGGTCATGGAGGGGGAGGGGGACAGGTAGCCTAGTGGTTAAGAGCGTTGGGCCAGTAACAAAAGGTCGCTGGTTCGAATACCCGAGCAGACTTGGTGAAAAATCTGTCGATGTGCCCTTGAGCAAGTCACTTAACCGTAATTGCTCCTGTAAGTCACGCTGGAAAAAAGCTTCTGCTAAATGACAAAAATGTAAATGTCTCCAATTCATCTTTCCTTGATTCCTCGAAATTGGAGGAGAATATCCAAAGTTACCTTCCAGTGGATGTTCCCCTCCAACTTGTTTTGAGAAAGAGCAGAGGACGAATCGAGCATAGACACATTGGGAGAGTCCCTAACCTTACTTAGGGACCCTACAGAGTGTACACTACTTACTTGGTGACCAGCAGCCTGTTCTTCCTCATGCTCTCTACTCCAGGCTTCTCTCTCTCAGGCTCTCCTTTCTTCCCAGTCTGCTTCTTTGACTTCTTGTTCACCGCCTGACTGATGGTTTTGGCACAATGTTTTGGCAGCAGCTGCAACAGGAGCACAGCAGGGACAGGAAAACCCCTTTAACACCCACAGACCAATAAGGAATGAAGTGACAAATTATGTTTCCAAGGCACTTAGTTGGAACGTGCACGATGTAGGCTATATCATGTTCTATTTACTAGGCTTGGGCGGTATACCGTATACCGGTATATAAATTATTTCTTTGAAGTTTTTCAATAAATGTGAATTTTGTAGCTACTTAAGATATTACCTGCAGTCAACTTGTGCAATACGTTAGGAGATAAAGCAGACTGCATTCTTCATTTTACCTGTCACATTATTTTAAATGATGAAGCTTACCATAGTTCCCCAGAACAGTTGAGCCAGTCGGGTGTTTGTTAGTAAATAGCACAACAGGAGACAGCAGGAGCTGGTGAACCCATAGTGTTCTATATCCATCAGAGTCTCTGCTGTGCGGCGCATATGAGCTGATTAACTTACACTTGGATACAATTCACTACTAAATGTTTGCCATCAGATATCTTAATGTCTTTCTGCCAGAAGTCAAAGAGATCTGGATGAGTTCTGTACAGCTGCCATTTTTTCCCTGTGCTTCCTACTAGTGTTTTCCTCCTCCGTTCTTCTCCCATCTGCTCCATGTACACACGCTGCTCTTCTTTCAGTAAAGCATGCATCACAATTTTCCCCATGTGCACAATTTCTCCCGTCCACTTTCACTTGTAAAATGTCCACACTCACTGAAAATGACATTCAGTAACAACAGGCTATGCTTTTATAACTTTATGAGCTGGATTTGCCGGTCTTTGCAATTAGCTTATGTTTGGTTTCGCACGTTAGCATTTAGCTAACAGCGTCTATATGATTTTGCTATTAGTTCGTGCTAATTCTGTTAGCATTCTGGCAATAGAGGCCCAATGGGCTTTTCTTGTGTTTTTAGCGCACCCTTGTGTGTTATCTGGTAATACAGTAAATCCCAGGATGTGAGAAGGATGGTATAGCAATATGAAAATCTGGATACCGCCGAAGCCTATTTACTTGTACATGACAGAAATAGAATTTTGAAGAGTATCTGACTTAAGACCTACATTGAGTCATCAGTTGAAAAACTTAAATGGCTAGTAAATAGGTCCAACATACTAACATACAATAGTTCCAACACACAGATAACAAGGCATGAACTCAAATGTACCTTACGGGCCTGTTTTCCAGACTCAGATTAGGCCTAAATGACGAGCCTTAACCTGTGTCTGGGAGACCGGCCCTTCTCAGTAATTATAATAAATGAGATGGCTAGGAATGACACGAGAGCAAACCCAGACCACTCCTAACAAACAGTAAAAAAATAAATAATGTTAAAATACATTACATATTTCGTAATGACAGAATGCATTTGAAACTTCACGCACAGTAAAACTTGTGTATGACTTTGGCCTAATTATTTTATCGACAGGAGTGGGGAAAAAGGTGCTTGTACATTAATAAGCAAAGACAAAGACGGCCTTAACGATGCGTAATAAAATAAAGACGGCCTTAACGATACGTAATAAAATAAAGACGGCCTTAACGATACGTAATAAAATAAAGACGGCCTTAACGATACGTAATAAAATAAAGACGGCCTTAACGATACGTAATAAAATAAAGACGGCCTTAACGATGCGTAATAAAATAAAGACGGCCTTAACGATACGTAATAAAATAAAGACGGCCTTAACGATACGTAATAAAATAAAGACGGCCTTAACGATACGTAATAAAATAAAGACGGCCTTAACGATACGTAATAAAATAAAGACGGCCTTAACGATACGTAATAAAATAAAGACGGCCTTAACGATGCGTAATAAAATAGACGGCCTTAACGATACGTAATAAAATAAAGACGGCCTTAACGATGCGTAATAAAATAAAGACGGCCTTAACGATACGTAATAAAATAAAGACGGCCTTAACGATACGTAATAAAATAAAGACGGCCTTAACGATACGTAATAAAATAAAGACGGCCTTAACGATACGTAATAAAATAAAGACGGCCTTAACGATACGTAATAAAATAAAGACGGCCTTAACGATGCGTAATAAAATAAAGACGGCCTTAACGATGCGTAATAAAATAAAGACGGCCTTAACGATACGTTATAAAATAAAGACGGCCTTAACGATACGTAATAAAATAAAGACGGCCTTAACGATGCGTAATAAAATAAAGACGGCCTTAACGATACGTAATAAAATAAAGACGGCCTTAACGATGCGTAATAAAATAAAAACGACCTTAACGATACGTAATAAAATAAAGACGACACTTCAACAAGCCTATTTCACACCATAGCCTGCTGAATTTGCAAGACAACTCGTCTTTCATTTTGATTTTGGCACAAATTAAAATGTGGCACTGACTCGCCCATAGACTGATGTTTCAGCATTGTATCAATTAAGAGTTCAGCCTTCGACTAGCCACGTGCGACATGCACGAGCAGTTACCAGCCTGCTCGAGTTAGCGGCAGGTGGACGAGCAATATCCTCCATTGTAGTGTGGCTGAAGCCTGATCTGGAAAGTGAAGCTAACTGAAGCTGGCTAGCTTTAGAAAATCCTGAGTAGATCAAGCTTGTATCATAATATAGCCCTCTGGTCACTTAGTGTGGACTTTGATTAATCACAATGACAACAGAACCTCACCTGGTCGCTGAGCGTGCATTGCTCGGTGCAGATGTCTGTGATGAGGTTGCGGGCCTGTTTAGCCATCTCATCCAGAAACATGTTGCACAGGGACAAGCTACGGTCGCCTATGTGATGCCTCTGTAGGAAGGAGGGGAAAAGGGAAGAAAATTTTATCCAGGGTAAAGCAGTTTGCACTTTAGGAGATTGGCTGGTGGATGGTTAGGTGAACGGCTGTTTGTTAGTCTGGTCCCAGATCTAACTCCTTCAGTATTTGTCAATGCCAAACAGATCTAGGACCAGACTAGCTGTTTGTGAATAGCAAAAAGTTCTAGGTAGGTAGAGAGGTCTGAGTGAACCTGTCATGCATAGGTAGCCAACACTTAACAGTACACACTGACTGAACAGCACACACTGCCACGCTCTAAAACTGGTCACACAATCTCTACAAACAACTCTGGTCAAACAGAATAGCTCACAGAACAGGGCTGCGGGCACCTGAGCGGAAACGGAGGAAAACTAAACTTCCGGAGGACCTATCATGCTTCCACTTCCTCCTCTCTACCTTCTCTTCCTCTTTGTCCGTGCTAAAGCTGCTTTCTATCACTCTAAATTTCAAGCTTCTGCCTTTAACCCCAGGAAACTGTTTTCCACCTTCTCTTCCCTCCTTAATCCTCCACCTCCTCCAACCACTTTGAAAAGAAGGTCGACAATATCCACTCATTCACTCAGCCTACGGAGTCCACTGGTCCGACTCTCACAGAACTACCCTACGCCTTGACCTCCTTCTCCCCTCTCTCTCCAGATTAAATCCTGCAACTAGTAATGTCCAGCCGCCTGACAACCTGCTCGCTCGACCCCATCCCCTTCTCCATCTCTGGAAACCTTCTCCCATTCCTCATCAAGATGGCCAATGTTGCTCCCCTCCTCAAGAAACCAACTCTTGACCCCTCTGATGTCAAAAGCTATAGACCAGTACCCCTTCTTTCCTCTTTCCAAAAACCTGAGCGTGCTTTTGTGAGTGAAATGTTATGTTTGTGTATCAAATCAGTGCTTCGAATCCCCGAGCTGACAAAGTAAAAATCTGCCGTTCTGCCCCTGAGCAAGGCAGTTAACCCACTGTTTCCCGGGCGCTGAAGACGTGGATGTCGATTATGGCAGTCCCCAGCACCTCTCTGATTCAGAGGGGTTGGGTTAAATGCGGAAGACATTTCATTTGAATGCATTCAGTTATACAACTGACTAGGTATCCCCCTTTCCCTTTCCCCAAATCAATGCTACTTTTCTAACCAATTAGATAGGTTCATGCAGGTGACTGACTGATTGTGTATGGAGGAATCCTCACTATCACTGACAAGCAACTTGGCAGGACTCCCAGAATGTTGCTATGGGAACAACCAAAGTATCTCAGTTTCAAGGTCTCAACTTGGAGAGAGAAATCCTCGTGAGCTATTGGTCAGCCACATGTGCGAACCACCGGTAATGATTAATTAATTATGCTAAATCATGCAAATATAACTTGTCTGTGTTCAGTATAGCTGTATATAAGACAACTGCTGGGACTGCCCCAAGGGAGCTTCTGATAGACCTGTACGGTGTGCAGAGTTTGTTGTAACCTGTTGTAAGCTTGCTCATAAAAGAGTGATTAATTTAAGCTTGACTTTAGGTGTCCCTGGTGTTGAATTTCCACCACACTGTCTATGACCAACTCTCTCGTTATCTCTCTCAGAACGATCTTCTCAACCCTAACAAGTCAGGCTTCAAGACAGCTCACTCAACTGAGACCTCTCTCCTCTGTGTCCCGGACGCTCTCCGCTCTGCCAAAGCTAACCCTCTCTCCTCTATTCTCATCCTCCTAGATATATATCCACTGCCTTCATCACTGCCAACCATCAGATCGTACTCTCCACCATCAAGGCTGGGCGTTTCAGGCTCTGCACACTTTTGCATTGCGTCCTACCAGGCAGGTTGATCATACCAGGTGACATGGAGAGGAGTCTGCATCACATGCTCTCAATACTGGTGTCCCCGTGGCTCAGTTCTAGGCCCTCTCCTCTTTTGTCAACACACAAAGTCACTCGGCTCCTTCAAATCCTCACATGATCTCTCCTATCATTGCTACGCGGATGACACTCCCAGGTGGCGACATGTCTGCCTGGCACGCAGAGATACATCTCAGCTTGGATGTCAGCCCATCACCTGAAGCTCAACCAAATCGACAAGACGGAGCTGCTCTTCTTCCCAGATAAGACCTGCCCGCTCTAAGACCTCTCCATCATGGTGGGCAACTGTGCCCCCCTCCCAGAGTGCAAAGAACCTTGGCATGACCATCGACAACACCCATTCTCTGCAAACATCAAAGCAGTGACTCGCTCCTGCAAGTTCATGCTCTAGTCTACAACATCCATAGAGGTCCCCTGTTGCTCAGTTGGTAGAGCATGGCGCTTGCAATGCCAAGATAGTGTGTTCGATTCCAGGGACCACCCATACATAAAAATGCATGCATGACTAAGTCGCTTTGGATAAAAGTCTCTGTTAAATGGCATATATTACACTGAGTGTACAAAACATTAAGAACACCTTCCTTATATTGAGTGGCACCCCCTTTTTCCTTCAGGACAGCCTCAAATTGTCGGGACATGGACTCTATTAGGTGTCGAAAGCGTTCCACAGGCATGCTGGCCCATGTTGACTTCAAAGCTTCCCACAGTTGTGTCAAGTTGGCTGGATGTCCTTTGGGTGGTGAATCATGTTGAGCGTGAAAAACCCAGCAGCGTTGCAGTTCCCAATTACCCCATTCAAAAAGGCACTTAAATATTTTGTCTTGACCATTCACCCTCAAATGGTACACATACACAATCCATGTCTCAATTGTCTCAAGGCTTAAAAATCCTTCTTTAACCGGTCTCCTCTCCTTCATCTACACTTATTGAAGTGGATTTAACAAGTGACATCAATAAGGGATCATAGCTTTCACCTGGATTCACATGGTCAGTCAATCTCATGGAAACAGCAGATGTTCCTAATGTTTTGTATACTCAGTTGATTATTATAATAGAGTACGACCCTTCCTCACACAGGAAGCAGCAAAGATCCTAATCCAGGCTCTGGTCATCTTCTCTCTAGACTACTGCAACTCTCTGTTGGCTGGGCTCCCTGCTTGTGCCACCAAACCCCTGCAACTTATCCAGAATGCTGCAGCCCACCTGGTGTTCAACCTTCCCAAGTTCTCCAATGTCACCCCGCTACTCCACACACGCCACTGGCTTCCAGTCGAGGCTCACATCCACTACAGGACCATGGTGCTTGTCTACGGAGCAGCAAGGGGAACTGACCCTCCCTATCTTCAGGCTATGCTGAACTGAAACCCTACACCCCAACGCAAGCACTCTGTTCTGCCACCTCTGGTCTCTTGGCTGTCCCACCCCTACGGGTCAGCTCAGTCCATTGTTCATTTTGGATTTAGTCGAGTCTTAGTCATTTTGACAAAAATATAATTAAGTCTTAATCATTATTCAAATGACAAAAATGTGACTGAGTCTAGTTATTGTCGGAACGACAAAAGCAGCAGGCAATTTTAGTAAACTAAATGCCCTTTCATTTTAGTCACATCACATTTGTATTGTCTCATCAACCTATAGTAAACAAAATCACTGACTTCCATGTGCACAAACACACAGTACATAGCCTTGTCCTACCAACATATTTTTCTGCATAACATCATATTCTCTTCCCAACAGCAGAAATATGACAAACATATACAGTGCTGTGGAAAAATATTTGCCTCCTTTCTGATTTTCTCTATTTTTGATATTGAACATTAACAGATCAAGCAAAACCTAATATTAGATAAAGGGAACCAGAGTTTAGATATAGCAAAAAATATATATAGTTATTTTATTTATTTTAAAAAGTTGTGCAACACCCAATTCCCCTGTGTGAAAAAGTAATTGCTCCCTTACACTCAATAACTGGTTGTACCACCTTTAGCTGCAATGACAGCAACCAAATGCTTCCTGTAGTTGTTGATCAGTCTCTCACATCGCTGTGGAGGAATTTTGGCCCACTCTTGCTTTAACTCAGTGACATTTGTGAGTTTAAGCATGAAGTGCTTGTTTCAAGTCTAGCCACAACATCTCAATTGGGATCAGGTCTGGACTTTGACTAGGCTATTCCAAAACTTCAAATGTGTTGCTTTTTAACCATATTCATGTAGACTTGATTGTGTGTTTTGGATCATTGTCTTGCTGCATGACCCAGCTGCGCCTCAGCTTCAGCTCACAGACGGATGACCTGACATTCTCCTGTAGAATGCAGAGCAGAATTCATGGTTCCTTCTATTAAGGCAAGTCATCCAGGTCTGGAGGCAGCAAAGCATCTACAAACCATCACACTACCACCACCATGCTTGACCGTTGGTTGAAGATCTGATAACATTCGGTATCAAAAATAGAGAAAATCAGAAAGAGGGCAAATATTTTTTTCATGGCACTGTATTAGAATATATGAGAATTATCTGGCCATGTAAATGCCTATTTCAGCCTACATTGATATTACACATTACATACAAAACAAACAGACACATGCAAGCACAGACAGAGAGACAGAGAGAGAGAGAGAGGCACAATCACCAGATGGTGGTGTAAAGTATTTGCAAAGTAGTATGGGTTACACCACCATCACTCATCCCGTCATTGACATTGTTATCATCATTTCACAGACGCCGCAGCCACATTGATGCCTAAAAGTACAACGGGAGCTAATGACTGTTTCATCCAATGATGTAGTTGAGTCACTAAACTAAAAGTC
The DNA here is from genome assembly GCF_016432855.1 of Salvelinus namaycush. Lineage (NCBI taxonomy): Eukaryota > Metazoa > Chordata > Actinopteri > Salmoniformes > Salmonidae > Salvelinus > Salvelinus namaycush. Next base: position 27,825,886 of record NC_052325.1, on the reverse strand, counting down.
TTTAGTCCCAGTGCTTGAGTCCTGGTCCAAGTGATCAAGTCTGAGTCTCTGGGTCCACATTAACTCAAAATAAAGATATTTACCCAGTCAGATATAGTGTAGTGGCGAGAGGAATTTAGTCAATCAATTGTTTGCTCTCCCTTTTCCTTTCTTTTATGTTCCACCAAATGTTTGCATATAGGCTGCATATAGGCTACTGGTAATGTTACCAGGGCCACGTTCAGTTGAAAAATGTTCTCGAATGTTGAAGATAGAAATACCATGAATAGAGCCAACGTTATTCGTTACTCAACATGTCAGAGAGGCAGGTTTGTTCTACATAGCATATTTCTATCTGAACGTTCTAAACGCTGCGTTCTACTGAACGCGCCCCCAGGTTGTTAGCTATATCTAGCTAATAAGGTAACCTGACTGAACAAGGTGTAGCCTAAACCAATGGTTAACAGTCCTGTCCGCAAGTAGCTAAGTTTTAAAACAGCCCGCGATATGCTTAATGAATGTAAAATGCAGCCCACCAATGCATGATAGAAAGAAAAAAAAGTAGTGCCAGTATTATGGGTCATGTCTTTTGAACGGTAACCTAAGGGCTATTTTCTCTGAATAAAAGAGCGGGAATTGTCTACTTTGGCTACAGAACCTATATATGAAATGCAGTGGGAAAAGTGGGAGGGTTGAGCGAGACTACATTTACTGTTTGGACATAGGCGGCAGAAAAAGCGCTTAGGCGGTCCGCCCAATACTTTTTTTAATGCAGAAAAAACACTGCCAATGGTGGAACCATCTTCCCCCTGAAGCTAGAACAGCCGATTCCCTGCCCATCTTCCAAAAACATCTGAAACCCTACCTCTTCAAAGAGTATCTTAAATGAATCCCATGGCAGTTTGCTCTTTAAACCATTCAGTTTGGTCTTTTTGAAAGCCATAGAGGGTGGGGGAGTTATTTGTTCCCCCAGGCATGGAAGACATGAACAAAGGTTGAAATTTAAAGCTGTGAGTGACAGGTCTCATTTCTCCCTCAGGCAATTGCTAACCGGCAGACTCTATATTAATACTGTGTGTGTGTGCTCCTTACACAACATACTTCAATTATTATCTAGTCACTCAACATTTTCTGAGAAGAGTTCACATGGAATAGCTTTCTTTCTAACAATTGTTGCATTTTCATTTTTGTTGAAATGATTATGGCCTAAAAAGGTTAAAATGCTGAGGATTTTTAAAAATAAATAAATCGGATGTAAAATGACGTTTAGCTACCAAAAGAATAAGACAAACATTTTTAATCAGATGCCTTTCGCTGAAGTTCTGTGACCTTGGTTGCGTCCCAAATGGCATCCTATTCCTTATGTAGTGCACTACTTTATGTAGGGAATAGGGTGCCATTTGAGATTTATGAGGCCCAGAGGTGGGGACCAAGTCACTATTATTTGAGTCACAAGGTCCAAGTCTCAAGTCGAGTCCCAAGTCCAAGTCGTGCATTCTAAGAGCAAGTCAAGTTGAGTCAAGTCACACGCTTTTTCAAGTCAAGTAAAAAAAAATGTATACAGGCAACGACTTGTTCAACTAAAAATCTGTCTATTTATGGAAGCTACTAGACAGCCCTTTATTTAGTCTACAACACATTGATTATGTAATAATACATTAACAACCAATTCCAAACACAAGCTTCACAAGTACATTTTGACATAGCAAAATACCAGTAGGCCTATGTTAGTAATTGTTGCTTGATGCCCCATTGCTGGTGAGCTTGCAAAGTAAACAGTTCATATTCTTGATCACCAAATCACTTGATTTTCAGAGCCGCATATTTTATTTTTTATTTTACCTTTATTTAAATAGGCATATGAGACTATTTTATTTGATATGAATTTATGATTTGATATTAATTTATGTCAATCATCTCTCCCTACAATTTGACGTTTGTGCTGCACCCGATCCTATAGCTGTACAGCAAATCAGCAAGCAGTTCACTCAGCAGTTTTCAAACTTTTTGACCTGCGAAGCCCAAAAAGGATTGGTTCAAAGCTTGCGACCCCTCGTGCACGCGCGCACAGGGCGAACACAATCACTCCGCAAATGTAGCCTGTCATTACAGCCATAAACGGTGATGCATTTTCAAAACACAAGATACAGAAATAAACTGCGTTTTACATTTGGAGCTGAAAGTCATTCATGTTAGCAGTCAATATCAACTAGGGATATTATGTCACTGTCACTTCTCTGGAGGTCAGAGCAAGCAGGATCATACGGCTTAACTGTATGCAGCGGAGGTTGCAGGATCGGATGGAAAGCATGATCTGTCTGTAGCCTTTTTCTTACTCATTAATTCTCCAGAATGTAACATCTTCCTCCCGTAAGTATTGAAGGTAGTGCGATGTTACAGCTATCTTTAGACATATAGCCAGTACCAAAACTGAGGTATACAATTATAAACCACCCAAACTAGGCCTATCTGAAATTTGAAAATGATCAATGAAATCACCAGCTTGTTGTGGCAAAGATGCGTCCGTAGATTGCTAAACGGTACTTTATATGGATAATATGAATGTAGGTATGCTACTCTCTTTTTGCCAGGCAAAACTGGAGAATATCAAACAAGCGCTTTCTGGTCACTAATTTGAATATGTGCGTCTGCCTTTGCGCGCCAATGCTGGTGACTGGTCAACAGTTAAGACGCACAACTTTTTGGTTCTGAAGCACAGATTAGAAGTTTTTGAAACAAGAATTTGGTCCAATGCCGTAGGCTAACGTTAGGTGACCAGATCGAATAAGCAAAGGTATAAATATAAAACACAAACAGTATGTATGTAGCCTATTAAAATATGTATGAAAAATATATATTTTCCCATTCAGTTTCACACTCACAATCCCCCAAAACCTTCTCACTGTGCTAGCTCAGCCGACCTGTGTTGATTGACAGTTTGCAGGTTCAATCAGAGGGCAGAGTGTGCGTTTCACTAGCCAATCAGTTTTTTTGCAATTGCGATACTGTCTCTGGCTGCGTGTAGAGCAATCCACGGAGACTCTGTGCCACAAAATGAGTGACAAGACGTTACAAAACCTGCCCAGATAATTTTAAGTAATCAGTCTCAAGTCAAAGTCGAGTCCCGAGTCTTGAGGCTCGAAGTCCAAGTCATGTCTCAAGTTATTTTATTTTCTATCAAGCCGAGTCTCAAGTCATCAAATTTGTGACTCGAGTCAGACTCACATCTCTGATAAGCCCTGGTCAAAAATAGAATAGGGTGCCATTTGGGAAACCGACCTTTTACAGTTAATACAAACCACTGTAAAAAGTTCTGTGCAAGATGGAAATATTCTTGGAAACATTTAATGCTTTTCCAACATAAATAAAGTTTGCAGCTGCCCAAAGCTATGAGGAGTGGACATAGGAAGAGGAACATTTTGAAAACACGCTGAGAGAGGGAGTTTTGTGAAATCCAAGCCTATGGCTCAATAAATCTATTTTATTTCTCTAAGTGCACTCAGACAGCTCCTAAGCAAAAGGCCCTCCTTTGACCACTCTGCTCGGCCACATGAGAACGCCCATTGTGCCACTTCTTTTGGTACTGTTTGTCAACCAATTAGGAGTGAAAATATGCCTTATTTACCAAACTAAATGGATATTGGGCTCCATGTTTGGCAGGAACAAACATGAATGTGCCTGGCGTATTTCAGCAGAGAGGGAAACAGAAATCTGTTGTGGAGGCTGTGTGAGCGGAGGGCTTCCACATCCCCTTGGGAGTAGCTAGTAGCTGCACCAGTGTATGGTTCAACTACAGATTTAATAAATCATGCTTTTCAGCCCTCTACTTCTCAGTACACATCCGGGTACATGGACCACAGCACTGGACGCTTCGTTACACAACATTCCACAACCCCAGAAAACTTGCAGTTACTTTCCTGATTCTCTGTATGACTCCATCCTGCTGCTGCGGAAGGAGACAGAGGCTGTGTCCCAAATGGCACACTATTCCTTATTAGTGCGCTACTTTTGACCAGGCAAAAGTTGTGGCCAAAAGTAGTGCACTAATAGGGAATAGCTTGCCATTTGGGATGCTGCCATGGGCCCTAGCAGCACTGAGACGGAGCTGAATGAGACTTTCCCAGCCTGTGTGAGACATCCTGTGAAATGGCCTGTTTCTCTGAGACTAGCAAAAATAAGAGCTACAAAACTAATGAGGGAGATAAGTCCAAATGGAATAGGCTGCTACTGCACCAATATATTTTACTTAAGATTCCAATTCTTGGAAAGACATCTAAAAAACATACAAAAACGATCATCTTTACATTACATGTATTATACATAAACATGTCAGGGGCCATTACATGTATTTTATGTATTCATTTATTTAAGTAGGAAAGACCCTTAAAAACATATTTTGCAAGGGCGACCTGATCAATTGAATATGAGTTATGTTGAAAATACATTTCTTTAATAAATGACTATCGCAGAGTGACCTGCCAGACCTTAGTGATGCTTACTGTGATGTTTTGTGACACAGTGGTAACATCATATCTCAATGTGACACTCACCTCCTCAGGACAGAGCTCATGGGTGCAGCTCATGAAGTGGGTACAGAGCAGAGGGAAGGAGATGGAGTGACGAGACTGGGATGGCAGCTCCAAACACTGCTGGAACATCTTCTCAAACGCACGACTGTAAAAGCTATCAGATGGGAGAAGGAGAGAGAGAGAATGGGAAAGAGGAGAGGGAGAGAGAAAGAGGAAAAGAGGAGGACAGAAAGAGGGAAAGAGGAAGAGACAGAGGGAGAAAGAGGATGAGAAAGAGGATGAGAGAGAGAGAGAGAGAAAAGAGGAGGAGAGGAATAGAACGAGCATGAGCTGCAAACTTCAAACATCCATCTGGTACAATCATATTTAAATCTGTCCAACCCTCTCCTCTCCTTTGCTGTCTCCACCAAACATAAAGAAAAATAACATAACAAAACCTCTAACAGACAGTTACCATGGGGTTTTAGAGGATGAGTGATGGCTATATAGCCTATTAGCTTTTACAATGTTTTCCTTGTAAACGACTTTAACTGAATATGGAGGTAGATGTAAATGTAGCCTCCAGAGGTAAACCTCCCACTTGCACACTGCACCTTTGATCCAATCTATTTCTATTGATGTCGCGTCTTCCTGTTTTTACTTTTATATGTACATTTGATGTGTTTTTATTAATATTTTACTTTTTCAATTAAATTGCCCAGCAATGGCTCTAACTGACTCTGAATTCATTATTTTAGGAGATTTGAAGTGGGGCATGATTACATCTGTATCGGACTCTTTTAAAGAACTGTGTGACTCTCTGAATCTTGCATAATTAATTAATGCACCTACAAGATCAAATCTCAGAGCACCTAACAAACCAACGCTATTGGACATTCTTCTAACGAATACCCCTCACAAATACACATGGACTGGGATATTCTGTAATAATGTCAGTGATCACTGTGCAATAGCTTGTGTTAGAAATACAAAAATGACCCTGTTACATTTTAAAGACATTTTAGACAGCTCGATAAGCAAGCGTTTACATGATCTGATTCCCAATGTTGACACTGCCTGGGAATATTTTTATATTACATTTTTGATCAGCATGCCCCTGTGAAGAAATGTAGAATCAGTGGGAGGGACCATCCCTGTTTTTCTGATAACTTAGCAGAATAAATTAGAAACAGAAATGTCTCTTGGGCTCAAGCTAGACATATAAATCAAATCAAATTTTATTAGTCACATGCGCCGAATACCACAGGTGTAGACCTTACAGTGAAATGCTTATTTACGAGCCCCTAAACGACAGTTCATTAAAAAAAATATGGATAACAATAAGAGAGAAAAGTAACAAGTAATTAAAGAGGAGCAGTAAAAAATAACAAAATATACAGGGGGGTGCCGGTACAGAGTCAATGTGCTGGTGTACCGGTTAGTTGATGTAGTATGTACATGTAGATAGAGTTAATTAAAGTGACTATGCATAGATGACAACAGAGAGTGGCAGTGATGTGGAGAGGGGAGGGGGGCAATGTGAATAGTTTGGGTAGCCATTTGACTAGATGTTCAGGAGTCTTATGGCTTGGGGGTAGAAGCTGTTTAGAAGCCTCTTGGACCTAGACCTGGCGCTCCGCTACCGCTTGCCGTGTGGTAGCAGAGAGAACAGTCGATGACTAGGGTGGCTGGAGTCTTTGATACTTTTTAGGGCTTTCCTCTGACACCGCCTGGTATAGAGGTCCTGGATGGCAGGAAGCTTGGCCCCAGGGATGTACTGGGCCGTTCGCACTACCCTCTGTAGTGCCTTGCGGTCGGAGGCCGAGCAATTGCCATACCAGGCAGTAATGCAGCCAGTCAGGATGCTCTCGATGGTGCAGCTGTAGAACCTTTTGAGGATCTGAGGACCCATGCCAAATCTTTTCAGTCTCCTGAGGGGGAATAGGTTTTGTCGTGCCCGCTTCAGGACTGTCATGGTGTGCTTGGACCATGTTAGTTTGTTGGTGATGTGGACACCAAGAAACTTGAAGCTCTCAACATGCTCCACTGCAGCCCCGTCGATGAGAATGGGGGTGTGCTCAGTCCTCTTTTTCCTGTAGTCCACAATCATCTCCTTTGTCTTGATCACGTTGAGGGAGAGGTTGTTGTCCTGGCACCACACTGCCAGGTCTCTGACCTCCTCCCTAAAGGCTGTCTCGTTGTTGACGGTGATCACTGTTGTGTCATCGGCAAATTTAATGATGGTGTTGGAGTCGTGCCTGGCCGTGCAGTCATGAGTGAACAGGGAGTACAGGAGGGGACTGAGCAAGCACCCCTGAGGGGCCCCTGTGTTGAGGATCAGCGTGGCGGATGTGTTGTTACCTACCCTTACCACCTGGGGGCGGCCCGTCAGGAAGTCCAGAATCCAGCTGCAGAGGGAGATGTTTAGTCCCAGGGTTCTTAAGCTTAGTGATGAGCTTTGAGGGCACTATGGTGTTGAACGCTGCGCTGTAGTCAATGAATAGCATTCTCACATAGGTGTTCCTTTTGTCCAGGTGGGAAAGGGCAGTGTGGAGTGCAATAGAGACTGCATCATCTGTTGGGGTGGTATGCAAATTGGAGTGGGTCTAGGGTTTCTGGGATAATGGTGTTGATGTGAGCCATGACCAGCCTTTCAAAGCACTTCATGGCTACAGACGTGAGTGCTACGGGTCGGTAGTCATTTAGGCAGTTTACCTTCGTGTTCTTGGGTAGAGGCACTATGGTGGTCTGCTTAAAACATGTTGGTATTACAGACTCCGACAGGGAGAGGTTGAAAATGTCAGTGAAGACACTTGCTAGTTTGTCAGCGCATGCTCGCAGTACAAGTCCTGGTAATCCGTCTGGCCCTGCGGCCTTGTGAATGTTGACCTGTCTAAAGGTCTTACTCACATCGGCTACGGAGAGCGTGATCACACAGTCTTCCGGTACAGCTGGTGCCCTCATGCATGTTTCAGTGTTATTTGCCTCGAAGCGAGCATAGATGTAGTTTAGCTCATCCGGTAGGTTCGTGTCACTGGGCAACTCTCGGTTGTGCTTCTCTTTGTAGTCTGTTATGGTTTGGTCTTACCTGGTCTTACCAGACGCCGCTGTTCTATCCTACCGGTACATCGTATAACCAGCCACCTGTAAGTGAGATTGTTGTCGTTCAGCCACAACTCCGTGAAGCATAAGATGTAACAGTTTTTAATGTCCCGTTGGTAGTTTAATCTTCCCAATAACTCGTCCATTTTATTGTCCAAAGATTGCATGTTTGCGAGCAGATTTGAGGGGTGTGGGGGTTTATTCGATCGCCTCCTACTCCTCAGAAGGCAGCCCGCCCTCCGGCCTCTCTTTCTCCGCCTCCTCTTCACACAGATCACTGGGGTCGGGGCCTGTTCCCGAGGGAGCCATATATCCTCCGCCTCGGGCTCGTCAGAGTCGTGAAAGGAGAAAAGGGATTCTGCTAGTCCGTGGTGAGTAATCGCAGTCCTGATGTCTAGAAGTTATTTTCAGTCATAAGAGACGGTAGCGGCAAAATTATGTGCAAAAATATTTTTTTTAAATACGTTTCAAACAACACAGATAAACAAACAAAAAAACAATCGGTTGGGGGCACGTAAAACGTCTGCCATCTGCTCCGGCGCCATTTTACTCAATGCTCCTGTTGACTGGGCCTCCTTCAGAGCGCTAAGAAACAAATGTACAGGATTGATCAGGAAGTCCAAATCAGATTTCTATCTAAATACAGTCACAGAGAACCTTAACAACCCTACCAAGTTTTGGAAGCTAATCAAATCAGTGTCAGGTTCTAATGTATCCTCTGGCCTTCCTGACCATTTAATGATGGATTCTAAAGAAGTGAAGGACAGAGACGATATTGTAGAGGTTTTTAACAAGCACTTCATATCTGCTGGTTCCGTTTTTGATAATGGTGGGGCCCAGGTCTCTAATGTAAGCTCTGTTACAGTAAACTATGATATAGGCCCTCATGTGAACCATTAACTTTGAGCCTGTTTCTTATGCCGAGGTCTATAAAGCATTAAAGGCAATAGACACAAAGTCTGCAGGCCCAGAAAACCTGGATCCCTACCTCTTTAAGATAGCAGCTGGTATTATTACTGAACCTGTGGGTCACATTTTCAACTTGAATCTCTTGACCAATTCCATAACAAGCATTTGGAAATCAGCTTATGTCCTCCCACTGCTAAAGGAAGGAGATCCCTCAGATGCTAATAACTATTGTCCTATCTCCAAACTCCTTATCCTGGCCAAAGTCTATGAATCCCCAGTGAACCCAGTTAAAAAACGTCTTAATTAAAAAGAACATGCTGAGCGGGGTTCAGTCTGGTTTTAGATCGGGGAACAACACCACAACTGCAGCTATGGCAGTGGCAAATGACAAACGCACCTGATAAAAAACAACATTGTGCTGCTCTGTTTGTGGATTCATCAAAGGCCTTTGATTCAGTTGACCAAGAATTGTTGCTAGCTAGACTCAGTAACATTGGTCTCAGTAAAGGGGCAGTAAATTGGTTTAGGAACTATCTTTCTGACAGAACACAATGTGGATATACTGACAATCACAAGTCTAGCTTTCTTGAGATTAATAGAGGTGTGCCCCAGGGTTCCATTTTAGCTCCTGTGTTGTTCTCAATTTTTATTTATGATTTGGGAACTGGGATGCAACCAGCAAAGTTGTATCTATATGCAGATAATAGTCATATATTCATGTGCTCCTTCTCTGGTTCAGGCTGTTGAAGAGCTCCAGACTGCTTTCAGTCACTGTAGGCCTCCCTTTATGGTGTCAAACTGGTCTTGAACGTAGAAAAAAATTAATTAATGAACTTCACCAGAGCTCACACTCAGCCAAAGAAGGTTAGCATTGTCTTATAAATGGTGGCTTATAAATTGAAAAAAAGTGGCATCCTACAAATACCTAGGTATATACACTGCTCAAAAAAATAAAGGGAACACTTAAACAACACAATGTAACTCCAAGTCAATCACACTTCTGTGAAATCAAACTGTCCACTTAGGAAGCAACACTGATTGACAATAAATTTCACATGCTGTTGTGCAAATGGAATAGACAACAGGTGGAAATTATAGGCAATTAACAAGACACCCCCAATAAAGGAGTGGTTCTGCAGGTGGTGACCACAGACCACTTCTCAGTTCCTATGCTTCCTGGCTGATGTTTTGGTCACTTTTGAATGCTGGCGGTGCTTTCACTCTAGTGGTAGCATGAGCCGGAGTCTACAACCCACACAAGTGGCTCAGGTAGTGCAGTTCATCCAGGATGGCACATCAATGCGAGCTGTGGCAAGAAGGTTTGCTGTGTCTGTCAGCGTAGTGTCCAGAGCATGGAGGCGCTACCAGGAGACAGGCCAGTACATCAGGAGACGTGGAGGAGGCCGTAGGAGGGCAACAACCCAGCAGCAGGACCGCTACCTCCGCCTTTGTGCAAGGAGGAGCAGGAGGAGCACTGCCAGAGCCCTGCAAAATGACCTCCAGCAGGCCACAAATGTGCATGTGTCTGCTCAAACGGTCAGAAACAGACTCCATGAGGGTGGTATGAGGGCCCGAGGTCCACAGGTGGGGGTTGTGCTTACAGCCCAACACCGTGCAGGAAGTTTGGCATTTGCCAGAGAACACCAAGATTGGCAAATTCGCCACTGGCGCCCTGTGCTCTTCACAGATGAAAGCAGGTTCACACTGAGCACATGTGACAGACGTGACAGAGTCTGGAGACGCCGTGGAGAACGTTCTGCTGCCTGCAACATCCTCCAGCATGACCGGTTTGGCGGTGGGTCAGTCATGGTGTGGGGTGGCATTTCTTTGGGGGGCCGCACAGCCCTCCATGTGCTCGCCAGAGGTAGCCTGACTGCCATTAGGTACCGAGATGAGATCCTTAGACCCCTTGTGAGACCATATGCTGGTGCGGTTGGCCCTGGGTTCCTCCTAATGCAAGACAATGCTAGACCTCATGTGGCTGGAGTGTGTCAGCAGTTCCTGCAAGAGGAAGGCATTGATGCTATGGACTGGCCCGCCCGTTCCCCAGACCTGAATCCAATTGAGCACATCATGTCTCGCTCCATCCACCAACGCCACGTTGCACCACAGACTGTCCAGGAGTTGGCGGATGCTTTAGTCCAGGTCTGGGAGGAGATCCCTCAGGAGACCATCCGCCACCTCATCGGGAGCATGCCCAGGCGTTGTAGGGAGGTCATACAGGCACGTGGAGGCCACACACACTACTGAGCCTCATTTTGACTTGTTTTAAGGACATTACATCAAAGTTGGATCAGCCTGTAGTGTGGTTTTCCAATTTAATTTTGAGTGTGACTCCAAATCCAGACCTCCATGGGTTGATAAATTTGATTTCCATTGATAATTTTTGTGTGATTTTGTTGTCAGCACATTCAACTATGTAAAGAAAAAAGTATTTAATAAGAATATTTCATTCATTCAGATCTAGGATGTGTTATTTTAGTGTTCCCTTGATTTTTTTGAGCAGTGTAGTTGGATGACATGTCCTTTGAAGTTCATATGGATAATCTTGTGAAGAAACTGAAATTGGGTTTTTATTTTAATAATAAGCCTTTCTTCCTGCTTATGGCTAGAAAGAAGCTTGTTCAGGCCACATTTCTCTCTGTAATTGATTATGGTGACTTGTTGTATAGGCATGCAGCCTCCTCTGTCTTACAGAAACTGGACTCTGTTTATCATGCATCCATTGCGCTTTATTACAAATGCCAAGTCACTCACCCATTGCACCTTGTACCAAAATGGTGGGTTGGACCTCACTTTATATGTGCAGAAAGCTATATTTGTATGTGTTCGTCTACAAAGCCCTTTTGGATAAACTCCCTCTTTACCTCTGTAGTCTGGTCTCCTTCACCACCAGCAGTTACCATACCCGGTCTGCTAGGTGGTTTCTACTTAAGACCCCAGGACATTTACAGTATTAGGTAAGACTGCCTTCTCGTCTTGTGCACCAGAGGCATGGAATAGTCTACAATCCATGCTGCATCTAGATATGTTTGTGCCACTGAATTCATTTACATTTTTTATGGGGGAATGTTACAGGAGTGTAAATGCTTATTTTAGGCTGGATCATGCTGGTGAATTGTATTGTAATGCTGTATGTTTTAATTTTGTAATGTATTGATTGTTGCTGCCTCCATTGAAAAAGAGACTCTGGATCTCAATGGGCTTTTCCTGGTAACATTTTTATTTTATTTTATTTTAAAAATGGGACATGTAAGTTTTTCTAAATAGGAATCCGAATCCCAAATGTAGACGCCTACCAGAAGATGGAGTCCACATAACCTAATACCTTTTACTGTTTTAAACGGCTGTGTAACTGAACTGGACATGGAGGTAAATGTCAACGTAGACCCTTACCAGAATAGGCCCTGCTGCAAACTAGCGTCTTGTCCAGGGGGTGTACTTCTACACCAAGCTGCCTCACGCTATGGAAACAGGAGATATGCTCCTGCCCTTTGGGTTGTTCTGGCGCAAACAAGGTTTACTTACCAGAATATGGAGAGGTCAGACGTCTCCACCAGCATCTCCACCAGGGAATCCACCATCTTGGTGTGGAATATAATGGTATTCATCATCTTGCCTAGCTCACGGTGGTCTGCGATGCCCAGAGAAGCCTTGGACACGCTAGTATAGGCCTAACCAAGAGATAAACAAGGCATTATTGGTAGGTCTGACCAGAGGAAAACACAACACGTACCTTCTCATCCAAGGGTTTTTCTTATTTTTACTATGTTCTACATTGTAGAAAAATAGTGAAGACATAACTATGAAATTACATATGGAATCATGCAGTAACCAAAAGTGTTAAACAAAATCAAAATATATTTTATATTTGAGATTCTTCAAAGTAGCCACCCTTTTCATGACAGCTTTGCACAATTGGCATTCTCTCAACCAGCTTCATGGGGAATGCTTTTCCAACAGTCCCACATATGCTGAGCACTTTTTGGCTGCTTTTCCTTCACTCTGCAGTCCAACTCATCCCAAACCATCTCAATTGGGTTGAGGTCGGGTAAACCATCTCAATTGGGTTGAGGTTGGGTGATTGTGGAGACCCGGACATCTGATGCAGCACTCCACCACTCTCCTTCTTGGTCAAATAGCCTTCACACAGCCTGGAGCTTTGTTTTGGGTCATTGTCCTGTTGAAAAACAAATGACAGCCCCCCTACGCGCAAACCAGATGGGATGGCGTATCACTGCAGAATGCTTTGGTAGCCATGCTGGTTAAGTGTGCCTTGAATTCTAAATAAATCACAGTGTCACCAGCAAAGCACCCCCACACCATCACACCTCCTCCTCCATGCTTCACGGTGGGAACCACACATGCGGAGGTCATTCATTCACCTACTCTGCGTTTTTTGTAACCAAAAACCTCAAATTTGGACTCATCAGACCAAAGGACAGATTCCCACCGGTCTAATGTCCATTGCTTGTGTTTCTTGGCCCAAGCAAGTCTCTTCTTCTTATTGGTAGTGGTTTCTTTGCAGCAATTCGACCATGAAGGCCTGATTCACGCAGTCTCCTATGAACAGTTGATGTTGAGATGTGTCTGTTACTTGAACTCTGTGAAGCATTTATTTGGGTTGCAATCTGAGGTGCAGTTAACTCTAATGAACGTATCCTCTGCAGCAGAGGTAACTCTGGGTCTTCCTTTCCTGTGGTGGTCCTCATGAGACAGTTTCATCATTGCGCTTGATGGTTTTGCGAATGCACTTGAAAAAACGTTAAAAGTTCTTGAAATGTTCTGTATTTTGTTTCTCTTTGCTTATTGGAGCTGTTCTTGCCATAATATGGGCTTGGTATTTTACCAAATAGGGCTGCCTTTTGTATACTACCCCTACCATGTCACAACACAACTGATTGGCTCAAACGCATTAAGAAGGTAAGAAATTCCACAAATGAACAAGGCAACCTGTTAATTGAAATGCATTCCAGGTGACTACCTCACGAAGATGATTGAGAGAATGCCAAGAGTGTGCAAAGCTGTCATTAAGGCAAAGGGTGGCTACTTTGAAGGATTTCTATTTGTTTAAAACTTTTTTGGTTACTACATGATTCCATATGTGTTATTTCATAGTTTTGATGTCTTCACTATTATTCTACAATGTAGAAAATGAGTAGGTGTCCAAACTTTTGACTGGTACTGTATGTAATGTTGTCTACAGCTGAAGCGGCTTTATATCTATTTTATTTGTCAAATATATCAAATCAACAGATTTCTGGTTTCATGCAGTTTGAAGTCTTTTAAAGAATCATTTTCCTATTAGTAGCGTTCCTTTGCCACTTTCCCAAAAACTCCCTCTTTCCTAGGAATTAAAGAAAAAACTGATTCAATTTGGAAGTCAGTGGGAGTCTGGAAGGAAAAGTGTGGTTGGATGAGTTACCATATCATTAACATCTAAGGAAAGATTTCTGGGAAGACGTCCGTGTTAACTTGATACCGCTGATACTGACAATAGCCAAATAACACAATTTCCTCCCAAAGCATATGGTATCAAACCAAGACTGTATGCAAAACAGATTCTCTCTGGTGTCTTTGCAGAGTTCAAGACAATGCTTTCTTTGATTGTCGAGATCGTCAGAAGGAAAAATGGCTACAGTTCTGAAACTGCGTCCCAAATGGCACCCTATTCACATAGTGCACTACTTTTGACCAGAGCCCTATGGCGCAATATGTAGGGAATAGGGTGTAATTTGGGCAACACAACAAGAGCAGTGAAACATCTGCGTTACCAGGGTACAACTAGGCCTTAGAGAATCAATCTGAGAGTCCAAAAATAAAAGCACATACTTTTTGTAAAGAAGTCATCGTGAGCTACACAAGTGTGAGAAAATGCAGCGAAAGTGTTGACTCGAACATGTTCCACTGGGTTTCAACATCTCTAAATTCCTGCCAACTTAAAGAGCATTCGATGCCAACCTGGTACCACAGCCACAAAGACATTTAGCAGGTGCTAAACCCACACAACCGTTGTTCAAACGTCTGAGCAAGGACAATATATTAAAAAATTAGGCAAGGGGAAAGCTTAAAATGATTGAAATTCAAGGCCTATTTCGAAACGTTAAAGTGCTGTTGCATGATGTTCATGGTGCCATTGTCAGAACCGAATTAGAAAACAGCACCGTGGAGAAAAGAGACATGACAAGAGAAAAACAGAGAAAGAGAGAGGGTTAGGGTTTCTCTTCCCTCAATCCAGTCCAACTGTGGCTCAACCAACATCTGCTAGTTGGAGTTAGATCATGACACGATGCAAGACTCAGTTTAGATTACAATCACTTACATGATCTTACTGTGGTAATGGCAGCTTGTGTTTCTCATCCAACATGTTCACTTAATGGATCAGACAAACAACAAGAGTTTCCAAAACAAAACTATGAGAGATTTAAAGAAAATAAAGAAAAGTACTTGATAGATAGAAAGAACATTGATATGGCTTATGACAAGGTCTGTGTCTGCCATAGTGCTGTAACCGCTCACATGGCTTGTGGGTTGTGGTTGACAAGCAGCTCGGAGGAGAAGTGAGCACATGTGGTAGAACCTTTAGAAGTAGTGTTCTTGATGCTTGTGGAACAGACAGGTTTAGGTTCTGATCCAAACATGAAGCTTTCAGGACCATCTTGATAAACGAGGATTATTCGCTGACACATTCTTATTTACAACCATCTATTTTTAGGGACCACAGTGACACCTGAATATGTAGATATAGGCATATACTGTGTATACAGTATAGCTGTTCATACATTTGTCAGCTGTTCTTGTACATAATGTTTAAAATACTTTCTGAATTTGCTTTGACCCTGGCAAACACTGAACGCAAAAACACAGTGAATAAACCAACATCCTGCTTCTTGTAATCTGAGCAGTTCTGTTTTTGCTATCATAGTGTTAAGAGGTTGGCTGTGAAGGGTGTAGCGCAGTCAGTAGAAAAACCATGAGACTTGAGAAAATAGTTGTTCAGCTGTGTTGGGAAAACAGTCCCCATTCCACGCATGGAAGCTTTTCTCTTTTCCCCTTGCCTGCTGACTAAACTGAGAAACTTTTCAGAGTTGAAGAATTTCTTGCCGAGGCCCTGAGCTAAGATCAAACATCTCAGAGGGAGTTGAGTGGGATGGTACGTCACTAATGGCACCCAATTCCCTATGTAGTGCACTACTTTTGACCAGGGCCTAAAGACCTAACTCGTAAGGCCCTGGTCAAAAGTAATGTGAACAGGGCGCCATTTGGGACGCACCCTGAAATATCCATCTGAGTTGAGGGCTGGGCGAATCGGAAGGCAGCGAAACGGCGAGCCGACCAACGGGTCAGGGAGAGTGATGTGGGTCCCTGACAGCAGGGATGGTTGTGTTGATCTCAGCAGAGTACTGAGGAGTCAAGCGTGATTGAGAGAGAGAAAGAAAGCGAGAGAGCGAGAGCTCAACTCAACCACACTTGAAAATAATATGCCATCTCTCTTTTCTGGGGTGAGTTGCGATTTATTTGGGACAGGATAAAAGACGTGCAACGATTCTTAAACAAACACTGCTTCAAAGAAGAATATTTATTGTCATTCATTCCAAATTCATTTTTAAGAAATGGTTAGGGAATGGGGCCCAGAATCTATCTTCCAATATCCATAAGTTATTTTCCCTGAGAACATCGACATTTCTTTTTCATCACTTCAAATAACATGTACATCATGCACATGAATAAAAAAAGAAAACAGATGTCTTTATGATGAATAGACATTTGTCCTCCTCACAGTATCTCAGGCCATATTCTCTATTACTAGTCTGTTAAATGAATGTGCAGTGGGGCTTCTCACACAGGTATACAGAACATCGCTCTGGGCCTGTATTCACAAAGTGGAGTGTGGATCTAGGAACAGGTCCCCCCTCTTATTCATTACGATCTAAAAGACTAAACTGTCCTATATCAGTTATATATTGGTTCCCCTCCCCCACATGTCTCACACACACACACACACACAGGCCTACAGATAGGAAACAGTAAGACAGGAGTAGGGTAACTGGAGTAGTGTAGCATGCTAAACACTGCTCTCTCATTACTAGCTAATTATGAGTGCTAATTACGACACACACACAGAGCACAGTGGCCTCTCAGCCAGACCTGGGTTCAAAAAATATTCAAAATCTTTCAAAATACTTTAGGCCTTTGCTCTAGCCTGCCTGGAGTGCCAGATGGGCTGGGTTTGACACTTTTGGGACTATTATAGTTGTTCCATTGCACCAAACAAGCTCAATTGAGCAGAGATAAAGTATTGTGAAATGATTTCAAATACTCTTTGAACCCACGTCTGCCTCCCAGCTCCAGCCGCAAAGCTGGTCTCATTTTCCTGATGGCTTCTTACCTGCAATCTGAACCAGTCCAGCCTCATGCCCCTGAAATCAAACACGTCCCCGTCTTCCACTGTAACACCGACAGAGACAATTCACTCAGATACGGGATCACCGTGACACAGGAAGGAGGGAGGGCAGAGTAGGGGAGAGGTGGAGAGCGGCTCGGGCTCCTACTCTGCTCGCCATCTGCCCTCCCTCCTTTCATCTGTCCTTCACTCAGCCATTACCAAAACAACAGAAAATGGCTTTTAGTTCTCAAGACTAACATGGCTAGATAAAAAACAACTAAGCATGATCAAGTAGACATTTCCTAACCTGGAATATTTACTGTACAGCAACAGGATGGATTGAACTGTGTTATCAACAACAGTCTCAATGAGAAACTGTTTATTGTTGATGATATTTCTGTAATATGAGTGGCAGGCCGTGTTAGGTTGAATACCTTGTTTGACGCCGAGGGAAGTCATGGTGTTGACGAAGGAGGACATGATAATGGACTCATCCTCAGGACAGACGGACAGATTCTAGAGGAGAGGAAAATGAGGAGAGGACAGGGCATCAGTTAGACACTGTTTAAAGTAGGAATTCACACTGCATATCAGAGAGCGAGACATGGCCAAGCAAAAAATAAAATCAAGAAAATACTTGGTCTCCATCTAGTGGTCAGCTCTGTTGTTTTTCTTCAAAATAGAAACCAGCATATAACATAGTACAGTACACTGTATCATCAGTCATACCCTAGATCATAAATACTAAGATATTATGAAACCAAAGGGAGAACATTGACAATGAGTTCCTCTGAAATGGCACCCTAATCCCTTCTTAGTAAACTACTTTTGACCTGGGCCCTATGGACCATGGTCATATGTGGTGCAATATATACAGTGCATTCGGAAATAATTCAGACCCTTCACATTTTGATACGTTACAGCCTTATTCTAAAATTAAAATTAAAATCATCAATCTACACACAATAGCCCATAATGACAAAGTGAACACAGGTTAATAGACATTTTTGCAAATGTATTAAAAATAAAAATAAACTGAAATTATTCAGGCCCTTTGCTATGAGACTTGAAAATGAGCTCAGGTGCGTCCTGTTTCCATTGACCATACTTGAGATGTTTCTACAACTTGATTGGAGTCCACCTGTGGTAAATTCAAATGATTGGACATTATTTAGAAAGGCAGCATTGAAGGTCCCCCAAATAACAGTGGCCTCCATCATTCTTAAATGTAAGAAGTTTGGAACCACCAAGACTCTTCCAAGAGCTGGCTGCCCGGCCTAACTGAGCAATCTGGGGAGAAGGGCATTGGCCCCCGATGGTCACTCTGACAGAGCCCCATCTGTGGAGATGGGAGAACCTTCCAGAAAGACAACCATCTATACAGCACTCTACCAATCAGGCCTTTATGGTAGAGTGGCCAGATGGAAGCCACTCCTCAGTAAAAGGCACATGACAGCCCATTTGGAGTTTGCCAAAATGCACCTAAAGGACTCTCAGACCATGAGAAAGAAGATTATCTAGCCTGAATGCCTGGCATCAAACCTGGCATCATCCTCACGGTGAAGCATGGGGGTAGCAGCATCATGCTGTGGGAATGTTTTTCAGCGACAGGGACCGGGAAACTAGTCAGGATCGAGGGAAAGATGAACGGAGCAAAGTACAGAGAGATCCTTGATGAAAACCTGCTCCAGAGCGCTCAGGACCTCAGACCGGGGGCGAAGGTTCACCTTTCAACAGGACAACGACCCTAAGCACACAGCTAAGACAACGCAGGAGTGGCTTTGGAACATCTCTGAATGTCCTTGAGTGGA
Organism: Salvelinus namaycush; assembly: GCF_016432855.1. Taxonomy (NCBI): domain Eukaryota; kingdom Metazoa; phylum Chordata; class Actinopteri; order Salmoniformes; family Salmonidae; genus Salvelinus; species Salvelinus namaycush. The sequence goes on along the minus strand of NC_052325.1, from coordinate 27,807,191 downwards.
CCAGCCAGAGCCCGGAATTGAACCCGATCGAGCATCTTTGGAGAGACCTGAAAATAGCTGTGCAGCGACGCTCCCCATCCAACCTGAAAGAACTTGAGAGGCTCTGCAGAGAAGAATGGGAGAAACTCCACAAATACAGGTGTGTCAAGCTTGTAGCGTCATACCCAAAAAGACTCGAGGCTGTAATCACTGCCAACAATCCTTCAACAAAATACTGAGTAAAGGGTCCGAATACTTATGTAAATGTGATATTTAAATAAAAATAAAAAACTATTTTTGCCTTGTGGTATTGTGTGTAGATTGATGACGAAAAAAACGATTTAATACATATTAGAATAAGTCTAACGTACCAAAATGTGTAAAAAGTCAAGGGGTCTGAATACTTTCAGTATGCGCTGTATAGGGAATACAGTGCCATTTGAGAGGGAGCCCATGTGAGCTTCAGCTAGCAGTCTTACCTGTACTAGCTCGTTGAGCACCACGGCATCGAAGCCAGACAGGTACTGGACATAGTACCTCTGCATGACAGGACCATACTTCCTCACATGGGCCCTCAGCTCCTCCATGTAGAAGATCAGCTCTGCGATGTGCCTGAGGACATAGAATAGCAAAAATGATCTATACAAAACATAAACGCAAAATGTAAAGTGTTGGTCCCATGTTTGATTAGCTGAAATAAAAAATCCCAGAAACTTTCCATATACACAAATCTTATTTCTCTTCAATTTTGTGCACAAATGTCTTTACATCCCTGTTCGTGAGCATTTCTCCTTTGCCAAAATAATCCATCCACCTGACAGGTGTGGCATATCAAGAAGCTGATTAAACAGCATGATCATTACCCAGGTGCACCTTGTGCTGGGGACTATAAAATGCCACGCTAAAATGTGCAGTTTTGTCATAGAACACAATGCCACAGATGTCTCAAGTTGAGGGAGCGTGCAATTGGCATGTTGACTGCACGAATGTCCACCAGAGCCGTTGCCAGAGAATTGAATGTTAATTTCTCAAATGTTGTTTTAGAGAATTTGGCAGTACTTCCAACCGGCCTCACAACCGCAGACCATGTGTAACCACGCCAGCCCAGGAACCTCCACATACGGCTTCTTCACTTGAGGGATCATCTGAGACCAGCCACCCGGACAGCTGATGAAACTGAGGAGTATTTCTGTCTGTAATAAAGCCCTTTTAAATGGGGAAAAACTCCATTCTCATTGGCTGGGCCTGGCTCCCTAGTGGGTGGGGGTCTATGCCCTGCCAGGCCCCACCCATGGCTGCGCCCCTGCCCAGTCATGTGAAATCCATAGATTAGGGCCTAATTTATTTATTTCAATTGACTGATTCCCTGATATGAACTGTAACTCAGTAAAATCATTGAAATTGTTGCATATTGCGTATTATTTTTTATTTAGTATAAGAGAATAGAAGACCTAAACTTCATTAGCATGCTCAATACTCCTACACACCACGGCTTTCCTTAAAGGGTAATTTTATTTAAAAATCTTTGAGACATCGCACTTTTAGCCTCCTGATGGCAGTCAAGCAAGAGAAAAACGTGTCGCGGAGATGCATTTTTACACAGGGCCACTACATTTCATGAGGGGAAACCCCATAGTTACAAGTTGAGTCAGTAGGATGTCTTACTTGTCAATAAAGTCATCTGTGCTCTTCTTCTGGATGTTGTCTGCATGTCGTAGCAGCCAAATGATCTCATCCCGAGCGAACGACAGAGCCATGAATACAAACAGGGCCTAGGCAGGGGACAGGAGTCAGGTTTTATAGTTAATATCACCCATCAATTAGATACGACAGCCCACTTAGAGAGTGTAAGGACTACTGGATCTAAACAGGTCATTCAGGATTTGAATCCCAATCCTCTGACCCCTTTAAAGTTAGTCCAACTAGCATTATCATGTCAACACAATTAGAGTGCCTATAGTGTCAGTCCAACTAGCATTATCATGTTAACACAACGAGTGTATAGTGTCAGTCCAACTAGTATTATCATGTTAACACAACGAGTGTATAGTGTCAGTCCAACTAGCATTATCATGTTAACACAACGAGTGTATAGTGTTACTCCAACTAGTATTATCATGTTAACACAACGAGTGTATAGTGTCAGTCCAACTAGCATTATCATGTTAACACAACGAGTGTATAGTGTCAGTCCAACTAGCATTATCATGTTAACACAACGAGTGTATAGTGTCAGTCCAACTAGCATTATCATGTTAACACAACGAGTGTATAGTGTCAGTCCAACTAGCATTATCATGTTAACACAACGAGTGTATAGTGTCAGTCCAACTAGTATTATCATGTTAACACAACGAGTGTATAGTGTCAGTCCAACTAGCATTATCATGTTAACACAACGAGTGTATAGTGTTACTCCAACTAGCATTATCATGTTAACACAACGAGTGTATATTGTCAGTCCAACTAGCATTATCATGTTAACACAACGAGTGTATATTGTCAGTCCAACTAGCATTATCATGTTAACACAACGAGTGTATAGTGTCAGTCCAACTAGCATTATCATGTTAACACAACGAGTGTATAGTGTCAGTCCAACTAGCATTATCATGTTAACACAACGAGTGTATAGTGTTACTCCAACTAGCATTATCATGTTAACACAACGAGTGTATAGTGTCAGTCCAACTAGCATTATTATGTTAACACAACGAGTGTATAGTGTCAGTCCAACTAGCATTATCATGTTAACACAACGAGTGTATAGTGTTACTCCAACTAGCATTATCATGTTAACACAACGAGTGTATAGTGTCAGTCCAACTAGCATTATCATGTTAACACAACGAGTGTATAGTGTCAGTCCAACTAGCATTATCATGTTAACACAACGAGTGTATAGTGTCAGTCCAACTAGCATTATCATGTTAACACAACGAGTGTATAGTGTTAGTCCAACTAGCATTATCATGTTAACACAACAAGTGTATAGTGTTAGTCCAACTAGCATTATCATGTTAACACAACGAGTGTATAGTGTTAGTCCAACTAGCATTATCATGTTAACACAACGAGTGTATAGTGTCAGTCCAACTAGCATTATCATGTTAACACAACGAGTGTATAGTGTCAGTCCAACTAGCATTATTATGTTAACACAACGAGTGTATAGTGTCAGTCCAACTAGCATTATCATGTTAACACAACGAGTGTATAGTGTTACTCCAACTAGCATTATCATGTTAACACAACGAGTGTATAGTGTTAGTCCAACTAGCATTATCATGTTAACACAACGAGTGTATAGTGTTACTCCAACTAGCATTATCACGTTAACACAACGAGTGTATAGTGTCAGTCCAACTAGCATTATTATGTTAACACAACGAGTGTATAGTGTCAGTCCAACTAGCATTATCATGTTAACACAACGAGTGTATAGTGTCAGTCCAACTAGCATTATCATGTTAACACAACGAGTGTATAGTGTCAGTCCAACTAGCATTATCATGTTAACACAACGAGTGTATAGTGTTACTCCAACTAGCATTATCATGTTAACACAACGAGTGTATAGTGTCAGTCCAACTAGCATTATCATGTTAACACAACGAGTGTATAGTGTCAGTCCAACTAGCATTATCATGTTAACACAACGAGTGTATAGTGTCAGTCCAACTAGCATTATCATGTTAACACAACGAGTGTATAGTGTCAGTCCAACTAGCATTATCATGTTAACACAACGAGTGTATAGTGTTACTCCAACTAGCATTATCATGTTAACACAACGAGTGTATAGTGTTAGTCCAACTAGCATTATCATGTTAACACAACGAGTGTATAGTGTTAGTCCAACTAGCATTATCATGTTAACACAACGAGTGTATAGTGTCAGTCCAACTAGCATTATCATGTTAACACAACGAGTGTATAGTGTCAGTCCAACTAGCATTATTATGTTAACACAACGAGTGTATAGTGTTACTCCAACTAGCATTATCATGTTAACACAACGAGTGTATAGTGTTAGTCCAACTAGCATTATCATGTTAACACAACGAGTGTATAGTGTTAGTCCAACTAGCATTATCATGTTAACACAACAAGTGTATAGTGTTAGTCCAACTAGCATTATCATGTTAACACAACGAGTGTATAGTGTCAGTCCAACTAGCATTATCATGTTAACACAACGAGTGTATAGTGTTAGTCCAACTAGCATTATCATGTTAACACAACGAGTGTATAGTGTCAGTCCAACTAGCATTATCATGTTAACACAACGAGTGTATAGTGTCAGTTCAACTAGCATTATCATGTTAACACAACGAGTGTATAGTGTCAGTCCAACTAGCATTATCATGTTAACACAACGAGTGTATAGTGTTACTCCAACTAGCATTATCATGTTAACACAACGAGTGTATAGTGTTAGTCCAACTAGCATTATCATGTTAACACAACGAGTGTATAGTGTCAGTCCAACTAGCATTATCATGTTAACACAACGAGTGTATAGTGTTACTCCAACTAGCATTATCATGTTAACACAACGAGTGTATAGTGTCAGTCCAACTAGCATTATCATGTTAACACAACGAGTGTATAGTGTCAGTCCAACTAGCATTATCATGTTAACACAACGAGTGTATAGTGTTAGTCCAACACAGGAGGTGGTCGCACCTTAATTGGGGAGGACGGGCTCGTGGTATTGGCTGGAGCGGAATGATATCAAATACATCTAACACATGGTTTCCATGTGTTTGATGCCATTCCATTTACTCAGTTCCAGACATTATTATAAGCCATCCTCCCCTCAGCAGCCTCCACTGTAGTCCAACTAGCATTATCATGTTAACACAACTAGAGTGCCTATAGTGTTAGTCCAACAAGAGAGCAGTAGCGCAGGTGCAGAGCTGTGGTTGAGTGGCAACACTCCCAGCAGAAGCCACATATACAAATCTCCCTAACTGAGACTGGGGTTCAATTCCTGTGTCCACCCTTCCCACTGTTTCTCCCACCTGCCTGTATCCCCTTCTGATTTCAAAACTGTCTAAATGGTGCCGTGATGAAAGAGCAGTGGTGCAGTACCTTAGGGCCCAGTAATCCTGGCTGGTCAGATAGGACTGTGGCCAGCTCCTTCAGGGCAGATCTCAAGAACTTGCGTCTTTCTCTGTGCATCAAGCCTCTGTAACAAAACAAACAATCACATTCTGAGAGGATAGTGTGGCAAATTCCATTTAAAATCTCTGTGCTGAATTTTATCCTAAACAGTCAATGAGATACATTTGAGGGGCACTTACGCATGTGACAGAGCTTGTTCTTTGCACTCTTTGATGTCATTCACACGCTTATTGTAGCTGTGAAATGAAAAGGAAGAATAGTTAATTTACTCATAGACACTTAAAATGCCTGGGTATATTCTTAAACTGTCCCTCATTGAGCATGCTTTTCAGTCCAGGACTATGCTTAATCTGAGTGCAGGAAAGCTGTTAATGTGTGATCCCTCACCCGCGGATGTTGATGAAGAGGTCCTCAGCAGCCTTGTGGATGTGGAACACCTCGTCTCTGAAGAGACAGAGGCAGGTGCTGCTCTGAAGAGCCAACTTCCACAGGCTCAGAGCTGCCTGGTCGCTGTTCAAGACCCCATGACACAAGATGAAGCCAACTGACACACAAACACAAGGACAGAGAGTTAGATGCATAGAAATAAGATTGTGAAACATTCAAAACAAATACGGTATTTGTGGGGAATACGAATATTTAGACTGATTTATATTTTTACCTGTGTTTTAAAGTGTTATGCTTTTAGATATGTACATTGATGTTAAATACACCTGTACCTGAACCATGAATTACAATTTAAAAAATGATCATGCTCCCCATTCCCTCCAATGGTATAAACCTATCAAATCAATTAGGTCAGACTGTACTCTACAAGCAAACACTTACATACTATCCACTTCTCCATGGCGTCCAGGGACAAGTATTCACAGGGCATCTAGAAGAAACAGAATCATAGGTCAATGCATGTGGCTGTGAGCAGGAAACGGTGTGATTGGAGATCCTCAGTGCCTATAGAAAGTCTACACCATTGAACTGTTTTCATATTTTGTTGCATTACAAAGAGGGATTTAAATAGATTAAATGTTCATTTTTGATCCACACAAAATATTCCATAATTTCAAAGTGAAAAGAAAATTCTACAAATGAAATAACTAAAATACACAGAACCAGTCAAAAGTTTGAACACACCTACTCATTCAAGTTTTTCCCCCCTTATTTTTACTATTTTCTACATTGTAGAAAAATAGTGAAGACATTTAAAAAAAACAAAAAAAACACATATGGAATCATGTAATAACCTAAACAAAAAGTGTGAAACAAAATCAAAATATATTTTATATTTGAGATTCTTCAAAGTAGCCACCCTTTGCCTCGATGACAGCTTTGCACACTCTTGGCATTTTCTCAACCAGCTTCATGAGGAATGCTTTTCCAACAGTCTTGAAGGAGTTTCCACATATGTTCAGCACTTGTTGGCTGCTTTTCCTTCACTCTGCAGTCCAACTCATCCCAAACCATCTCAATTGGGTTGAGGTCGGGTGATTGTGGAGGCCAGGTCATCTGATGGAGCACTGCATCACTCTCCTTCTTGGTCAAATAGCCCTTACACAGCCTAGAGGTGTGTTAGGTCATTGTCCTGTTGACAAAAAAATTATAGTCCCACTAAGCTCAAACCAGATGGGAAGGCATATCGCTGCAGAATGCTGTGGTAGCCATGCTGGTTAAGTGTGCCTTGAATTCTAAATAAATCACAGACAGTGTCACCAGCAAAGCACCCCCCACACCATCACACCTCCTCCTCCATGCTTCACGGTGGGAACCACACATGCAGAGATCATCTGTTCACCTACTCTGCATCTCACAAAGACATGGCGTTTGGTACCAAAAACCTCAACATTTGGACTCATCAGATGTCCATTGCTCGTGTTTCTTGGCCCAAGCAAGTCTCTTCTTGTTGGTGTTCTTTAGCTGTGGTTTCTTTGCAGCAATTTGACCACGAAGGCCTGATTCACGCAGTCTCCTCTGAACAGTTGATGTTGAGATGTGTCTGTTACTTGAACTCTGTGAAGCATTTATTTGGGCTGCAATTTCTGAGGCTGGTAACTCTAATGAACTTATCCTCTGCAGCAGAGGTAACTCTGGGTCTTCCTTTCCTGTGGTGGGTCCTCATGAGAGCCAGTTTCATCATAGCGCTTGATGGTTTTTGCCACTGAACTTGAAGAAACTTTCAAAGTTCTTGAAATGTTCCATATTGACTGACCTTCATGTCCTAAAGTAATGATGGACTGTTGTTTCCCTTTGCTTATTTGAGCTTATCTTCTGTATACCACCCCTACCTTGCCACAACACAAGTGATTGGCTCAAACGCATTAAGAAGGAAAGAAATTCCACCCATAACTTTTAACAAGGCACACCTGTTAATTGAAATGCATTACAGGTGACTACTTCATGAAGCTGGTTGAGAGAATGCCAAGAATGTGCAAAGCTTTCATCAAGGCAAAGGGTGGCTACTTTTAAGAATCTCAAATCTAAAATATATTTTGATTTGTTTAACACTTTTTTGGTTACTACATGATTCCATATGTGTTATTTCATAGTTTTGATGTCTTCACCATTACAATGTAGAAAATAGTAAAATAAAGAAAAATCCTTGAAAGAGTAGGTGTGTCCAAACTTTTGACTGGTACTGTAGCTGTTACACAAGTACTCACCCCCTTTGTTCTGACAAGCCTAAATTAGTTCAGAAGTAAAATGTGACTTAACAAATCACACAAATAAGTTATTTGTACTCACACTGTGTGAAATAATACAGGTTCACATGATTTTTGAATGACTACCCCTTCTTCTGGACCGTACATCTGTAAGGTCCCTCAGTTAAATATTGAATTTCAACTACAAAGACCAGGGAGTTTCAAAAGCCTCAAAGAAGGGCAGTGATTGGTAGATGGGTAACAATAACAAATCAGACATTGAATATCTCTTTAAGAATGGTCAAGTTAATAATTATGTGGATGATGTATTAAAGTACCCAGACACATCAAAGATACAGTCATCCTTCTGAACTGAGCTGCAGGACAGGAAGGAAACTGCTCAGGGATGTAATCATGAGGACATTGGTGATTTTAAAACAGCTACAGTGTTCAAAGGCTGTGATGGGAGAACACTGAGAATGGTTTAACAACATTGTAGTGATTCCACAATAATTACCTAAATGACAGTGAAAAGAAGAATACAAATATACAGAATAAAAATATTCCAAAACATGCATCTTGTATGCAACAAGGCACTAAAGTAATACTGCCCGAAAAAATCCTAGAGGAAAACCTGCTTCAGCCGGCTTTACACCAGACACTGGGAGAGGAATTCACCTTTTAGCAGGACAATCTACATCACAAAGCCAAATCTACACTGGAGTTGCTTACCAAGAAGACAGTGAATGTTCCTGAGAGGCCAAATTACAGTTTTGACTTAAATCTGCTTGAAAATCTATGGCAAGACTTGAACATTATTGTATAGCTATGATCCTTGACAGACCTTGAAGAATTTTGAAAATAATACTGGGCAAATATTGCACAATACTTGTGTGCAAAGTTCTTATGAGACTTTCCCAAGAAGACTCATAGCTGTAATCGCTGCCAAAGGTGATTCGAACATGTATTGACTCAGTGGGGTGAATACTTATCTAATTAAGATATGTGTTTTATTTTTCATTAAGCTAAAATAAAAAATGTTTGGGCTGGGTTGAGCACGGTAACTCACTGTGTCTGACTGGGCTGGGTTGAGCACGGTAACTCACTGTGTCTGACTGGGCCGGGTTGCGCACGATAACTCACTGTGTCTGACTGGGCCGGGTTGCGCACGGTAACTCACTGTGTCTGACTGGGCTGGGTTGAGCACGGTAACTCACTGTGTCTGACTGGGCTGGGTTGAGCACGGTAACTCACTGTGTCTGACTGGGCTGGGTTGAGCACGGTAACTCACTGTGTCTGACTGGGCTGGGTTGAGCACGGTAACTCACTGTGTCTGACTGGGCTGGGTTGAGCACGGTAACTCACTGTGTCTGACTGGGCTGGGTTGCGCACGGTAACTCACTGTGTCTGACTGGGCTGGGTTGCGCACGGTAACTCACTGTGTCTGACTGGGCTGGGTTGCGCACGGTAACTCACTGTGTCTGACTGGGCTGGGTTGAGCACGGTAACTCACTGTCTGACTGGGCTGGGTTGCGCACGGTAACTCACTGTGTCTGACTGGGCTGGGTGCTGGGTTGAGCACGGTAACTCACTGTGTCTGACTGGGCTGGGTTGCGCACGGTAACTCACTGTGTCTGACTGGGCTGGGTGCTGGGTTGAGCACGGTAACTCACTGTGTCTGACTGGGCTGGGTGCTGGGTTGCGCACGGTAACTCACTGTGTCTGACTGGGCTGGGTTGCGCACGGTAACTCACTGTGTCTGACTGGGCTGGGTTGCGCACGGTAACTCACTGTGTCTGACTGGGCTGGGTTGCGCACGGTAACTCACTGTGTCTGACTGGGCTGGGTTGCGCACGGTAACTCACTGTGTCTGACTGGGCTGGGTTGAGCACGGTAACCCACTGTGTCTGACTGGGCTGGGTGCTGGGTTGAGCACGGTAACTCACTGTGTCTGACTGGGCTGGGTTGAGCACGGTAACTCACTGTGTCTGACTGGGCTGGGTTGAGCACGGTAACTCACTGTGTCTGACTGGGCTGGGTTGAGCACGGTAACTCACTGTGTCTGACTGGGCTGGGTTGAGCACGGTAACTCACTGTGTCTGACTGGGCTGGGTTGAGCACGGTAACTCACTGTGTCTGACTGGGCTGGGTTGAGCACGGTAACTCACTGTGTCTGACTGGGCTGGGTGCTGGGTTGAGCACGGTAACTCACTGTGTCTGACTGGGCTGGGTGCTGGGTTGAGCACGGTAACTCACTGTGTCTGACTGGGCTGGGTTGAGCATGGTGCTAGGAGCACTGATGAGACTGAGTAGCTGGGCGTTCCTCCACTGGTCAGCAGACAGGTTTCTCCTGGGGTACACCATCTGGAGGGAGAGCAGGGCGTCTGACAACGACTACAGGGGAGGGAGGGAGAGATTGTTTTAGGACAGTTTATATTAACTTTCATGAACAAGCATTAATCAACTATTAACACATATGTATTTTATTATTAGTAAACATTTAAAAACAATATAAGCATTTATAAACATGGCTTAAGCATACAGGTTATAATACAGTGTAACCAAAAGATGTGTTATCATTGTTAGTGCTCAGGACAAGAACATAACATGTTGAGATATAGGTGACAATATTCACCTTCCCATGTGGAACAAACTCCTCCATCATCTTTTTCAGCGGGTTCTCGTAGTCAACGATCATCTGTCCCAGCCTAGGGTACTCTCGATCACTAGATGGGGAACAAACATACAACAATGTTGTTGATATTTCTAGTTCTAAGGGATTTCTAAGTCCGAATCAACAATACAAAGAGTGTTTTAGTCATGCATTACATTTTCCATATAATACTATGCAATTTTAATATAATGCCACTGGAACTGTACGTATAAAAGCTTTAAGCTTAACTTATTTGAATATTAATATTGTTTTACCTTGATCCATGTGTCATTTCATGGGCATAGTTGTAGAGGCCAATGATAGCTTTCCTCTCTTCAATCCGAGACAGTAGCATCATTAGGTTAGTGTAGGTCACTACTAAGTCAAGGTAGTTTTTGGTCAGGTCAAAGTTTACAGTCTGTAGAAAGATATGGGAACAAAATTAGGAACAACATCAAGACCAATCTACTTCGCCCCTTAGAGTCAGCGTACTTATCTAATCCAAGTAAAAACATAACATCTTTGAGATATAATCTTGGAGGAATAATCAAAAGCATCCTGTAATTACATGTATTGTATAAATAAATGTGTCTTACAATATCAAAGAATACTTGGCAAGCATCGATAGTGTTCAGCAGCTCACAGACATGGTCCTGGAAGCAGAGAAAGAAAACAGTATTTATATATATAAAACCTGTTCTCTATTTTCACTACATTGAATGATGCTTAAGTTGCACATACCTTAAACTCCATCACATCTACGAATGTGAAGTAATACAACGCTAGATTCTTAAGGATTTCAGACTTCTCTTTTTGTAGTTGTGCAAGCTGTTGCTGTAGAAGAAAAATACATGATTGTAACAAAAAGGTGCTCTAGGGTTAAACATAGGACACACAAAGGTTCAATGTATGGATGCTATGGAACAATGAGCACAGTCAAATAGGCTGACGGAATCTGGTATAAGAGTTCAAACATTGTATAGAGGTCGACCGATTAATCGGAATGGCCGATTAATTAGGGCCGATTTCAAGTTTTCATAACAATCGGAAATCGGTATTTTTGGGCGCCGATTTGCCGATTATTTTTTTTATTTTTTTATATACCTTTATTTAACTAGGCAAGTCAGTTAAGAACACATTCTTATTTTCAATGACGGCCTAGGAACGGTGGGTTAACTGCCTTGTTCAGGGGCAGAACGACAGATTTTCACCTTGTCAGCTCGGGGGATCCAATCTTGCAACCTTACAGTTAACTAGTCCAACGCAATAACGACCTGCCTCTCTCTCGTTGCACTCCACAAGGAGACGTTACGCGAATGCAGTAAGCCAAGGTAAGTTGCTAGCTAGCATTAAACTTATCTTATAAAAAACAAATCAATCATAATCACTAAACATTCATTCAAACAGCACTTTCGTGCGTTTTGCCAGCAGCTCTTCGTTGTGCGTCAAGCATTGCGCTATTTATGACTTCAAGCCTATCAACTCCCGAGATGAGGCTGGTGTACCCGAAGTGAAATGGCTAGCTAGTTAGCGCGCGCTAATAGCGTTTCAAACGTCACTCGCTCTGAGCCTTCTAGTAGTTGTTCCCCTTGCTCTGCATGGGTAACGCTGCTTCGATGGTGGTTGTTGTTGTTGTGTTGCTGGTTCGAGCCCAGGGAGGAGCGAGGAGAGGGACGGAAGCTATACTGTTACACTTGCAATACTAAAGTGCCTATAAGAACATCCAATAGTCAAAGGTTAATGAAATACAAATGCTATAGAGGGAAATAGTCCTATAATTCCTATAATAACTACAACCTAAAACTTCTTACCTGGGAATATTGAAGACTCATGTTAAAAGGAACCACCAGCTTTCATATGTTCTCATGTTCTGAGCAAGGAACTGAAACGTTAGCTTTCTTACATAGCACATATTGCACTTTCTTCTCCAACACTTTGTTTTTGCATTATTTAAACCAAATTGACCAGGTTTCATTATTTACTTGAGGCTAAATTGATTTTATTGATGTATTATATTAAGTTAAAATAAGTGTTCATTCAGTATTGTTGTAATTGTCATTATTACAAATAAATGTAAAAAATATCGGCCGACTAATCGGTATCGGCTTTTTTGGTCCTCCAATAATCGGTATCGGCGTTGAAAAATCATAATCGGTCGACCTCTAGTTTGGTAGTTCATGTTTGGTAGAACAGTGAGAGGTCTCAATTTGTTACAATAACTAGATATCCTGAGAAATACTACCAAGGACATCACACAATGGGTCAGGGTGACATTTTGACAACGCTAAACTGTAGAGCTCTAACCAAAAACCCCTTTCCAAAATACGCATGTCGCCTTCGATAACATGACTGCATTTTTAGCACTGTCACAATGGGGGCTTTATTTAACCAATGATAGCCTCTCACAAGCCAAAAATGAAGTCATGTTTTCTGGATTGTTATCTTTGGGGTGCGTCCCAAATGGCACCCTATTCCCTATGTAGTGTGCTTCTTTTGACCAAGGTTCATAGGGCTCTAGGTAAAAGTAGTGCACTATAATGAGAATTGGGTGCTATTTGGGACAAACACTTGGTCTCTTGCCCATAAATGTTACTTATTCTAACTATTAACAGTTACCTAACAGTATTGAAAAACTTGAGTGTGAAAGATAATACAAATATGAATAATTAGCAACAAATTAAATGAAAATCTGCTACATAGAGAATACGACATGCAAAACATAGAAAAAAAGGAACTCTGAGGAGCTTCAACTTACCAAAAGAATATTCCAGAAAAAAGCCAAGAAGTTAAGCATGCAAAACAAAAACACAGACCAAGTAAAACATGAACCACTGCAGCAAAAAGTACAACATAGCAAACCACATGACAGCTACACCATAGAAGCAGTTAAACATTTCAAATGAAATAGAAAGCCGGCCAATGGTGATAGATAAGTATCGGGTGTAAAAACAATTGAAAAGACAAACATGGTGAGAATGAATTAGTTGTACTGAAAAAGGCTAGCTATAAAAAGATTGTCATACAGACCATAACATTTATGGAAATGTACATGTGGTTGATACATCTATAGTGAAGAGATAGGATGATGGATCTCAGATGGAATTTCATTTCCATTAACAATTCCTATTTTATCTCAAAAGAGTAAAATACTATTAATAAAATATGACTAATTACAACAATTATTGCAATTAATAAATGCACATTATTGCACAGACCTTGTAATGCAATAGGTAAAGGACTGCATATAGATACCAAGCAGCATTCAAATGAGCTGAAATAACATGGAATAGATCTGGAAAATACATGCAATAGACAGACTTACATTGTTGTTGCGTGTTTCAACCGCTGGGAATTTTCTGACAATGAACTTGACAGCAGACTCCAGGTTCTTGTCTATTAGATAGGATGGTTTGGCTTTGGGGTCACCACATGCCTATAATGAAGAGGGTCAAAAACACAGACAAATGCTAAAGAAGCATCAACAATAATACGAACAACAACAAAACATTGGCAGAAAACTGATAGGATGATGAGGTAGTATTTTGGTCACGTTTTGAGTGAGTGAGTGTATGAGAGAGTGAGAGAGCAAGAGACGGACACAGAGAGAGAGACTGAGATAGAGTATGAATACATTTCCACTGACAGAGTGCTGTATGGGAGGTTGGAGAGCAGTTAGTGAGAAAGCAGTGCATGGGTATACTCCTACTGGGAGAGAAGATAGTTGAACTGTGTGTTACAATATAGATGTTAGAAGCAACAAAAAGTTAGCAGATGTATGTTTGAGGTAGGGTGGTGTATGGTATATGACACTGGGCATGCACAGCTACCTGACAAAACAGGAATAGTTATGTTTTAGTATTCAGTCAGTCTATAACACATAAGAGTGAGGTTCGCAATACAATAAAACTAAAAAACAGCAGAGTGACAAACATATAGAGAAAGAGTATGTTCAAATTCTCATATCATCAAAACTGGATTCAAGATTAGTGATACGATGTGATGGATCCATGCAGGGAACACTTTCATTTTGCAGAGGAGAGCAGGGTAGTGTTGAATTGCATAATGAAGTGTCAGTGAATTCAACCAGGCCCTATCTTTTCCCATTGCCTGATCTTCAATCCCTAAAAAAATACAAACTTTTTGTTTTTGTGATGCAAATGTCCGGGAACTGTGAATTTGATGCTCACAAACAAAAAGATGACCATGGTTAAAGCTTTAATGTATTATGATCTAGTTGTTGGACTATAGGTGCTCACCTTTTTTTAATAACAAGCTAGAGATAACTAACAGTTGCAAAGTCTATCTTGTAAGAAATAAACGGGAAAATATTATATCTATTTTAACCTAATAAAATTATTCCAGCGATTCAATTGCACTTTGGGATGGGCCTGTTTGTTGAATTGTGAACGTTGTGAGTACTGAGTAGTATACAAGTAATTCTTGGACATGATGCTGGTAAGGATAGCAGGGAGGGGTAGAACGAGGGGGAGTGATTTAGGGAAGAGCTGAGCAAACCTTCCAAACTTGTCCTTGCTGAGGGAAGCATTGACAGAAAGAGAGAAAACCACACAGGTAAACACAGGTAAACACAGGTAAAGTCAGGTTTAAAACATAGAACCATGCATCGCTACATTAAAAAGGCTTCGGGTTTTACTTCCGGGATATTTGTTGAGGGATAGTTTGGCTTTACACTGTGCACAATAATGAATGTGTTGCCTGTCAAAGCATTGTTCAATCACTATCTCACACCATGCTGGGGACACTCCTCCTAGAGTAGCAACACCGTAGAGTATTAAGGCTTTAAGTTTAAGAGAGGACATAACGTATTGTTTGATTAGTACAAGTAGGAACAGAAACATGCAAGTAAAACCAAGGAAAATGCTAAGCCAGTGCATCTACCAATGAACCAAAAAAGAATATGGCCTGAAACATTTCATGCACAGACCCCGTAAAGTATTAAGGCAACATATTGATCATTTCACTCAGCTCATATAGGCAGTTAGGCACTTCATTGTTCATTTCCAAGATAAATTCACAGCATAAAAAAATAACAGAACATGTCTAACAGTACAATGACATACAGTAATTAGCTTTGTTGTAAATATTTTGTTAAAAAATTTGCTAAATCAAAAGAAGTAAAATAAAATATGTTTCTCTGCTTCATCCAACACAACCTTGGCCTGAGACCGGTTAAGTTAAGATAACTTGGTCTAATTTAGTGAGCAGCACTTCTTCTCTTGTGCTATTACTAATAGCTCTAACAGAGCTTCCCAAGTGCTAGCAGTGCTTCCCCCATGCTAACAATGCTTCCCCCATGCTAACAGTGCTTCCCCCTTCCCCAGTGTCAACTGCTCCTCCCCAGTGTCAACTGCTCCTCCCCAGTGCTAACAGTGCTTCCCCAGTGTCAACTGCTCCTCCCCAGTGATAACAGTGCTTCCCCAGTGATAACAGTGCTTCCCCAATGATAACAGTGCTTCCCCAATGATAACAGTGCTTCCCCAATGATAACAGTGCTTCCCCAGTGCTAACAGTGCTTCCCAAGTGCTAACATGGTCATAGGAGAGTGAATAATAGATTGAGGTAGAGATTATGTACTCATAGGAGACCCTCCCCCTCTGACCTCATAGATGCGGTAAAGACATCAATGGAACTTGACCCAAACAATGGAAATTCCATGGAAATACGTGGGGGAAATATCCCAAGTCTTCTCATTGCCCACCCAGTAAAATTAGCCTGCATTTAGGCTATTGTTTATTTCACACTATGTTGAGGTAATAATCTGAGTATAAATGCTTGTATGGATGTCAACCCCAACACATGTTCATGTCATCGTCACCAATCAACTGCATTGCAGTTAAAAACAACTTTGACGAGCACCACTGATGTCTGTATGCCAGCTATGCTACCAGCTAATACAAAAAGGAGTTATCATTTATCAGTCACTTCTTCTATACCTGAAAATAAACAACTTCTACATGTTATGCAGCAAAAACAGCCAAATATATCCAAATCAGACTTTAGTAACCACATTGTGGGGCTGTTACAATACATCAATCATGACGGATTAGACAAATATCCACTTTGTTAGATCAGATTTCTTCTATCCTCTTCAGTCTGCGTTCCATTGACCTCTTTTACTGAGTTCCATTGACCTCTTTTACTGCATCTATAGGAGACCTCTTCCCACCCTCTATCAGGACCCTCCGTCTATCAGGACCCTCCGTCTATCAGGACTCTCCGTCTATCAGGACCCTCCGTCTATCAGGACCCTCCGTCTATCAGGACCCTCCGTCTATCAGGACCCTCCGTCTATCAGGACTCTCCGTCTATCAGGACTCTCTGTCTATCAGGACTTGGACTGAAACACACAATACCAAGGAGCTGACTGAATTCCTATTGCACTCACTACATCAATGTACTGATAAAGTCTTGATCTGGTTATTGACATATGGATGGATGATTTGTGTTTTTTCTGCAGTACTGCTATCCAATGTTCAACCCAGTGACCAGAATCTCTGTTGAATGTTGTGAGTCTTTCAGCAGGACAACAACCCAAAACACACATAAAAAGCACCCTGGAATGTTTCAAGAACAGATGCTGGACTGTTCTGGAGTGGTCTGAATCTGAATCACATCCAAAACCTATGGCGAGATCTGAAAACAGCAGTTGGTGGGAGGCACCCCTCAAACATTGAAGAATTAGAGCAGTTTGCTGCTGAAGAGTGGGCCAAATGGTCAGTAGAAAGGTGCAGCTAGCTCATTGATGGCTACTAGAAGCATTTGTTGGCAGGTATCTTGACCAATTTTTTATTAAAATTGTAAACTTAAGTTTACAAAAATAAAATTGGTTCTGCAATGTTGAAAATCCAATAAGGTGTTGTCATGACGTTGACCTGGGGGTAGGTTTATGACAGTCATAAATACCTCTCCCCCCTTTTTCCTCTCTCTACCCTACTGATGTGACATTTGAACATCCTTTGGTTAACATAGAGATTCTGGGAACATCAGAAGGTGGGTGAAAATTAACTATATTCTGGTAATCCGACCAATTGAACATATGCGGTGGTACTTGATGAATATGATGTCAGTTCGGTTGTCATCTGAGACATTCTCATCAATGATAGGATGACAAACTCTACAGTGGAAAGTCTGCACATTGTAGTTATCGGCGTCACATGGAATTGTTGTTCAATTTAAATGTTTGAATATAAAATTATTGGTTAAGAGATTAAATGTAATTTTAGCTTCCAAATGAGAGATTTGGGTTTTCATAAGGTTAGGGCTCTGCTCAATCAGTGGCCCACCCCTGTGAAGAGACATGGGTTATAAAACTATGAAGACACACCCTTCTCCCTCCACTATATAAAGCCTTGACGAAAATGTAACCTCCTGTTCCAAGTACGTGAGGTCTGCGTTAAAAGGACTAACATGTCAACTACAGAACTAAGCCAACCTCAGCGTGAGCTTTGGTTGCGAATGGTATGAACTTTGAACTCTTATTCACTACAGAAGTGATACCTCCTAGCCGTTGAGTTAGCAACAGCAGCTGCAAACGTGGGCTAGGAAAGAACAGACAGAGTATACCGTCTACCACACAACGACGTTACTACAACATATCCAATTTACCACCAGAGACATTCTTCAAAGGACAAAGGACTCGGTTGGCAACACGGCCTTCCATCTACCACCAACCTACCGAAGCGCAGCTCAGAGTAAATATTTATTGCATTTTCCTTTACCAAATGGGCAGTAATTTAGAATGCATAAGATACTGTATTTACGATAGAGACATCGCTTCTCCCTTTGTTCCTCAGTCTTCCCGCTCTTTCACTCAAACCCAGCCCCTTTTCTTTGTGTAACCAGCTATCATATCTGTTCCGCCCACTAGGGACGTTTTCCTTTATGATGTAATTTGTAATCAAGGTATGATTCATTCTGTGTATATGTAATTCTGTGTGATTAGTTAGGTATTTAGTAAATAAATAATTAAACCCAATTTTGTATTGCTGATTCAACTTGTTAGCCAGGGTTCGTGAAGATAACCAATAATTTACAACTTTCAGATGAGACTGAATTAAGGTGACGATTAATATTGACTGCTATTGATGTAAAATATTACTAGGTCTTTAAGAGTTTATTCGGAAGATAACAGCTCTATAAATATTATTTCGTGGTGCCCCGACTTTCTAGTTAATTACATTTACATGATTAGCTCAATCAGGTAATATTAATTACGGAGAAAGGATTTTATAGAATAGCATGTCATATCACTGTCATATCACCGGCATCACCGGCATAGCCAAAGACACAACAGTGTGAAGAACAAAAGTTATTTTCAATTTAAATTCATTGAAATAGGACATTTAAGAAAAGTGCAAGGGTGCCAATATATTTGGCCGCAACTGTATGTTCGACTCGAGGACAATTTGAGCTAACCCTAACTCTTTTCCTTAACCTACTTCACCTAGCCTGCCACAGGTAATTATCCTAACCTGCTGCAAAAAGTCCCTTCTGCTAGTGAAAACCAGCAGGCTTGCCCCTGAGAGCAGCAGGAGTTTCCACTATGCGATACACGTTCATTTATGACATCATAAGAAGCTCTCTCCTCTCCACAAACATGGTTATTTTTATCAATTTGAAAACCTATATTTGAAAGGGTAAATGTTTCAGCAAGTAGTCTATTTTTCTGAACACATAAATTGCTACATTGCAATATAAGGGGGGCATACATGCTTATGACAAGTCTTACACTTTTCAAACAAATATTGCACTGTGACACTGATACACTACATAAGCATTATTGTGAGGTGACAGAAATATCATCAGAAATATTTTATCATGAAAAGCTAGGCGGTTGTGTAAGTCAGGGGTTCTCAAACTCTTTGGGCCCAGGGACCACTTATGCGATAGCAAATTTATCAGGGACCACTTCATAATCAGAACACAACTTGAGTTAGATAAAAATAGCATACAAAGAGTTTTACTAATTTCCTAAAATTCTACACATTTTGTCATGGGTCAGAGAGATTGTGTTGTTGTTGCAGCTTCAAAGCTAATATCCTGCAATTCTACACATTTTACCATAAGGCAAGGAGAAAACGGTGCAGTTTTACATCTTCAATTACAGCGCATTTATGTAAAAAATGTTTTATAATAATTGGGTGGGAATACAAGAAGTATTGAGTTGAAAAATGTATAATTGGTGGAGTCCTGTGGATACCAATATCCAGCTGAGCCTCCCAGTCCCATGTTGCCCAGGGTTAAGAACATGAATTGTAATTTAAATATATTGTACTACACCCTCTAAACTTATTCCCGGATCCATTGGCAAAAATGTGTTTAATCTGTTATTGTTAGTAATATTCATAAAAAAATGCAAAGTCAAAAATGTAAAAAATATATATTAAAAAAATATATTGAGATCTGGCCGCGGACCCCCTGCAGTAACTCTGCGGACCCCACTTTGAGAACCCCTGGTGTAAGTTACATCAATATAATGAGAAATACTGCTGGCCCAGACAGTGGTGTCCCACTTGCAGCCAGCTGTCATATCAGGGGTCCCATTGTTTTGCTGTCAACAATTCTAATGCTAAGCTATGAACTGTTCTTGGTACATAATCCCATATTGTTGGCCACTGAATCTTCAGATTCACATGTTACTCGCTGAGTGGGTATCAACAAAATATCTCTATTTTGGATGAACGCTCCAATTAATTGTGTTTGATAAAGCTGCTAGTCTAAGCAGTTTGATTTACTGAGGTAGTCCTAGTAGACTTGTGCAGTAGGCTACAGTAATGGGCTTTACTGGGGTAGACCTGTGGCAGTAGTAGGAGTGTGCAGTAGGCCAATGATATAGGCCTGTGGTAGGCCTGTATGCCTTAGGCCTGTGCAGAAGCCTCCAGTTGTTTGATTTACTAAGGTAGGCCTGTGTGCCTTAGGCCTGTGCAGAAGGCTACAGCTGTTTGATTTACTAAGGTAGGCCTGTATGCCTTAGGCCTGTGCAGAAGCCTCCAGTTGTTTGATTTACTAAGGTAGGCCTGTGTGCCTTAGGCCTGTGCAGAAGCCTACAGCTGTTTGATTTACTAAGGTAGGCCTGTGTGCCTTAGGCATGTGCAGAAGCCTACAGCTGTTTGATTTCCTGAGGTAGTCCTGTGCCGCAGCCTACAATCACAGCACGCTACAATCACAGCTGAAACAAAAAAGCCATCTGAAATTCTTCATAAGTGCTATCAATGCCTACCAGTTGCCAAGCAACAGATCTGCTAGTTCAATGCACAAGCATCGAACGCCGCCACAGTTTCAATAAAGTACATTTTCCCAATAACAAGAAATGTTAGGCCTATATAATAACAAGAAATGTTAGGCCTATATAATAACAAGAAATGTTAGGCCTATATAATAACAAGAAATGTTAGGCCTATATAATAACAAGAAATGTTAGGCCTATATAATAACAAGAAATGTTATTGGAAGCATGAAAATGGAGGTTTATAAATGGAACCGTATGAGTAAAAGGCCTAATATTACTCATAGATTGTCTGCAAAACTGCTGCTCTTTAATTATTTGTTACTTTTATTTGTTACTTCTTTGGAGGTATTTTCTTAAAATTGCATTGTTGGTTAAGGGCTTGTAAGTAAGCATTTCACTGTAAGGTCTACACAAGTTGTATTTGGCGCATGTGACAAATAAAATTTCATTTCATTTGAAATCGGCAGACAACTCAGCTCTTGCGTGTTGTGACAATCCTGTACCTTATAGTCATTTTGATAGTCATCCTGTGTTCTGAGGAAAGTTTTTTTCCCTTCTGAATCCTGTATCTAACTTGGGCTGCATAATGTTTTTATGCTAATGTATCTGTATCACCATCTAACTTAAATTGAGAGTTTAGAGAAAGAGAGAGACACAGATGATTCTGTGGTGCCTATTAAGGGCTAAGCCTTCTAGCCCGGGTAGGCCGTCAGCACAAGGGTTGATTGGCTGGCAGACAGACAGGCAGGCAAGGCAAAGAGGCATTATTCTCCACCAGCCTCCTTTCAGCTACACGCTGGACTGCCTCCAGCTATCTTCTATCTGCTGCCATGTTCCCAAAGTGGTCCAAGCATCTCCGATACCCAGTCTGTCCCCCAAATGGCACCCTATTCCCTACACAGTGCACCTCTTTTGACCAGAGCATAGGAATAGGTTGCGATTTGAAACAGTCACAGTACTCTCTTCTCATTAAAGGACTGACTGTATCAAGGCCATTAATATGGACAGATACACTAAGAATGCTCTTTTCTGTTACACTGAATGAAAGTCTTGTATGGAATCTGCATTTTATGACACCTCCCCAGTCCCCACTATGAATAAGTAATAATGAATAGTGAATAGTATTAAACTAGTAATACTACTAAGAATGTTTTTCTCGGTAGGGGTTTAAAATAAGTCAATTAAACATCATGGGCCAGTTTCCCAGACACAGATGAAGTCTAGTCCTGGACTAAAAAGCACTTTCATTTAATGTTTCTTTAGTCCAGGACTAGGCTTAATTAGTCTCGAGGAAACTGGTTCTAGTGTGGAATCTGTATCATAATGTCCCCACTTTTACAAGTGTAATAAACAAATCATTATAATCTCTAAAATGGTGCCTTCTGTTAGGTACTTCTCCCTTCTATCCTGCAAAAATGTGTTTTGTTGTGTGATTTTAAAAACAGGACCTATGTGCTACTATGCATCAGGCATTAAATAACAACTCTACAATAACTGTATAACAACCATATCCAATACATGTACAACGACTGTAGATACTGCCGTGCCATTGGTTAGTATCCTACAGTCATGATGTGCAATTTGCCCAATGATGTGTTGATTTGTGCTGGGTGTTTAGTGAGTGTTTAGGCCTACTGGGTGATGTGATGGCTGAATAGAATGGTCTATATCAACAACTGACTGCTGTCAGACCTAGGGCCTAGGCCTAATGTGTGTCAGATAGTGTTAATATTATTACTCTAGTATCTACTAATCCGACACATTATGTGTTCACATTAAATTGATTGATCTCCGATGTCAATCTCACCAACAATAGCTCAAGAATCTAAAACAGAATTCCATTCTTAATTTGATTGAACATTATATTAGCAATGTGGTGAACGAGAAACTATGTAACGTTAACTAACGTTAGCTAGCAGCAATCACAAAACAAAATTGCACATCTAGGCATGTAGGCTATTTCAGTGAGATACTATTTTATTTCAAAGGCAGTGAGCAACATCTTTCAAATATCCCATGAGTTTTTATTATTGTTATACGAAAATTGAAATAGATCAATCTCAGAAAACAGTGATTTGGCATTTTGATGCTATTGATGACAGAGCTTGGCTAGCCACATAGCTAACTTATACTGCAACACATTTCAGGAGGGCCTTGGCTGGAATTCTACAGCCCTAGCCGTCATCCTTTGGATTTCAAATGAAGGCTTCTGCCATACATCACAGATCATTTTGGGGTTTGATCTTTAATTTCTCTTCAATGTAGTGACAATTTGAAACTGAAGAATTACACTGAGTACCTTACCTTCTTGATATTATAGACACGAGTGAGCATCCCGATGCCCCGGTCGTTCAGAATGGTAAATTTCTCGGCCAGCTTCTGCTGGCCCGGTTGGAGCGAGCCGCGCGACAATGTTGCCGACATAGCTACTGAATCTTGTAAAATAATCGTTGTAGAATTTGTTTGTTGTGAAAATAGTGACACTCGAGTGTTAAAATGTTATAAATCGCCCATTCTGTGGGTTGAGCGGTTTCGCCAAGCCCCACTCCTCTCTCCCGTCGCAGACTCGGTTTTTACTAGGTGTTGTCCTATCTGACGAAAACGAGGCTGTTTCCTGCAATCCAAAGGCACGTCACGTGACCAGCTAGGGACGGAACATACTATTTTATATGTAGGCTGCACCCACACTACACCCACGACAAAATAGTTCTAAATTATAGATTTGTATTATTCAATTTGTTTGGGCGAGTCATGCGTGCATACATGTTTAATAATGGGAGGTCCCAGGAATCGAATCCACTATCCTGGCGTTGCAATGCTCTACCAACTGAGCTACAGAGGACCAGCATGCATTCCTTGCATTCTTGTGGTGGTCATTATCATTAGTGTGACATTTTATTATATTATTTTCTTAAATATTTGTCATTTGCTATGGTATCAAGAACATACTCTTGCTAAACCGGTTTTTAAAACTGGTTTTTAAAACTCATCTCAACCAATCACAATGCTTGTTTTGACCCACCTGTTGTAGAATACATTATTTAAACATAAATACTGTTCATGTGTAAAACTTCATATGGGCAAGCCCTTTAGGTCAATCCTCGATTCAATGGTATCTCGGTTGTGTTGGAAAATGATGATGACAGAATGTAAAATAGACTTTGAAATAATATACCACTGCACCAGCCTATTGGACACACACACACACACACACACACACACACACACACACACACACACACACACACACACACACACACACACACACACACACACACACACACACACACACACACACACACACACACACACACACACACACACACACACACACACACAGGCTTTAGAATGGCATCATGTGATAGTGACATCTGTGACGCCCAGAAAAAAAGCCCAGGGACCCATATGTGTTGATTGACTGATAGGAGTTCTCAATTTTCAAATTGGGGTTGACAAAATCTGTCCAGAAAACATGCAGGAGTCCATTTGAACCAGGAGCTAGGCACTGTTCACAGTACATCCAAGGGAGTAGCATACCAATTATTCTTTGCTTTGTTTTGAGAAGACAAATGTGATGCAGTCTCTTACCCAGGAAATAAAGACATTTTCCAAGACCAATTTGAGAAAACAATGCACCCGCGTGACAACATTGAGTGGCAGGAGGATTATTGAGACATGGAAAGGGTCAACTATTCATGTTGTAGAGGATACAACTCAGCCTGAGACAGCATGCGGCTATGTACAGGACAACAGCTGGGACTTACAAGTTGGAGTTATTTAACCTTATTTAATATTAGGTGAGTGGATGAGATGTGTGTTATTGACAGGGGACACTTAGCTGTCATAATACAATTGACAGGTGCCTACAGACACACAGAGGTATCAATAAATGATATGGGGGTTTTAAGTTTGTTGCCAATGAGACTCTGAGTCCACTCGATTATTGCATGTAAACACATGTATTTTTCCCTTCAGACAGTTTAAACTTTTACAGTATCATTACTGTAGTAAGTCATTATAAACATATCTGCCAAATCTCTATAGGCTCAGTTATATTTCCATTACAAAATGCCTCACAGGTTCACAATTTGATGATTGTTAATTATTGTTGTAGGCTCACAAGATGCTGCACATGACTTTGGAACTCTGAAAAAATATAAGGTATTGGTTTTATGTAATAGAGACATGTTTATATAATTTTCTGTCTACTTCTGTTTTGTTTTGGCGTTTCATAAATATTCTTCTTCCATTTCAGGTGTCCCACATATTGAATGTAGCCTATGGTGTTGAAAACGCCTTTCCAGACCTGTTCATTTATAAAACACTGAGCATTCTGGATGTGTCTGATACTGACATAACATCCTATTTCCAAGAGTGCTCAAAATTCATAGACCAAGCATTAAGTTGTTAATGTTCTCACGACCTTGTAGGCTAATGTAGACTAATGTAGACTAATGTAGGCTAATTGGGGGCAGTAATATCCAGTTAAATTTATTTTTCTTCATATTTTGTTTTTATGCTTTAATACCCTATATTTCACTGCATTCATCTTACCTGACAGTAAACATTCCTAAGCATCATGAATGGTGACACACGTTTTTTCCACTTGCTAACTTTTATTATTAATAAGCACTCTACTGTGTACAGCACATAGGTCAAATTACTTTACTTTACGTTAAGCTACTTTGTTTAACTTTACTTTAGTAATTTCCTTGACTGTTCAAGTTTATTACCTGGCCTATATCTGATACTGGACAGCAGTGAGCAAATGCAAAGCCTCCCTCACTACCTCTAGGTATCCCCAATGGGTAATAAATAATACACGGCAGAGTTTTCACCATGCATAATTTATCCTGTTGTAGAAATATCATATATATAGTGGCCCTATGTTTGCTATACAACCTTTTAGCAAAATGCTGTGCTGGTTACCCAACAACCTGACACTGCCACATGCTGAAAATTCACCAAAGGTTTATGATTACAATAACTTGGCCTATTGGAAATAACGTTCCACTCTCAGTTGAATGGAGGTTGGTGGCTACTGGCTATTTTATTTCCCTATGTAGCCTGTGATACCATGCAGGGGTAACTCCAATTTGGCTAATCCAACCATCAATGATGCTTAGCTGACTGGGAGAATAATTATATCACCTTACAGCTTGTAATTGTGCCATTGTGTGTGATTAGCATAAGAGTATTTTATTAGTGTAACGATTTTCGTCTGGTGAAGGAGAAGAGGACCAAGGTGCAGCGTGGTAAGTGTTCATTTTAATAAACAAAATAAACTGAACACTGATATTACAAAAATAATAAAGCGCGAGAACGAAACCGAAACAGTTCTGTAAGGAACACGCACAAAACAGAAAACAATCACCCACACCCAAAATGGGGAAAACAGGCTACCTAAGTATGATTCTCAATCAGAGACAACGATCGACAGCTGCCTCTGATTGAGAACCATACCAGGCCAAACACAGAAATGGAAAACATAGAAAAACAACATAGAATGCCCACCCCAACTCACGCCCTGACCAAACCAAAATAAAGACATAAAAAAGGAACTAAGGTCAGAACGTAACAATTAGACTACCATGAAGTGCAGGATGATGTAATTGATCTTGTGTTACTGGGGCTGTGTGAATTGAAGGGATGGGATTAATATTTAAAGCAGCCGAGCACCTCATGTCTCATGCTTTTGGACTAGATAGCACTAAACTGACATAATGCTTCATAAAAATTAAATAAAAAAATCCCAGAACACTTCTAAAGGTTTTTTTGATTATCAAGTCCCTCAGTTGAGCTATTAATTCCCTTTTTTGTTCAAACTGGGCTGAAGTGCTTTTGGGTATGCCTTCATTCTACTGGCATAAGGCTTGTTTCCCTCTTCTTCCCTCTCAGAAAGGAGTTGTGTTGGTTCACTGCAATTCCGGAGTCTCAAGGTCCGCCTCGGTTGTCATTGGATACCTGATGTCCAGGGAAGGGAAGCCTTTTGATGACGCATTTGCCTTGGTAAAATCAGCCCGGCCAGCCACATGCCCAAACCCAGGCTTTGTTGAACAGTTGAAAGGTTTCAAACCTAAATGGGGCATACAAGCCAATGGTGGGGACTATGAATGAGCAACAACAGCAACACCTGCAGCTCCAGAGTAATGCATTTCATCATCAGCCACTGTTTCTCATAAAAAGATAATTCTGATAAAGATCCTTGGCTGTGTCCGAAATAGCACTCTATTCCCTATACAGTATTGTGCTCTGGGGCCCTGGTCAAACGTAATGCACTATATAGGGAATTGGGTGACATTATGGATCTTAATATGGCCCCTAATCCCCTAATCCAAGGGACCCCACCATCATGTTGAGGTGTTCATTAGCTGTCATTTTTAAATGCCCTACAATGCCCTGTCAATTTACACTGTGGGGCCAGTGTTATCCAATAGTTAACATTCCCGTCATCAATTTCTATAAACCACTGAGGGTGGTTTGAGGCCACAATGGAATTGAAAATAATCTAATTTGAATAGGAAAGGTATAAATATACAATTCTCAACTTTATGAACGATGCCATGTCTGTGCAACAATTCTTAAATACATTTTGAGTCTTTCTTTTTTTGTACCAAAAATGTGTGGGGTGACAGGTAAAGAAACTAAACTAGACTAAACTGATACAAAAATATTATTGTTTAATGTAGAGTTTTAATTTGATTAACGTTAA
This sequence comes from Salvelinus namaycush, assembly GCF_016432855.1. Classification (NCBI taxonomy): domain Eukaryota; kingdom Metazoa; phylum Chordata; class Actinopteri; order Salmoniformes; family Salmonidae; genus Salvelinus; species Salvelinus namaycush. Next base: position 27,779,835 of record NC_052325.1, on the reverse strand, counting down.
TTTTGGTTTAAGAAATATTACGGACATCCTTAGATATATTATTGTAAAAATCTATGGGATGTTGAATAACAGATGTATTCTACTGGAGGCAAGATTGTGAGGGTGTTGGTGAATGGAAAAATGCAGAGTCAGGCGCAGGACACAGATATGAGTAATAGTCCAAATTTACTCAAAATATAAGTAAAGTTCCAAACAAGGAATAAACACAATATTCCAAAGCACTATCAACACGAGCCCACATGACAAACAATAACACACAAAACAGAGAGGGAAGTCAGAGGGTTAAATAAGGAACATAATTAATGGAATGAAAACCAGGTGTGTATGATCAAGACAAAACGAAAATGAAACATGGATCGGTGGTGACCGCCGAACGCCGCCCGAACAAGGAGAGGGACCAACTTCGGCCGAAGTCGTGACAGTACCCCCCCTTGACGTGCGGCTCCAGCAGCGCGCCGACACCGGTGTCGGGGACGACCCGGAGGACGAGGCGCAGGGCGATCCGGATGGAGGCGGTGAAATTCCTGCAGTAATGATGGATCCAGGATGTCCTCCACCGGCACCCAGCATCTCTCCTCCGGACCGTACCCCTCCCACTCCACGAGGTACTGAAGGCCTCTCGCCCGACGTCTTGAATCCATGATGGCTCGCACAGTATACGCCGGGGCCCCCTCGATGTTCAGAGGGGGCGGAGGAACCTCCCGCACCTCAGACTGCTGGAGCGGACCAGCCACCACCGGCCTGAGGAGAGACACATGGAATGAGGGGTTAATACGGTAATCAGGGAGAAGTTGTAACCTATAACAAACCTCGTTCAACCTCCCCAGGACTTTAAATGGCCCCACAAACCGCGGACCCAGCTTCCGGCAGGGCAGGTGAAGGGGCAGGTTTCGGGTCGAGAGCCAGACCCGATCCCCCGGTGCATACACCGGGGCCTCACTGTGGTGGCGGTTGGCACTCGCCTTCTGCCGCCTGATGGCCCGTTGTAGACGCACATGAGCAGCATCCCATGTCGCCTCCGAGTGCCGAAATCATTCATCCACCACAGGAGCCTCGATCTGGCTCTGATTCCAAGGTGCATGGACCGGCTGATAACCTAGCACACACTGGAAAGGGGATAGGTTAGTGGAAGAGTGGCGAAGGGAGTTTTGGGCCATCTCCGCCCAGGGGATGAAAACCGACCCCTCCCCCGGCCGGTCCTGGCAATAGGACCGCAGAAACCTACCCACATCCTGGTTTACTCTCTCCACCTGCCCGTTACTCTCGGGGTGAAAACCTGAGGTGAGGCTGACCGAGACCCCCAGGCGTTCCATAAACGCCCTCCAGACTTTAGACGTGAATTGGGGACCCCGATCAGAAACTATATCCTCAGGCACCCCGTAGTGCCGGAATACGTGGGTGAACAGGGCCTCCGCAGTCTGTAGAGCCGTAGGGAGATCGAGCAAAGGAAGGAGACGGCAGGACTTAGAAAACCGATCCACAATGACCAGGATCGTGGTATTGCCCCGTGACGGGGGAAGATCCGTCACGAAATCCACCGATAGGTGTGACCACGGTTGCTGTGGAACGGGAAGAGGCTGTAATTTCCCTCTGGGCAGGTGTCTAGGTGCCTTGCACTGTGCGCACACCGAGCAGGAGGAAACATAAACCCTCATGTCCTTAGCTAAAGTGGGCCACCAGTACTTCCCAGCAAGACAGCGCACTGTCCGACCGATGCCAGGGTGACCCGAGGAGGGTGACGTGTGGGCCCAACAGATCAAACGATCGCGGACATCAAACGGAACGTACAGACGCCCAACTGGACACTGTGGGGGAGTGGGCTCTGCACGTGACGCCCGCTCGATGTTCGCGTCCACCTCCCATACCACCGGTGCCACCAGGCAAGAAGCTGGAATTATGGGAGTGAGATCCGCGGACCGCTCCTCCGTGTCATACATCCGGGACAGTGCGTCTGCCTTAACGTTCTGGGAACCTGGTCTGTAGGATAGAGTGAAAACAAAGCGGGTGAAAAACATGGCCCACCTCGCCTGGCGAGGGTTCAGTCTCCTAGCTGCCCGAATATACTCCAGATTGCGGTGGTCAGTCCAAATGAGGAAAGGGTGTTTAGCCCCCTCAAGCCAATGTCTCCACGCCTTCAGAGCCCTGACAACAGTCAACAGCTCCCGGTCCCCCACATCATAATTTCGCTCCACCGGGCTGAGCCTCTTCGAGAAGAAAGCGCAGCGGCGGAGCTTTAGTGACGTACCCGAGCGCTGAGACAGCACAGCCCCTATCCCAGCCTCGGACGCATCCACCTCAACCATGAACGCTAAGGAGGGATCAGGATGAGCCAGCACGGGAGCCTAGGTAAACAGAGCCTTCAGTTGACAAAAAGCCCTGTCCGCCTCCGCTGACCACTGCAGTCGCACCGGTCCCCCCTTCAGCAAGGAGGTAATGGGAGTCGCTACCTCCGGTAGTAGTTGGCAAACCCTAAGAACCGCTGCACCTCCTTTACCGTGGATGGAGTCGGCCAATTACGCACGGCTGAAATGCGGTCATTCTCCATCTCCACCCCTGACGCGGAAAAGCGGTACTCAAGAAGAAGATGGACTGTTGGAAGATCAGACATTTCTCAGCCTTGACGTACAGGTCATGCTCCAACAGTCGACCAAGCACCCTGCGCACCAGAGACACATGCTCGGCGCGTGTAGCTGAGTATATTAAAATGTCATCTATATACACCACTACACCCTGCCCGTGCAGGTCCCTGAAAATCTCGTCTACAAACGATTGGAAGACTGATGGAGCATTCATTAACCCGTATGGCATGACGAGATACTCATAGTGCCCAGATGTAGTGCTAAATGCCGTCTTCCACTCATCCCCCGCCTTGATACGCACCAGGTTGTAAGCGCTCCTGAGGTCCAATTTTGTGAAGAAGCGCGCCCCGTGCAATGACTCTGTCATACTGGCTATGAGAGGTAGTGGGTAACTGTATTTTACCGTGATCTGATTCAAACCTCGATAGTCAATACACGGGCGCAAACCTCCATCCTTCTTCACAAAAAAGAAACTCGAGGAGACAGGTGAAATGGAAGGCCGAATGTATCCCTGTCCCAGAGATTCGGTGACATATGTCACAGGACCTCTGTCCTCTGTCACAGGAGGAGCCGCCGTCTCCTCCTGTGACAGAGGATACACGTGACTCCTGGGAAGTGCAGCGTCTACCAGGAGATTTATCGCACAACCCCCTGTCGATGGGGTGGTAATTGAGTCGCCTTCTTTTTACAGAAGATGAGTGCCAAATCGGCATATTCAGGGGGAATGTGCATGGTGGATACCTGGTTTGGACTCTCCATCGTAGTGGCACCTAAGGAAACACCTACACACCTCCCTGAGCACTGACGAGACCATCCCTTGAGAGCCCTCTGTTGCCACGAAATATTGTGATCATAAGAGGCCAACCAGGGAAGGTCCAACACAACAGGAAACGCAGGAGAGTTGATCAGAAAGAGACTAATTCTCTCCTCATGACTCTCCTGCGTTATCATACGGAGTGGAGCTGTGACCTCCCTGATTAGCCCTGACCCCAAAGGACGACTATCTAAGGCATGTACAGGGAAGGGGACATCAACAGGAACAATAGGGATCCCTAAACTAAGTGCAAAGGTACGGTCAATAAAGTTCCCAGCTGCGCCTGAATCTACTAGCGCCTTATGCTGGGAATGCTGGGAAATCTCAGGAAATGCTATATACAACCACATGTGTGCAACAGGGAGCTCTGGGTGAGGTTTGTGCCTACTCACCTGAGATGATCCACCAGTGCTCCGCCTGCCACCTCGCTTACCTGGGGAACCTCCCCAGCACCGACCAGCAGTGTGTCCTCTGCGGCCACAGGTGGTGCAGGGAACGGTCCCCACTCCGGTCCCCCTCATAGCAGCACCTCCCAGCTCCATCGGGGTAGGATCAGAGGTGCTGGGGGATGGAACTGACAGACCCCGATTTGGACGTCCGCGGGAGGCCAACAGGTTATCCAGCCGGATGGATAGGTCCACTAGCTGGTCCAGGTTAAGTTTGGTGTCCCTGCAGGCTAACTCCCTATGAACGTCCTCGCGTAAACTACACCTGTAGTGGTCGATCAGGGCCCGCTCACTCCATCCCGCGCCGGCGGCCAGAGTTCTAAAATCCAGAGCGAACTCTTGAGCGCTCCTCATCCCCTGTCTTAAATGGAACAAGCGTTCCCCCGCCGCTCTCCCCTCAGGTGGATGATCGAAAACCGGGTGAAATCTTCGTAGTTGTCCAACGTCGGGCCTTCTTCTCCCCAGATGGCGTTGGCCCAGACCAGTGCTTTTCCAGTCAGACAAAAGATGAGGGCGCTCACTCTCTCGCGTCCCGAGGGGGCCGGCTGAACAGCTGCTAGGTAGAGCTCCAGCTGGAGTAGGAACCCCTGGCACCCGGCAGCCGTTCCATCATATGCTCCCGGGACCGAGAGCCGAATCCCACTGGATCCTGATGAAGGAGGTGTGGACATCTGGGTCGGTTGTTGTGGGAGCTGGGGAGGTGCTGATGGGTGATCCGGAAAACCCCCTCTCTCCCATCGGTCCCTGGTTTGCAGCACGCGATCCATGGCTGTACAGAGATTCTGTAACATGGTCGCGTGCTGCTGAACACGCTCCTCCATTGGGAGAGGAGGAATGGCTGTACCTGCTGACTCCATTATTGGTGCGTTATTCTGTGAGGGTGTTGGTGAATGGAAAAATGCAGAGTCAGGCGCAGGACACAGATATGAGTAATAGTCCAAATTTACTCAAAATATAAGTAAAGTTCCAAACAAGGAACAAACACAATATTCCAAAGCACTATCAACACAAACCCACATGACAAACAATAACACACAAAACAGAGAGGGAAGTCAGAGGGTTAAATAAGGAACATAATTAATGGAATGAAAACCAGGTGTGTATGATCAAGACAAAACAAAACGAAAATTAAACATGGATCGGTGGTGACTAGAAAGCCGGTGACGTCGACCGCCGAACGCCGCCCGAACAAGGAGAGGGACCAACTTCGGCCGAAGTCGTGACACAGATTTTAAATGTTATAATGTACTTCCATGATTTTGTAACAGACATATTATTTTAGATGTTATTATCTTTAGTTTAAAATGTGTTTTTTATTGTAAAAAATATTATTATCCTTCAAGAAGTCCTTTTAGATATTTAATGATTGTGGGTATATGAAATGAGTTGTTTACTAATGTTAATTTGTTCTATATGAACATGTTTGACTGCAAAATAAAAATGTTGTGAACTCTTGTTCAAGAACAGGGATAAGCAACTTCGATGGGGGTGGGGGCCACAAAAACATCAGTGCCCACAATGGCTCGCGGGTCTGCGTACCCACATCCATACAGGCATGCAGTCAAACTGATTTGTGCAATCAATCTATTTACGCAGTTCACATTTTTGTTTTGAAGTTAATTTCCTGCAATTCTACACATTTGGCCATGGGGTGTGGAGAAAATGTTGCAGTTTTAAAGCAAGTTTTCTGCAATTCTACTCATTTTGCCATGGGGCGGAGAGAACTTTTTGCAATTTTATGACACATTTCATGCAATTCTATTCATTTTGTCATGGGGCAGGGCGAAAGAATGTGTAGTTTTACAGCTGATTTTCTCATGCATTTTGCCATGGGGTGGAGAGAAATTGTTGCCGTTTTAAAGCAAATTTCCTGCAAATCTACGCATTTTGCCGTGACATATGTCATGTTAATATGATATCTGAGTGAGAGTGACTAACCCTTTAGGTCAAGGCCATTGGGCATGTGTCCTGCGTGCCAGGTGGATATTCGGCCATGATAACCATATGTTTAGATAGCTGGCTAGACTAATTTACCAATCTAAAAATTGTTAGCTGACATGGCTAATTCAGTGACTGTCAGTGACTGACATAACAAGAGAAAAACTGCTGATTCACAACCAAATTTGCACCTTGTGCATTCTACTATTCTAACTCTCAACAGTAAGTTGAGACCACAACTCAGTAAAAAAATGAAGAAAAAAAAATATATATTTTTCAATGTTGGTCGGGGGCCCGTTTTTGGAAATTGATCTGAGGGACTACAAAAGGTGGGCCGTGGGCCGCATGGGCCGCCAGTTGCAGATCCCTATTCTAGAATGTAAACTTATTTTATTTGAGTTTCTTGGACTTTTGTCGCCCATGAGGAAATCGGGAAGGGGACTGTGGATATGTCTCCGTCCGTATAGTACATTTGTATGTTCGTTCATCACACGTGATTTCTCAGACAGCACTTGCCCGATTTTGACTAAACTTTGGTGAATGATGCGTCTTGCCATAGAGATCCACCTTTTACAAAATTACACTGATTGGCCCAAGGGGGACGTTATAGTAATCAACTGTACGTACATTAGTCACACGTGATATCTCAAACACCACTGGCCCGATTTTGATGAAACTTGGATGAATGAAGCGTCATGCCATAGAGATCTGTCATTGACAAAATTACACTGATTGGCCCAAGGGTGGCACTGCATCAATCGTAATGGATGACATGTTTACTGTTGCCTTGCTTTATTTTGGCTTCCATACACAATGTACTGCTTACATTTCCTCCATAATATTTGTTTAGGCAACTAGTGTGAATTATTCGTCAAGAACCTATCTCTTGATTAATGCAAGAATTCACCCTTTTGATCAATGTGCGTGTGTATTCAGAATATACAGTGCCGTCACAAAGTTTTCATATTGTCACGCCCTGACCTTAGAGAGCCTTTTTATTCTCTATTTTGGTTAGGTCAGGGTGTGACTAGGGTGGGTACTCTAGTTTGTATATTTCTATGTTGGCCTGGTATGGTTCCCAATCAGAGGCAGCTGTCTTTCGTTGTCTCTGATTGGGGATCATATCAAGGCAGCCTTTTCCCACCTGTTGTTTGTGGGATCTTGATTATGTATTGTTGCTTGTTAGCACTACAAAGCTGTACGTTTTGTTTTGTTACTCTTTATTGTTTTGTTGCTGGTTCACATTAATAAAATGTATGAACGCCTTCCACGCTGAACCTTGGTCCAATCCTTCAAACAACGATCGTTACACATATCCATTGAATTATTCCACATTTTGTTGGGTTACAGCATGTATTCAAAATTGATTAAATAGATTTGTTTCAACCATCCACACACGATACCCGATAATGCCAAAGTGAAAACATATTTTTGAAAATGTAGCACATTTATTGAAAATGAAATACAGAAACATCTAATTTACATAAGTATTCACCCCAGAGTCAATACTTTGTAGAAGCACCTTTGGCAGCGATTACCACTGTGAGTCTTTTTGGGTAAGTCTCTAAGAGCTTTCTACACCTGGATTGTGTAACATCTGCCCATTATTCTTTTCAAAATTATTCAAGCTCTGTCAAATTGGTTGTTGCTCTTTGCTAGATAGCTATTTTCAGGTCTTGCCATAGATTTTCAACTAGATGTAAGTCAAAACTGTAATTTGGCCATTCAGGAACATTCACCGTCTTCTTAGTAAGCAACTCCAGTGTAGATGTGTTTTTGGTTATTGTCCTGCTGAAAGGTGAATTTATCTTCCAGTGTCTGGTGGAAAGCAGACTCAACAAGGTTTTCTTCTAGGATTTTGCCTGTGCTTAGCTCCATTCCATTTCTACTGTGCGCCTCAGCAGGTCAGAGTCGGCCATCTGCCCAACGCCGCCTGCACTGCTCGTCTGTCCAGCGCCGTCTGAGCTGCCTGCCTGCCCAGCGCCGTCTGAACTGCCTGCACTGCTCGTCTGCTCAACGCCGCCTGCACTGCTCGTCTAGCACGGAAACCCGAGAGGAAATCCCAAAAATTTCTTGGGGGGGGGCTAAAGGGTAGTGTGGCGAAGGCAGGTAGGAGACCTGCGCCCACTTCCCATGCTTACCGTGGAGAGCGGGAGTACGGGCAGACACCGTGTTATGCGGAAGAGCGCATGGTGTCTCCTGTACGTGTGCATAGCCCGGTGCGGGTTATTCCACCTCCCCGCACTGGCCGGGCTAGATTGAGCATTGAGCCAAGTGCCATGAAGCCGGCTCTACATATCTGGCCTCCAGTACGTCTCCTCGGGCCGGTGTACATGGCACCAACCTTACGCATGGTGTCCCCGGTTCGCCAACACAGCCCAGTGCGGGTTATTCCACCTCCCCGCACTGGACGGGCTATGGGGAGCATTCAACCAGGTAAGGTTGGGCAGGCTCGGTGCTCAAGGGAGCCAGTACGCCTGCACGGTCCGGTATATCCGGCGCCACCTTCCCGCCCCAGCCCAGTACCTCCAGTTCCAGCACCCCGCACTCGCCTTATGGTGCGTGGCCCCAGCCCAGTACCACCAGTGCCTACACCACGCACCAGGCTTCCAGTGCGTCTCCAGAGCCCTGTTCCTCCTCCACGCACTCTCCCTGTGGTGCGTGTCTCCAGCCCAGTACCTCCAGTTCCGGCACCACGCACCAAGCCTCCTGTGCGTCTCCAGAGCCCTGTACGCACTGTGCCTTCTCCCCGCACTCGCCCTGAGGTGCGTGCCCTCAGCCCGGTACCACCAGTGCCAGTACCACGCACCAGGCCTATAGTGCGCATCGAGAGTCCAGTGTGCCCTGTTCCTGCTCCCCGCACTAGCCTTGAGGTGCGTGTCTCCAGTCCGGTACCATCAGTTCCGGCACCACGCACCAGGCCTACTGTGCGCCTCAGCAGGTCAGAGTCGGCCATCTGCCCAACGCCGCCTGCACTGCTCGTCTGTCCAGCGCCGTCTGAGCTGCCTGCCTGCCCAGCGCCGTCTGAACTGCCTGCACTGCTCGTCTGCTCAACGCCGCCTGCACTGCTCGTCTGCCCAGCGCCGTCTGAGCTGCCTGCACTGCCTGCCTGCCCAGCACCATCTGAGCCATCCGTCTGCCCAGCGCCGTCTGAGCCATCCGTCTGCCCAGCGCCGTCTGAGCCATCCGTCTGCCCAGCGCCGTCTGAGCCATCCGTCTGCCCAGCGCCGTCTGAGCCATCCGTCTGCCCAGCGCCGTCTGAGCCATCCGTCTGCCCAGCGCCGTCTGAGCCATCCGTCTGCCCAGCGCCATCTGAGCCATCCGTCTGCCTAGCGCCATCTGAGCCATCTGTCTGCCCAGCGCCATCTGAGTCATCCGTCTGCCACGAGCCATTAGAGCTGCCCGTCTGTCCCGAGCCATTAGAGCCGTCCGTCAGTCAGGAGCCGCTAGAGCCGTCCGTCAGTCAGGAGCCGCCAGAGCCGTCCGTCAGTCAGGAGCCGCCAGAGCCGCCAGCCAGTCAGGAGCCGCCAGAGCCGCCAGCCAGTCAGGAGCCGCCAGAGCCGCCAGCCAGTCAGGAGCTGCCAGAGACGCCAGCCAGTCAGGAGCTGCCAGAGCCGCCAGACAGTCAGGAGCTTATATTTATATCCTGAAACTCTCCAGTCCTTAATGATTACAAGCATACCCAGAACATGATGCAGCCACCACTATGCTTAAAAATATGGAGAGAGGTACTCAGTAATGTGTTGTATTGTATTTGCCACAAACATAACACTTTGTATTCAGGATAAAAAGTGAATTGCTTTGCCACATTTTTTGCAGGATTACTTTATTGCCTTGTTGCAAACAGGATGTGTAACGGCTTTCTTCCTGGGATGAATGAGAGGACCAAAATGCAGTGCAGTTAGTGTTCAACATGTTTAATCAACAGAATAAACGGTGAACATTAACCAATAGCAAAATAACAAAACGTGAAAGCCGAAACAGTCCTATCTGGTGCAGAACACAAACACAGAGACAGGAAACAACCACCCACAATCCCCAACACAAAACAAGCCACCTATATATGATTCTCAATCAGGGACAACGATTGACAGCTGTCTCTGATTGAGAACCATATCAGGCTGAACATAGAAACAGACGAACTAGACACACAACATAGAATTCCCACCCAGCTCACGTCCTGACCAACACTAAACAAGCAAAACACATAAGAACTCTGGTCAGGACGTTACAGTACCCCCCCCCCCCTGAGGTGCGGACTCCGAACGCACCCCTAAAACTCAAGGGGAGGGTCTGGGTGGGCATCTGTCCGCGGTGGCGGCTCCGGCGGTGGACGAGGACACCACTCCACCACTGTCTTTGTCCCCCTCCTTAGCGTCCTTTGAGTGGCGACCCTCGCCCACGACCTTGGCCTAAGAATCCTCCCCAAGGCCCCCACATGATTTAGGAGGTAGCTCAGGACAGAGAGGTAGCTCAGGACAGAGAGGTAGCTCAGGACAGTGAGGTAGCTCAGGACAGAGAGGTAGCTCAGGACAGAGGGGCAACTCCGGACAGAGAGGCAGCTCAGGACGAATGGCAGCTCCGGACTGAATGGCAGCTCCGGACTGAGTGGCAGCTCCGGACTGAGTGGCAGCTCCGGACTGAGTGGCAGCTCCGGACTGAGTGGCAGCTCCGGACTGGGTGGCAGCTCCGGACTGGGTGGCAGCTCCGGACTGGGTGGCAGCTCCGGACTGGGTGGCAGCTCCGGACTGGGTGGCAGCTCCGGACTGGGTGGCAGCTCCGGACTGGGTGGCAGCTCATGACTGGGTGGCAGCTCATGACTGGGTGGCAGCTCATGACTGGAGGGCAGCTCATGACTGGAGGGCAGCTCATGACTGGAGGGCAGCTCATGACTGGAGGGCAGCTCATGACTGGAGGGCAGCTCATGACTGGAGGGCAGCTCATGACTGTAGGGCAGCTCATGACTGTAGGGCAGCTCATGACTGTAGGGCAGCTCATGACTGTAGGGCAGCTCATGACTGTAGGGCGGCTCATGACTGTAGGGCGGCTCTGGCAGCTCCTGACTGTCTGGCGGCTCTGGCAGCTCCTGACTGTCTGGCGGCTCTGGCAGCTCCTGACTGGCTGGCGTCTCTGGCAGCTCCTGACTGGCTGGCGGCTCTGGCGGCTCCTGACTGGCTGGCGGCTCTGGCGGCTCCTGACTGGCTGGCGGCTCCTGACTGACGGACGGCTCTGGCGGCTCCTGACTGACGGACGGCTCTAGCGGCTCCTGACTGACGGACGGCTCTAATGGCTCGGGACAGACGGGCAGCTCTAATGGCTCGTGGCAGACGGATGACTCAGATGGCGCTGGGCAGACAGATGGCTCAGATGGCGCTAGGCAGACGGATGGCTCAGATGGCGCTGGGCAGACGGATGGCTCAGACGGCGCTGGGCAGACGGATGGCTCAGACGGCGCTGGGCAGACGGATGGCTCAGACGGCGCTGGGCAGACGGATGGCTCAGACGGCGCTGGGCAGACGGATGGCTCAGACGGCGCTGGGCAGACGGATGGCTCAGACGGCGCTGGGCAGACGGATGGCTCAGATGGTGCTGGGCAGGCAGGCAGTGCAGGCAGCTCAGACGGCGCTGGGCAGACGAGCAGTGCAGGCGGCGTTGAGCAGACGAGCAGTGCAGGCAGTTCAGACGGCGCTGGGCAGGCAGGCAGCTCAGACGGCGCTGGACAGACGAGCAGTGCAGGCGGCGTTGGGCAGATGGCCGACTCTGACCTGCTGAGGCGCACAGTAGGCCTGGTGCGTGGTGCCGGAACTGATGGTACCGGACTGGAGACACGCACCTCAAGGCTAGTGCGGGGAGCAGGAACAGGGCACACTGGACTCTCGATGCGCACTATAGGCCTGGTGCGTGGTACTGGCACTGGTGGTACCGGGCTGAGGGCACGCACCTCAGGGCGAGTGCGGGGAGAAGGCACAGTGCGTACAGGGCTCTGGAGACGCACAGGAGGCTTGGTGCGTGGTGCCGGAACTGGAGGTACTGGGCTGGAGACACGCACCACAGGGAGAGTGCGTGGAGGAGGAACAGGGCTCTGGAGACGCACTGGAAGCCTGGTGCGTGGTGTAGGCACTGGTGGTACTGGGCTGGGGCCACGCACCATAAGGCGAGTGCGGGGTGCTGGAACTGGAGGTACTGGGCTGGGGCGGGAAGGTGGCGCCGGATATACCGGACCGTGCAGGCGTACTGGCTCCCTTGAGCACCGAGCCTGCCCAACCTTACCTGGTTGAATGCTCCCCGTAGCCCGTCCAGTGCGGGGAGGTGGAATAACCCGTACTGGGCTGTGTTGGCGAACCGGGGACACCATGCGTAAGGTTGGTGCCATGTACACCGGCCCGAGGAGACGTACTGGAGGCCAGATATGTAGAGCCGGCTTCATGGCACTTGGCTCAATGCTCAATCTAGCCCGGCCAGTGCGGGGAGGTGGAATAACCCGCACCGGGCTATGCACACGTACAGGAGACACCATGCGCTCTTCCGCATAACACGGTGTCTGCCCGTACTCCCGCTCTCCACGGTAAGCATGGGAAGTGGGCGCAGGTCTCCTACCTGCCTTCGCCACACTACCCTTTAGCCCCCCCCCAAGAAATTTTGGGGATTTCCTCTCGGGTTTCCGTGCTAGCCGCGTACCTTCATAACTCCGGTTCCTCTCTCCGGATGCCTCTGTTCTCCTAACTGCCTCCAGCTGTTCCCATGGGAGGCGATCCCTTCCAGCCAGGATCTCCTCCCATGTGTAGCAACCCTTGCCGTCCAAAACGTCTTCCCATGTCCATTCCTCCTTTCTCTGCTCCTGCTGTCGCTGCCCGTAGCCACGCTGCTTGGTCCTTTGTTGGTGGGTGGTTCTGTAACGGCTTTCTTCCTGGGATGAATGAGAGGACCAAAATGCAGCGCAGTTAGTGTTCAACATGTTTAATCAACAGAATAAACGGTGAACATTAACCAATAGCAAAATAACAAAACGTGAAAGCCGAAACAGTCCTATCTGGTGCAGAACACAAACACAGAGACAGGAAACAACCACCCACAATCCCCAACACAAAACAAGCCACCTATATATGATTCTCAATCAGGGACAACGATTGACAGCTGTCTCTGATTGAGAACCATATCAGGCTGAACATAGAAACAGACGAACTACACACACAACATAGAATTCCCACCCAGCTCACGTCCTGACCAACACTAAACAAGCAAAACACATAAGAACTCTGGTCAGGACGTTACAGGATGCATGTTTTGGAATATTTTTATTCTGTACAGGCTTCCTTTTTTTTCACTCTGTCAATTAGGTTAGTATTGTGGAGTAACTACAATGTTGCTGATCCATCCTCACTTTTCTCCTATCACATCCATTAAACTCTGTAACTGTTTTAAAGTCACCATTGTCCTCATGGTGAAATCCCTGAGCGATTTCCATCCTCTCCGGCAACCGAGTTAGGATGGATGCCTGTATCTTTGTAGTGACTGGGTGCATTGATACACCATCCAAAGTGTAATTAAGAACTTCACCATGCTCCAAGGGATATTCAACGAATGCTTTTTTTTATTTTACCCATCTACTAATAGGTGTATTGGACAACCTCCCTGGTCTTTGTGGATGAATCTGTGTTTGAAATGCACAGCTTGACTGAGGGACCTTACAGATAATTGTATGTGTGGAGTACAGAGATGAGGTAGTCATTAAAAAAACAGGTTAAACTCTATTACTGCACACATAGTTCATGCAATTTATTATGTGACTTGTTAAGCACATTTGTATTCCTGAACTTATTTAGGCTTGCAATAACAAAGGGGTTGAATACTTATTGACTCAAGATGTTTTATTAATTTGGGAAAATTTGGAAAAACACAATACCACTTTGCATTATGGGTCATTGTGTGTAATAGGCCAGTGACAAAAAAAATCAAAATGTAATACATTTTTAATTCAGGCTGTAACACAACATAATGTGGAAAAGGTCAAGGGGTGTGAATACTTTCTGAAGACACTGTATATTGAATAAAATACTGCTACTGAAGAGTTCATCTCCATTCAATTAAGTTTATAAAGTTATTATATTATATTATTTTTGGCTGTTGATCTTCATATCAATTACATCCCTAACACAGCACATCTGATTACAATTACAATATTATGTCCTCATGCATAATAACCACTTAAAAACCTGTTATAATCATGAAATATAACATTTAGTATATGGGCTACTTATGTAAACTCTGCTACACCATTGGACAGATGTACCCTGATTAATGGCCTAAATATCACACATCATCAAAGCAGTGTAATTTGATGAATACATTTTTATTAGCCTACTCTGTCACATCTGTAAATAAGGCACCATGATGCCAAATGCTGTTGGCGCGTTTGCTTGTCATGTTTAATCACAAGAGAGCGGCTCAAATATTGCCGCCTAATCGAGGGGATGCTGTGGTAGACAAGACAACTAACTGTATTTAGACTACTGAACATCAATAGCAGCGAGCTGGGAAATGAGAAGACAAAACAGACTGACCAGTACTAGACTCTAACTACATGGCATGGATTTTGCATCCAACAGAACAGGTGTGGCCATGGCCATAGGCTCTCCGTCGCTGTGAGGAGTCGCTCGCGGGAAAGCTTAACCTCTCACATGTAGACAGGCTTCGGCGGGGATTTCTTTATTCTACATGGGCACGCTGTCTTCGACGCTCACGCGACGGAAGACGGCAGTTGTCTCGGTCATAGTCACCGAGCGGGATGATCCGGTGTGGACAGCAGCGAACGAGAACCACCTGACCGAAACTGGACCGAACGCCGTAATTAAAAATGCGGTTCAAAAGGTCGCTCCAGAGATGCAGAATGTTTCTGTCATCAGCGAGGAAGGCAAGTGCTGAAACTTTCGTTGCCCTTATCAACGCAGCATATACCCTGTTGTCAGGGTGAATGTCAGTGCGGCTGAATAGAGAGAATAAGAAAATGTCATGTTGCTTTATTTTGTAAAGACAACTTAATACTTAAACTATTGAATTAGTTAGGCAGGTATTAATGTCAGTCAGTTACTTCTCTCATTCAGTAGGCCTATTTCAACTAAACATACTGTAATGAAACAGGCAGGGAGCAGGTCTCGTACCCTCGACCTTCTAGCCCGAAGTCCAGCGCGCTATTGACTGTGCCGCAAAAGCATGCTCGTGCGGCAGAGTCTATATCTTTACAATACTCACGTTGCCTATGACAGACTACACTTGCTGATTATTAGATAGTACATTTTAAACTGTAAAGTAAGCAAGATGAGTCTCACAGTTTGCAGCAGCCTGAACACTATTCCATATAGACCTCATGATTTCCCTAGATACAGTATATAACCTATCATTACCAGTGTTTGAAACTGCATGGACAATCTTTAAAATTGTAGGGTAAAAACCCAGTGACTTCTAGTCAAACCAAACTGTATTTACAAAGATTTAGGCTAACATGTTGACCACTTCATGTCAGTTTTTGGTTATCTCAACATTTACTGTGCAATGCCCACAGGACCTTGTTGCACCCTGCAACACACCCACATTGGAGTTTGCAAGCTACATAATGGCTTCCAAGGCTTTGACAACATCATCGAGTCTAATATTGAAGTAATTTTTCTAATGTGTATGGCCTCCCCTGTAGCCTACAAAAATACCCACCAAATTGAACATTGTTATAGCCCTTACAGCTGACGTCACTGAAATATTTTTTCTTGGGGGATAATATTATACCACCCTTATACCTATTATACCACCATCAATTGAAGTTACAAATCTTCCTTAACAGCATGGGTTGGACATGAGACAGGACTCATTTACATCACCTTCAGAATACAATCAAAACACTTATGAAAGATTGTAAATCACGATTAGCCTGTAATATACATCAGAGGAGGCTGGTGGCGGGAGCTATAGGAGTAATCAATGGAACAGAGTCAAACCGTTGTTTCCATGTGTTTGAGGTGTTTGGTACCATTCCTTCACTTTCTCCACAATTTCTTACGATACATCCTTATTCTAAAATGTATTAAATTGTTTTGTTTCCTCATCAATCTGCACACAATACCCCATAAAGACGAAGCAAAAACTGTTTTTTAGACATTTTAGAAAATGTATTTAAAAAAATCAAAAACTGAAATATATCATTTGCATAAGTATTCAGACCCTTTATTCAGTACTTTGTTGCAGCACCTTTGGCAGCAAATACAGCCTCGAGTCTTCTTGGCTATGACGCTACAAGCGTTGCACCTGTATTTGGGGAGTTTCTCCATACCTCTCTGCAGAACCTCTCAAGCTCTGTCAGGTTGGATGGGGAGCGTTGCTGCACAGCTATTTTCAGGTCTCTCAAGAGATGTTTGATCGGGTTCAAGTCCGGGCTCTGGCTGGGCCACTCAAGGACATTCAGAGACTTGTCCCTAAGCCACTCCTGCGTTGTCTTGGCTGTGTGCTTAGGGGCGTTGTCCTGTTGGAAGGTGAACCTTTGCCCCAGTCTGAGGTCAAAATCAAATCAAATCAAATTGTATTTGTCACATGCGCCAAATACATCAGGTGTAGACCTTACAATGAAATACTTACTTACAAGCCCTTAACTAACAACGCTTTAAGAAAAAAAAATTGAAAATAAAAGTAACAAATATTTAAACAGCAGCAGTAAAATAACAATAGCGAGGCTATATACAGGGGGTACCGGTACAGAGTCAATGTGTGGGGGCACCAGTTAGTCGAGGTAATTGAGGTAATATGTACATGTAGGTAGAGTTAAAGTGACTATGCATAGATAATAAACAGAGAGTAGCAGCAGCATAAAAGAGGGGTCTGGGTAGCCCTTTGATTAGCTGTTCAGGAGTCTTATGGCTTGGAGGTAGAAGCTGTTAAGAAGCCATTTGGACCTAGACTTGGCGCTACCGTACCGCTTGCCGTGCAATAGCAGAGAGAACAGTCCATGACTAGGGTGGCTGGAGTCTTTGATACTTTTTAGGGCCTTCCTCTGATACCTCGTGGTATAGAGGTCCTGGATTGCAGGAAGCTTGGCCCCAGTGATGTACTGGGCCGTACGCACTACCGTCTGTAATGCCTTGCGGTCGGAGGCCGAGCAGTTGCCATACCAGGCAGTGATGCGACCAGTCAGGATGCTCTCGATGGTGCAGCTGTAGAACCTTTTGAGGATCTGAGGACCATTGCCAAATATTTTCAGTCTCCTGAGGGGGAATAGGCTTTGTTGTGCCCTCTTCACGACTGTCTTAGTGTGTTTGGACCATGATAGTCTGTTGGTGATGTGGACGCCAAGGAACTTGACGCTCTCAACCTGCTCCACTTCAGCCCCGTCGATGAGAATGGGGGCGTGCTCGGTCCTCCTTTTCCTGTAGTCCACAATCATCTCCTTTGTCTTGATCACATTGAGGGAGAGGTTGTTGTCCTGTCACCACATGGCCAGTTCTCTGACCTCCTCCCTATAGGCTGTCTCATCGTTGTTGGTGATCAGGCTGATCACTGTTGTGTCATCGGCATGCTTAATGATGGTGTTGGAGTCGTGCCTGGCCATGCAGTCATGAGTGAACAGGGAGTTCAGGACTGGACTGAGCACGCACCCCTGAGGGGCCCCTGTGTTGAGGATCAGCGTGGCGGATGTGTTGATACCTACCCTTACCACCTGGGGGTAGGAAGGAAGTCCAGGATCCAGTTGCAGAGGGAGGTTTTTAGTCCCAAGGTCCTTAGCTTAGTGATTAGCTTTGAGGGCACGATGGTATTGAACACTGAGCTGTAGTTAATGAATAGCATTCTCACATACAGTTTAAGTCAGAAGTTTACATACACCTTAGCCAAATACATTTAAACTCAGTTTTTCACAATTCCTGACATTTAATCAGAGTAAAAATTCCCTGTCTTAGGTCAGTTAGGATCACCACTTTATTTTAAGAATGTGAAATGTCAGAATAATAGTAGAGAGAATGATTTATTTCAGCTTTTATTTCTTTCATCAAATTCCCAGTGGGTCAGAAGTTTACATGCACTCAATTAGTATTTGGTGGCATTGCCAGTAAATTGTTTATCTTGCATCAAATGTCTCGGGTAGCCTTCCACAAGCTTCCCACAATAAGTTGGGTGAATTTTGGACCATTCCTCCTGACAGAGCTGGTGTAACTGAGTCAGGTTTGTAGGCCTCCATGCTCGCACACGCTTTTTCAGTTCTGCCCACAAATGTTCTATAGGATTGAGGTCAGGGTTTTGTGTATACCTTGACTTTGTTGTCCTTAAGCCATTTTGCCACAACTTTGGAAGTATGCTTGGGGTCATTG
Source organism: Salvelinus namaycush (assembly GCF_016432855.1). Taxonomy (NCBI): domain Eukaryota; kingdom Metazoa; phylum Chordata; class Actinopteri; order Salmoniformes; family Salmonidae; genus Salvelinus; species Salvelinus namaycush. The sequence goes on along the minus strand of NC_052325.1, from coordinate 27,761,717 downwards.
TCCATTTGGAAGACCCATTTGTGACCAAGCTTTAACTTCCTGACTGATGTCTTGAGATATTGCTTCAATATATCCACATAATTTTCCTTCCTCGGGATGCCATCTATTTTGTGAAGTGCACCAGACCCTCCTGCAGCAAAGCACCCCCGCAACATGATGCTGCCACTCCCGTGCTTCATGGTCGGGATGGTGTTCTTCAGCTTGTAAGCCTCCCCATTTTTCCTCCAAACATAACGATGGTCATTATGGCCAAACAGTTCTATTTTTGTTTCATCAGACCAGAGGACATTTCTCCAAAAAGTACAATCTTTGTCCCCATGTGCAGTTGCAAACCGTAGTGTGGCTTTTTTATGGAGGTTTTGGAGCAGTGGCTTCTTCCTTGCTGAGCGGCCTTTCAGGTTATGTCGATATAGGACTCGTTTTACTGTGGATATAGATACTTTTGTACCGGTTTCCTCCATCATCTTCACAAGGTCCTTTGCTGTTGTTCTGGGATTGACTTGCACTTTTCACATCAAAGTACGTTCATCTCTAGTAGACAGAACGCATCTCCTTCCTGAGCGGTATGACGGCTGCGTGGTCCCATGGTGTTTATACTTGCGTACTATTGTTTGTACAGATGAATATGGTACCTTCAGGTGTTTGGAAATTACTCCCAAATATGAACCAGACTTGTGGTCTATAATTGTTTTTCTGAGGTCTTGGCTGATTTCTTTTGATTTTCCCATGATGTCAAGCAAAGAGGCACTGACTTTGAAGGTAGGCCTTGAAATACATCCACAGGTACACCTCCAATTGACTCAAATTATGTCAATTAGCCTATCAGAAGATTCGAAAGCCATGACATCATTTTCTGGAATTTTCCAAGCTGTTTAAAGGCACAGTCAACTTAGTGTATGTAAACTTCTGACCCACTGGAATTGTGATACAGTGAATTATAAGTGAAATAATCTGTCTGTAAACAATTTTTTTTTAAATGACTTGTGTCATGCACAAGGTAGATGTCCTAACCGACAGTTTGTTTGTTAACAAGAAATTTGTGGAGTGGTTGAAAAACAAGTTTTAATGACTCCAACCTAATTGTATGTAAACTTTCGACTTCAACTGTAGGTGTCTCTTTTGTCCAGGTGGGAAAGGGCAGTGTTGAGTGCAATAGAGATTGCATCATCTGTGGATCTGTTGGGGCGGTATGCAAATTGGAGTGGGTCTAGGGTTTCTGGGATAATGTTGATGTGAGCCATGACCAGACTTTCAAAGCACGTCATGGCTACAGACTTGAGTGCTACGGGTCGGTAGTCATTTAGGCAGGTTACCTTAGTGTTCTTGGGCACGGGGACTATGGTGGTCTGCTTGAAACATGTTGGTATTACAGATTCAGTCAGGGACAGGTTGAAAATGTCAGTGACACTTGCCAGTTGGTCAGCGCATGCTCGCAGTACACATCCTGGTAATCCGTCTGGCCCTGCGGCCTTGTGAATGTTGATCTGTTTAAAGGTCTTACTCATTTCGGCTACGGAAAGCGTGATCACACATCGTCCGGAACAGCTGATGCTCTCATGCATGCTTCAGTGTTACTTGCCTCAAAGTGAGCATAGAAGTCATTCAGGTCGTCTGGTAGGCTCGTGTCACTGGGCAGCTCGTGGCTGTGCTTCCCTTTATGTTCTGTAATAGTTTGCAAGCCCTGCCACATCCGACGAGCGTCGGAGCAGGTGTAGTACGATTCAATCTTAGTCCTGTGACTATTTGATGGTTCGTTGGAGGGCATAGCGGGATTTCTTATAAGCTTCCGGGTTAGAGTCGCGCTTGTTGAAAGCAGCAGCTCTACGCTTTAGCGCAGTGCAGATGTTGCCTGTAATCCATTGCTTCTGATTGGGATATGTACGTACGGTCACTGTGGGGAAGACGTCATCGATGCACTTATTGATGAAGCCAGTGACTGATGTGATGTTTCGGAAGAATCCCGTAACATATTCCAGTCTGTGCTAGCAAAACAGTCCTGTATCTTAGCATCTGTTTCATCTGACCACTATCTTATTGACCGAGTCACTGGTGCTTCCTGCTTTCGTTTTTGCTTGTAAGCAGGAATCAGGAGGATAGAATTATGGTCAGATTTGCCAAATGGAGAGCGAGGGAGAGCTTTGTATGCATATCTGTGTGTGGAGTAAAGGTGGTCTAGAGTTTTTTGTCCCTCTGGTTGCACATTTAACATGCTGGTAGGAATTAGGTAAAACGGATTTGAGTTTCCCTGCATTAAAGTCCCCGGCCACTAGGAGCGCCGCCTCTGGATGCATTTTTTCCTGTTTGCTTATGGCCGTGTACAGCTCATTGAGTGCGGTCTTTGTGCCACCATCGGTTTGTGGTGGTATATAGACAACTACGAAAAATGCAGGTGAAAACTATCTTGGTAAATAGTGTTTTCTACAGCTTATCATGAGATCCTCTACCTCAGGCTATCAAAACCTCGAGACTTCCTTAGATTTCCAGCTGTTGTTTACAAATATATATAGACCGCCACCCCTTGTCTTACCAGAGGCTGCTGTTCTATCCTGCCGAAAAGCTTAAACCCCGCCAGCTGTATGTTATTCATGTCGTCGTTCAGCCACGACACGATGAAACATAAGATATTACAGTTTTTAATGTCCCGTTGGTAGGATATACGTGATCGAAGCTTGTCTATTTTATTATTGATTGATTGTACGTTGGCTAATAGGACCGATGGTAAAGGTAAATGACCCTCTCCGCGACGGAACCTTACATGGCACCCGGACCGTCATCCCCGATACCTCCATCTCTTTCTCCTGCCAATGACGGGATGAGGGCATTGTCGGGTGATTTCCGTGTATAGGCTATTTGGCGTGCATACAGTTAGGCCAGAAAGCTTAGTCTTATGCCCTAATGCTAGACAGCCTAAAACAATGAAAGAAAAACCACAATGTAGCCTATAGATGTAAAGATATAACCGCTCACCACCCACCTGCCGTTCATAAAGATATAACCGCCCACCTGCCCTTCATAAAGATATAACCGCTCACCACCACCCACCTGCCCTTCATAAAGATATAACCGCCCACCTGCCCTTCATAAAGATATAACCGCCCCCCACCACCCACCTGCCCTTCATAAAGATATAACCGCCCCCCACCACCCACCTGCCCTTCATAAAGATATAACCACCCACCTGCCCTTCATAAAGATATAACCGCCCCCACCACCCACCTGCCCTTCATAAAGATATAAGCGCCCACCTGCCCTTCATAAAGATATAACCGCCCCCCACCACCCACCTGCCCTTCATAAAGATATAACCGCCCACCACCCACCTGCCCTTCATAAAGATATAACCGCCCACCACCCACCTGCCCTTCATAAAGATATAACTGCCCACCACCCACCCGCCCTTCATAAAGATATAAGCGCCCACCACCCACCTGCCCTTCATAAAGATATAACCGCCCACCACCCACCCGCCCTTCATAAAGATATAAGCGCCCACCACCCACCTGCCCTTCATAAAGATATAACCGCCCCCCACCACCCACCTGCCCTTCATAAAGATATAACCGCCCCCCACCACCCACCTGCCCTTCATAAAGATATAACCGCCCCCCACCACCCACCTGCCCTTCATAAAGA